>NC_064630.1:807972106-808275136 GCF_023864275.1 Schistocerca cancellata
GACATGAGGATGCAGAAGGCAATGGAAACCACTGCATTAAAGACACGTAACGTGTATCCACAGGATATGTGGCCTGTAATTGAAGAAGTGTCATGATGATCTCTCCATTGGCAAAAGATTCCGGAATAGTCCCCCATTCGGATCTCCGGGAGGGGACTGCCAAGGGGGAGGTTACCATGAGAAAAAGATTGAATAATCAACGAAAGGATAACGTTCTACGAGTCGGGGCGTGGAATGTCAGAAGCTTGAACGTGGTAGGGAAACTAGAAAATCTGAAAAGGGAAATGCAAAGGCTCAATCTAGATATAGTAGGAGTCAGTGAAGTGAAGTGGAAGGAAGACAAGGATTTCTGGTCAGATGAGTATCGGGTAATATTAACAGCAGCAGAAAATGGTATAACAGGTGTAGGATTTGTTATGAATAGGAAGGTAGGGCAGAGGGTGTGTTACTGTGAACAGTTCAGTGACCGGGTTGTTCTAATCAGAATCGACAGCAGACCAACACCGACAACGGTAGTTCAGGTATACATGCCGACGTCGCAAGCTGAAGATGAACAGGTAGAGAAAGTGTATGAGGACATTGAAAGGGTAATGCAGTATGTAAAGGGGGACGAAAATCTAATAGTCATGGGCGACTGGAATGCAGTTGTAGGGGAAGGAGTAGAAGAAAAGGTTACAGGGGAATATGGGCTTGGGACAAGGAATGAAAGAGGAGAAAGACTAATTGAGTTCTGTAACAAGTTTCAGCTAGTAATAGCGAATACCCTGTCCAAGAATCACAAGAGGAGGAGGTATACTTGGAAAAGGCCGGGAGATACGGGAAGATTTCAATTAGATTACATCATGGTCAGACAGAGATTCCGAAATCAGATACTGGATTGTAAGGCGTACCCAGGAGCAGATATAGACTCGGATCACAATATAGTAGTGATGAAGAGTAGGCTGAAGTTCAAGACATTAGTCAGGAAGAATCAATACGCAAAGAAGTGGGATACGAAAGTACTGAGGAATGACGAGATACGTTTGAAGTTCTCTAACGCTATAGATACAGCAATAAGGAATAGCGCAGTAGGCAGTACAGTTGAAGAGGAATGGACATCTCTAAAAAGGGCCATCACAGAAGTTGGGAAGGAAAACATAGGTACAAAGAAGGTAGCTGCGAAGAAACCATGGGTAACAGAAGAAATACTTCAGTTGATTGATGAAAGGAGGAAGTACAAACATGTTCCGGGAAAATCAGGAATACAGAAACACAAGTCGCTGAGGAATGAAATAAATAGGAAGTGCAAGGAAGCTAAGACGAAATGGCTGCAGGAAAAATGTGAACACATCGAAAAAGATATGATTGTCGGAAGGACAGACTCAGCATACAGGAAAGTCAAAACAACCTTTGGTGACATTAAAAGCAACGGTGGGAACATTAAGAGTTCAACGGGAATTCCACTGTTAAATGCAGAGGAGAGAGCAGATAGGTGGAAAGCCTCTATGAGGGTGAAGATTTGTCTGATGTGATAGAAGAAGAAACAGGAGTCGATTTAGAAGAGATAGGGGATCCAGTATTAGAATCGGAATTTAAAAGAGCTTTGGAGGACTTACGGTCAAATAAGGCAGAAGGGATAGATAACATTCCATCAGAATTTCTAAAATCATTGGGGAAAGTGGCAACAAAACGACTATTCACGTTGGTGTGTAGAATATATGAGTCTGGCGATATACCATCAGACTTTCGGAAAAGCATCATCCACACAATTCCGAAGACGGAAAGAGCTGACAAGTGCGAGAATTATCGCACAATCAGCTTAACAGCTCATGCATCGAAGCTGCTTACAAGAATAATATACAGAAGAATGGAAAAGAAAATTGAGAATGCGCTAGGTGACGATCAGTTTGGCTTTAGGAAAAGTAAAGGGACGAGAGAGGCAATTCTGACGTTACGGCTAATAATGGAAGCAAGGCTAAAGAAAAATCAAGACACTTTCATAGGATTTGTCGACCTGGAAAAAGCGTTCGACAATATAAAATGGTGCAAGCTGTTCGAGATCCTGAAAAAGGTAGGGGTAAGCTATAGGGCGAGACGGGTCATATACAATATGTACAACAACCAAGAGGGAATAATAAGAGTGGACGATCAAGAACGAAGTGCTCGTATTAAGAAGGGTGTAAGACAAGGCTGTAGCCTTTCGCCCCTACTCTTCAATCTGTACACCGAGGAAGCAATGATGGAAATAAAAGAAAGGTTTAGGAGTGGAATTAAAATACAAGGTGAAAGAATATCAATGATACGATTCGCTGATGACATTGCTATCCTGAGTGAAAGTGAAGAAGAATTAAATGATCTGCTGAACGGAATGAACAGTCTAATGAGTACACAGTATGGTTTGAGAGTAAATCGGAGAAAGACGAAGGTAATGAGAAGTAGTAGAAATGAGAGCAGCGAGAAACATAACATCAGGATTGATGGTCACGAAGTCAGTGAAGTTAAGGAATTCTGCTACCTAGGCAGTAAAATAACCAATGACGGACGGAGCAAGGAGGACATCAAAAGCAGACTCGCTATGGCAAAAAAAGCATTTCTGGCCAAGAGAAGTCTACTAATATCAAATACCGGCCTTAATTTGAGGAAGAAATTTCTGAGGATGTACGTCTGGAGTACAGCATTGTATGGTAATGAAACATGGACTGAGGGAAAACCGGAACAGAAGAGAATCGAAGCATTTGAGATGTGGTGCTATAGACGAATGTTGAAAATTAGGTGGACTGATAAGGTAAGGAATGAGGAGGTTCTACGCAGAATCGGAGAGGAAAGGAACATGTGGAAAACACTGATAAGGAGAAGGGACAGGATGATAGGACATCTGCTAAGACATGAGGGAATGACTTCCATGGTACTAGAGGGAGCTGTAGAGGGCAAAAACTGTAGAGGAAGACAGAGATTGGAATACGTCAAGCAAATAATTGAGGACGTAGTTTGCAAGTGCTACTCTGAGATGAAGATGTTAGCACAGGAAAGGAATTCGTGGCGGGCCGCATCAAACCAGTCAGTAGACTGATGACAAAAAAAAAAAAAAACCTTGTGGGGTGGCGCATGCTTACTGACTGACGTAGGGAGGTTGAAAATTTACTGCACAACTAGACCTCTGCCTCTTAAATACAGGTGCCCCACACATTTCATTGTGGCACATGGCATGTATTTGGCCATTGATCTTTCGGTTTGCAGTCCTGGCTTTCACCCATATATCCACTGGAGAGCACATGACGTCCTGTGTGGTAGTGACCACTCCCTCGGCGTCATGCCCATGGACACCTACCCAGATGGGCTTTAAACAAGGCAGACTGGGAAGCCTTTGCTGTCACCGCTGAATCTCCCCCACGTGGTGCCATTGATGTTGTCGTTTAGAAAGTCGTTACAACGATCGTTTCTGCTGCGGAAAACGCGATCCCTCTTTCTTTAGGGTGCCCCCAGCGAAAGATAGTCCCTTGATGGTAGCCGGAAATCGCTGAGGCAATTAAACAGCGTTGGCGAGCTCTACAGATATATAAGCCGCACCCTTCCCTAGAGCACCTAATAGCCATTCGGCAGATCCTTGCCTGCGGTCGCCAACTTATAAAACGACAAACAGAAGTGTTGGGAGAGGTACATCTCGACCATTGGGTGCCATACGTCACCTTCCCAAGCCTGGACGAAGATCATCGTCGTTTTGGGCACCAGACGCCAACAGATGTCCCTGGCATTAACATCAATAGCGCGTTATCTACTGTCGCAAACACCATTGCTGAGCACTTTGCTGAGCACTATGAGAAAGTCCTCGTGATCACTACACGCCACAGTGAATCCTATAACGCCCCATTTACAGAGTGGGAGCTCTTCAGCGTCTACATCTACATTCACACTCCGCAAGTCACCTGACGGTGTATGGCGGAGGGTACCTTCTGCCTTCTATTCCAGTCTCGTATTGTTCGTGGAAAGGATTGTCGGTATGCTTCTGTGTGGGCTCTAATCTCTCTGATTTTATCCTCATGGTCTCTTCTCGAGATATACGTAAGAGGGAGCAATATACTGCTTGACTCCTCGGTGAAGGTACGTTCTCGAAACTTCAACAAAAGCCCGTACCGAGCTACGGACCGTCTCTCCTGCAGAGTCTTCCACTGGAGTTTATCTATCATCTCCGTAACGCTTTCGCGATTACTAAATGATCCTGTAACGAAGCGCGCTGCTCTCCGTTGGATCTTCTCTATCTCTTCTATCAACCCTATCTGTTACGGATCCCACACTGCTGAGCAGTATTCAAGCAGTGGGCAAACAAGTGTACAGTAACCTACTTCATTTGTTTTCGGATTGCATTTCCTTAGGATTCTTCCAGTGAATCTGTCTGGCATCTGCTTTACCGACGATCAACTTTATACGATCATTCCATTTTAAATCACTCCTAATGTGTACTCCCAGATAATTTATGGAATTAACTGCTTCTTTTTGCTGACCTGCTATTTTGTAGCTAAATGATAAGGGATCTATCTTTCTGTGCATTCGCAGCACATTACACTTGTCTACATTGAGATTAAATTGCCATTCCCTGCACCATGCGTCAATTCGCTGCAGATCCTCCTGCATTTCAGTAGAATTTTCCATTGTTACAACCTCTCGATACACCACAGCATCATCTGCGAAAAGCCTCAGCGAACTTCGGATGTCATCCACAAGGTCATTTATGTATATTGTGAATAGCAACGGTCCTATGACACTCCCCTGCGGCACACTTGAAATCATCTTACTTCGGAAGACTTCTCTCCATTGAGAATGAAATGCTGCCTTCTGTTATCTAGGAACTCTTCAATCCAATCACAGAATTGGTCTGATAGTCCATATGCTCTTACTTTGTTCATTAAACGACTGTGGGGAACTGTATCGAACGCCTTGCGGAAGTCAAGAAACATGGCATCTACCTGGGAACCCGTGTCTGTGGCCCTCTGAGTCTCGTGGACGAATAGCGCGAGCTGGGTTTCACACGACCGTCTTTTTATAAACCCATGCTGATTCCTACAGGGTAGATTTCTAGTCTCCAGAAAAGTCATTATACTCGAACATAATACGTGTTCCAAAATTCTACAACTGATCGACGTTAGAGATATAGGTCTATAGTTCTGCACATCTGTTCGACGTCCCTTGTTGAAAACGGGGATGGCCTGTGGCCTTTTCCAATCCTTTGGAACGCTACGCTCTTCTAGAGACATACGGTACACCGCAGCAAGAAGGGGGGCAAGTTACTTCGCGTACTCTGTGTAAAATCGAACTGGTATCCCATCAGGTCCAGCGGCCTTTCCTCTTTTGAGCGATTTTAATTGTTTCTCGATCCCTCTGTCGTCTATTTCGATATCTCCCATTTTGTCATCTGTGCGACACTCTAGAGAAGGAACTACAGTGCAATCTTCCTCTGTGAAACAGCTTTGGAAAAAGACTTTTAGTATTTCGGCCTTTAG
The DNA here is from genome assembly GCF_023864275.1 of Schistocerca cancellata. Lineage (NCBI taxonomy): Eukaryota > Metazoa > Arthropoda > Insecta > Orthoptera > Acrididae > Schistocerca > Schistocerca cancellata. The sequence goes on from NC_064630.1 coordinate 807,977,581, forward strand.
TCTGTCATCCTCTGTTTCAGTACCATTTTTGTCACAGAGTGTCTGGACATTTTGTTTTGATCCACCTACCGCTTTGACATAAGACCAAAATTTCTTAGGATTTTCTGCCAAGTCAGTACACAGAACTTTACTTTCGAATTCATTGAACGCCTCTCGCATAGCCCTCCTCACACTACATTTCGCTTCGCGTAATTTTTGTTTGTCTGCAAGGCTTTGGTTATGTTTATGTTTGCTGTGAAGTTCCCTTTGCTTCCGCAGCAGTTTTCTAACTCGGTTGTTGTACCACGATGGCTCTTTTCCATCTCTTACGATCTTGCTTGGCACATACTCATCTAACGCATATTGTACGATGGTTTTGAACTTTGTCCACTGATCTTCAACACTATCTGTACTTCAGACAAAACTTTTGTGTTGGGCCGTCAGGTACCCTGTTATCTGCTTTTTGTCACTTTTGCTAAACAGAAAAATCTTCCTACCTTTTTTAATATTTCTATTTACGGCTGAAATCATCGATGCAGTAACCGCTTTATGATCGCTGATTCCCTGTTCTGCGTTAACTCTTTCAAATAGTTCGGGTCTGTTTGTCACCAGAAGGTGTAATATGTTATCGCCACGAGTCGGTTCTCTGTTTAACTGCTCAAGGTAATTTTCAGATAAAGCACTTAAAAAATTTCACTGGATCCTTTGTCTCTGCCACCCGTTATGAACGTTTGAGTCTCCCAGTCTATATCCGGCAAATTAAAATCTCCACCCAGAACTATAACATGGTGGGGAAATGTACTCGAAATATTTTCCAAATTATCCTTCAGGTGCTCAGCCACAACAGCTGCTGAGCCAGGGGGCCTATAGAGACATCCAATTGCCATGACTGAGCCTGCTTTAACCGTGACCTTCACCCAAATTATTTCACATTTCGGATCTCCGTCAATTTCCTTCGATGCTATTGCACTTCTTATCGCTATAAACACGCCTCCCCCTTCACTGTCCAGCCTGTCTCTGCGGTATACATTCCAATCTGAGTTTAGGATTTCATTACTGCTTACGTCTGGTTTCAGCCAACTTTCTGTCCGTAGTACTATATGGGCATTGTGACCGTTTATTAATGAGAGCAGTTCTGGGACCTTTCTATAGACGCTCCCGCAGTGTACTATTAGCACATTAATATTGTTATTCCTTTTTGCATTTTGCCTACTCCTACCTTGCCGCGTCTCAGAAGGCATCTTGTCGGGCCTAGGGACGGAATTCTCTAACCTAAGAAACCCACATGTGCACTACGCACGTACTCCGCTACCCTTGTAGCCGCTTCCTGCGTGTAGTGCACGCCTGACCTATTCAGGGGGACCCTACATTTCTCCACCCGATAGCGGAGGTCGAGATATATGCACCCCAGATCTCCGCAGAATCGTCTGAGCCTCTGGTTTAAGCCTTGTCCTCGGCTACAAACCAGAGGACCTCGATCGGTTCTGGGAACGATACTACAAATAGTTAGCTCAGATTCCACCCCACGAGCGAGGCTTTCCGCCTTCACCAATTCCGCCAACCGCCTGTACAAACTGAGGATGACCTCTGAACACAGATGGCAGGAGTCATTCGTGCCGACATGAGCAACAGTTTGCAGTCGGGTGCACCCAGTGCTCTCTGTAGCCGCCGGTAGGGCCTCCTCCACATCTCGGATGAGACCCCCCCGGCAAGCAGACAGAGTGAACACTGGCCTTCTTCCCCGACCTTTCCGCTATTTCCCTAAGGGACTCCATCACCCTCCTAACGTTGGAGCTCCCAATAACTGACTGTATTCAAAACAAACACGAAATCTATGGAACACTATTACTAGCACTCGACAATTAAAGCTTCCTAAAAGCAAAAACACACGGAAGAAGTGACAAGTAAGAAAAATACAGTTAATACTTAAATTAACGTAGCTCGCTGCACAGCAGACGTGAAGCAGACGGCTGTTACGACGACACTGCACATTGCCCCGACACAGCTCCTGGGCCAGATCAGTTCCACAGTTGGATGATTAAACATCTCTCGTCTGACTACAAGCGACATCTCCTCGTCATCTTCAGCCGGATCTGGTGCAACGCCGTCTTTCCTTCGCAATGGCGGGAGAGCACCATCATTCTGGTGCTCAAACCCGATCAAATGGTTCAAATGGCTCTGAGCACTATGGGTCTCAACTTCTGAGGTCATTAGTCCCCTAGAACTTAGAACTAGTTAAACCTAACTAACCTAAGGACATCACAAACATCCATGCCCGAGGCAGGATTCGAACCTGCGACCGTAGCGGTCTTGCGGTTCCAGACTGCAGCGTCTTTAACCGCACGGTCACTTCGGCCGGCTCAAACCCGATCAAAACCCGCTTGATGTAGATAACTACCGTCCCATCAGCCTCACCAATTTTCTTTGTAAGCTACTGGAATGTGTGGTATGTTGGCAGTATTGTGGGGTCCTGGAGTCACGTGGCCTACTGGCTCCATGTCAGGGCGGCTTCCGACAGTGTCGCTCTACCACTGCTAATCTATTGTGCCTAGAGTCTGCCACCCGAACAGCCTTTTCCAGACGCCACCTTCTGGTTGCCATCTTTTGTCACTTATGTGAAGTATACGACCTGGCGACACATCATATCCTTCCACACTGAGTGGGGTCTTCGTTGCCCACACTTACGTGAAGTATACGACACGACCTGGCGACATCATATCCTTCCACATTGAGGAGTGGGGTCTTCGTTGCCCACTCCGATTTTTCCCCAAAACTTCCTGTCGCTCCGTACTTTCTGTGTCAAAGTCGGTGCTGCCCATAGCTCCCCCCCCCCACCCCCACCCCTCCCCACATACTCAGGAGACTGGTGTTGGGCAGCGCTCCATATTGAGTGTGTCTCTATTTTTAGTGGCCATTGACGGTCTAGCAGCAGCTAAAGGGCCGTCGGTCTCATCTTCTTTGTATGCGGATTACTTCTGCATTTCTTACTGCTCCTCCAGTACTGATTTTGCTGAGTGGCACTTAGAAGGAACCATCCACAAGCCGCAGTCATGGGCTGCAGCCCACAGCTACCAGTTTTCAGCCACGAAGTTGTGTGTCATGTATTTCTGTCGGCGTCGCACTGTTCATCCAGAAGCAGAACTTTATCTTAATGACGATCCACTCACTGTAGTGGAGACATATCGATTCTTAGGACTGGTTTTCGACGCCTGATTGACTTGTCTACCTGACCTTCATCAGCTTACATGGAAGTGCTGGCAGCACCTCAGAGCCCTCCGCTGCCAGAGCAACACCAACTGGGGTGCTGTTCGCTCTACGCCGCTGCAGCTCTACAGAGCCCATGTTCAATCCCGCCTTGACAATGGAAGTCTGGTTTACGGGTCGGCGTTGCACTCGCCGTTGCATTTACTCTACCCAGTGCACCACTGTGGCGTTCGCCTAGCGATGACAGCTTTCAGAACGAGTCCAGTGACCAGTGTCCTTGTGGAGGGTGGAGTCGCTCCATTGAAGGTAAGGCACGTGCCACTGCTCACCAGTTATGTTGCACACATTCGTAGTTGTCTTGCGCAACTGAGTTACTGTCTCCTTTTCCCAACCATGGCAGCTCATCTCCAGCATCGGTGGCCCAGGTCAGGGCTTACAGCTGCGGTTCGCATCTGGTCTCTTCTGTCTGAACTTGAGTTCTTCCTGCTACCACATTTCCTTGAGGTCCGTTCACGTACACCTGCACGGTCTACATCAGCTCTCGGCTATCAGTTCCTCTCGATTCTCGACATGTACCAGAGCCATGAAGTGTTACAGTCAAACGGCTCGATGGTTGAAGGTCACATAGGCTTTGCATATGTTCATGGAGGACATATTGAGCAGCACTACTTGCCAGTTGGCTCCAGTGTTTTCACAGCAGAGCTGGCGGCCATATCTCATGCTCTTGAGCTCATCCGCTCATGCCCTGGCGGGTCATTTCTCTTGTGTGCTGACTCCTTGAGCAGCCTACAAGCTATCGACAAGTGCTACCCTCTCCATTCTTTGGTAGCGTCCAGTCAGGAGTCCATCCACGCCCTGGAATTGTACCGTTGTTCAATGGTGTTTCAGTGGACCCCAGGACACATCGGAATTCCAGGTAATGAACTTGCCGACAGGATGGTCAAACAGGCTACATGGAAACCACTTCTGGAGATGGGCATCTCCGAAACTGACCTGCGTTCTGCCTTACGCCGCACGGTTTTTCGGCTTTGGGAAATGGAATGGTATAACAGTACGCACCACAAACTGCGTGTCATTAAAGAGACTATGAATGTGTGGAAGTCTTCCATGCGGTCCTCTCGCAGGAAATCAGTTGTCGTCTGCCAGCTCTGCATTGGCCATATCTGGCTAAAGCCTGGTTACCTCCTCTTTCGCGAGGATCCACCTCTGTGTTGCTGTGGCTCACAAATGACGCTCGCCAACCACTTGGTGAAGTGCTCACTTGTAGCCTCCCTGCAGCGGACACCGTACCTTCGTTGTTGGGCGACAATGCCTCAACAGTAGCTTTGGGTTTAGGTTTTATTCGTCAGGGTGGGTTTTATCATTTGATCTAAGTTTTAGCGCACGTTCTTTGCCCCTCTCCATCCTCCACCCTAGTGCTTTTAGGGTGGAGGTTTTAATGTGTTGCAGAGTGGCTAGCTTCTCCTTTTTATGCTCATGGTCATCCATCCATGGTAGTCTGCTGTCTTGTTTTGATCTCTTCTACATGTTTCTAGCGTCTCTCTGTCGCTTTCTTGTCCGATTTTGTCCATTTTAGTGTTTGTTGCCCTTCTATCATTCTTGTGGTTTTCTCCTTTCTTCCATCTGGGTTTTATATATCTCATCATTTTACTCCCACCCTTGTGGAATTAGGTTAATCGGAAAGAGGGCCAATGACCTAGTAGTTTAGTCTCTCCCACCCTCTTTTAAACCAACCAACCAAACATACAAACAAACATCTTCGTGCCAACAGCATGAAACATATCCTCACGTTTTTTTATCGCATTTGGCGGGAGTGAGCATTTCCCTCTCAATGGCGCGAAGGTATTATTATTCCTGTTCTGAAACCTGAAAAGGCTCCACATGTTATAACTAACTACTAGCCTGCCTCTCTGCCTCTCTCTCTCTCTCTCTCTCTCTCTCTCTCTCTCTATCCACATGTTATAACTACTAGCCTCTCTCTCTCTCTCTCTCTCTCTCTCTCTGAATAACGGGCTGTGTTAGCTACTTGAATGGAATGTATGGTCAACTGTCGTCTTTGTTGGCCTCTTGAAGTCAGAGGGTATGTATCACGATTCCAAAGAGGCTTTCAGGCTTTCTCGTCCCCCACAGATCACTTGGTTCGTTCGTTTGGAATCCGCAGTGTGGAATGCTTTCGCTCAGCGCCAGTATCTGATAACTGTGTTCTTTGATCTACATAGGACATACAATACCACCTGGTGTCATCACATCCTGTGTATACTGCATGAGTGTGGTATCCAGAATATGTTACCGATTTTTATCCAGAATTTCCTATGTCTCTGACTTTTTCAGGTCCAGATAGTGTTGACTCTCAGCAAACAATACGTACAGGAAACTAAAATCTCTCAGGAATCGGTTCTGAGTATAATGCTGTTCATTATCACATCAATGGTATTGTAAAGGCTCTACGTCACTGTATGTGGATGATCTTTGCCTGTGTTATACCTCTGCATCACTGGGCACTGCTGAGTGCTAACCTCAGGAGGCTGCCTGGAGAGTCCATTACTGGGCCCTAAATCATGGCTATCACTTTTCTCTTGTAAAATCACGAATTATTCGTTTTTGTCGACTCTGGACTGTGAACCCCAGATAATTTAGGTTGGTGACCAGTCACTTGAAGTTATTGAAACCTTTCAATTCTTGGGTATTTTACTTGAAAACAAGCTACATTAGCTGCTGCATGTCCGCTGGCTCTAGCCAACTTGCATGAAGAAGCTGAATGCTCTCCATTTTCGTAGTCTCTCCTTGTGGGGCGTGATTTTACAAAACACAGATTTTATTCCATTTGGATTATGGTTGTGTTGCCTACGGGTCGGCAGCACCATCTGTACTGAGGTTGCTGTACCTGTTCACGACACTGGAGTGTAGTTGGCGATGGGAGCCTTCTGTATGAACCCTGTTGACAGCCTCCTGGTGGGAGCTGGTATCCTACCATTGCAAGTTAAACGACAGTAGCTTCTGGCAAGTTACACAGTCACAATCTGTCAGATGCTTACTCATCCATGTCACTCAACTTTGTTCCACAAGCAGCAGTTCATACTGTTTTCACATCGCCCAAAATTGGGTAGACAACTGGGATCTGACTCGATATTCTACTGAAGGACTTCCAACAGCCTCTATTCGTCTGGGTTCTTAGAGCTCCCTTTCGACAACCCTCGTGATCTGTACTGGGTTCTGTAATACGGATGGACCTCTTTTGTGGCCCCAAGAAGGATATTGATCCTACCCTTCCGCGACACTTGTTTCTTTCGATCCTCCATGATTATTCTAGTTCGGTAAGCATCTACACAAACGGATTGAAAGTCAATGGCAGGGCCAGTTACCCTTTTCCTTGGTTGACATATCTCAATCTTCACAGCACGTAGAATTCCAGGCCACAACGAACCTTCTGATCTGTAGCGATTCCATGAGTTGCTTAAGAGGCATAACCCTGTGCTACCCCAAAAATCTTTTGGTCGCCAATATCCATCACCTATTGGTTGACGTCTACAGCTCTGGAAAGACAGTGACCTTCTTCTGGACACCGAGTCACATAGGCATTCTAGTAAATCAAGTCGCCAACGATATAGCTGAAGATGCAACGACAGTAAATCAACTTGACGTCGGGATACCAGGAATACACAAGATTGCAACTTCAATGCAATATTCTGAGGCTCTTGGAATTGGAATGGGAGGCTACTACTACCCAGAACAAGTTGAGAGCGACTAAACTGTCCACTACGGTTCAGCAAACATCTTTACAGGCCTTTTGGAAAGGCATTGGCCACACGAAAGTCGCCCACAAGTTCCTTCTGCATCTAGAGTGCGTGTTCTTGCTCAATGCACCCTGCTGGCTCATCTGCGGCATGCTCTCAGCTTGCTTATCTGAGTTGCTTGCAGATGATGAGACAGCCAATATCAAAGTGTTGGATTTCCTGAGTGAGAGCGGACTTCACACTGAACTATGAAAGTCCATCACTTCCAGTTTTGGAGTGGTTGCGGGGGAGGGGAGGGGAGGGGAGGAGGAGCCTCCCTCTGTGCAGGTACCATCCCAATGGAACCATAAGCCCTTCCCTCACCTTGTTGTTCCTTTAGACTCTCTTGTGCAAGATGCTGCGTGGGTTATATCTATTTTCTTTTACCTATCGTGTTACAACTCTGACTTGCTCATATAGTTGGAGCCAAGCCCCATTTTTTTTGCTGTTTACCTTTTTATGTGTTTCTCTCATCATGCAGAGGGACTGATTACCCAGTAGTTTAGTCCCTTTAAACAAATAATAATTATAATAACAAAAATAATAATAATCGCATCCTCAAAAAGATCTTGAGGTGTTGCTCGAGAAATGAGCGTAAGCCGTTCTGCAGCCTGGCATGTGTGGAATGAAGATGATATGCACCCATATCGCCTTCAGAAAGTTGAAGCCCTTTCTGTGTTGCATTGAATTCTGCCAGTAGTTTTTTCATAAGTATGCCATAGAACCTCATTCTCGCACTTTCTACTTTCTATGGATGGGGCATCCTCTACAAGAGTAAGTGTGTTTAACAGTCACAACCAAGTTGTGTAGGCACAGGAAAATCTACACACTGCCTTTCTCGTAGTCACCAAGAGCACTTTGCCATCAACGTTTGGGCTGGTTTGGTAGGCGGTAACCTGATTTGTCCATACATGCTCCCCCAAGGATTGAACACAGATATGTGATCTTCGTAAGGGAAACACTGCCAGAGTTACTATAACATGTCCCACTCAATGTGTGACAGCACATGTGGCACCAACATGATGGTGCATCTGTGCACTTCGTGCACATTGTGCAAAATCATTTGGATGTGACCTTTGGTACACATTCCGCTGACTTGATGTCCCTCGATGTTTTTCGTCTGAGGACACCTGAAATCTGTTCTTTACGAAACACTTATTGAGGCGGATGAAGAGCTGATAGCGCCAATTGTGACAGCCACTGACTTGGCCTGGAGTGTCGGAAAGGGTGCAGCAATCACTCGGGCGTCGTTGCATGGCTTGCATTCAAGCAGGAGGGCGTAACTTCGAACACTTTTTGCAACTGTTCACAAATAAAGTACATAAAACGTCAACACCCCAATACTTTTACCTTGATATCACAAAGAAATTGAACACATTCCCCTGCAGATGTGCTACTCCGTCGACGTCGATGGGTACCTTCTCAGAGGCGCGCAGCGCTGTTAAATGACGGCTGGCTCTGAACGCTACGGGCTGTGGACATGGGTTGCTATGTAGAGTTGCTTCTTATGACCCACTCTAGCAGCTCTCTCATTTTTACATGCATTTTAGAAACTCCCTGTGTATTATATAATCGTTGATGTAAGCATGTATGACGAGATTGTTCCAGAAATATTCTGAACAAAAATTTGAGGCGAATTTTCTAAATTAAGGGGGAGTGCTGAGTTTCAGAATGATATTCCAGGAAGATGTGAGAAATTTTTATAGTTTTCCCTGGCCAACAACAGTGGCGCCAGAGCTGAGTCCAAGGCAGACTGTTACACTGTCTCTATATTGGAATTCCAACAAGGAAGAACAGCCGTTATTGCATGTAGCATGTCGCGAAACGACGTGGCAAGGTCTCGACTAATGTCTGGGGCGCTGATGGTTCAAATGGCTCTGAGCACTATGGGACTCAACATCTTAGGTCATAAGTCCCCTAGAACTTAGAACTACTTAAACCTAACTAACCTAAGGACATCACACACACCCATGCCCGAGGCAGCATTCGAACCTGCGACCGTAGCAGTCCCGCGGTTCCGGACTGCAGCGCCAGAACCGCTAGACCACCGCGGCCGGCGGGGCGCTGATGACCGCGCAGTTGAGCCCCCAACAAAACCAAACGTCGACTGTCTGAAGTAGTGCTGGAGGGAACTGATCCCATGAATCCCGCAGGGTGTGTCCATAAATCCGTAATACGATGAGGTGGAGATCGCTTCTCAGCACCTCGTTGCAAGGTGCTATTCTGGATGTGTGGGCTGTCGCATTGTCTTGCTTTAATTGCCCAAGTCGGTCGGAGTGAATGGACATGAATGGATACAGGGAATCAGACAGGATGCCTACGTACGTGGCACCCATCATGGTAGTATCCAAACGTATCAAGGATCTCATATCATCCAACTGCACACGCCCAACGCCACTACAGAGCTTCTACCACCATGAACGGTCCCCTGCTGACATGGTGGGGTTCATGGATTCATGAGGATGTCTCCATACCCCTACCGTCCATTCGCTCGATACAGGCAACACTTTTCCAGTCATCAACAGTCCAATGTCGGTGCTGACAGGACCAGGCGAGGCGTAAAGCTCTGTCATACTGTCATTAAGGGTACACGAGTGGGCCTTCGGCTCCGTAAGCCAGTGTCGATGATGTTTAGTTGAATGGTTCGCACGCTGACACTTGTTAATCGCCCAGCATTGAAACCTGCAGCAATTTGCGGAAGGATTGCACTTCTGTCACTTTGACCGAATTTCTTCAAGCGTCGTTGGTCCCGTTCTTGCAGGATCTTTTTCCGGGCGCAGCGATGTCGGAGATTTGATGTTTTACTGGATTCCTGACATTTTCGGCACAATCGTGATATGGTCGCTACGGGACATTCCCCACTTCATCACTACCTGGGAGATGTTGTGTCCAATTGTTTGTGCGCCGACTATAACAACAGTTTCAAACTCACTTAAATCTTGGTAGCCTCCCATTGTAGCGGCAGTAACCGACCTCACAACTACGCCAGACACCTGTTGTCTTATTTAGGCGTTGACAACCGCAGTGCCGTATTCTGCCCGTTTACATATCTCTGTATTTGAATACGCATTCCCATACCAGCGTCTTTGTCGCTTCGGTGTATATCGCAGTGCACAGCAAGAGAAATCGGTCTTCGAATAATAAAAAAATTAGACTGTAGGTTCTAAGGAAGATGATGCAAATACGCACATGATACCGCGGTGATGCCGTGTAATCGTCACTTCTCGGAACTTAATCTTTCCGGTAGAATTAGGTTCCTGAAAACATGTAACAAACTTACACAGACAGTAAGACACATTTAAGGTACATGTTCAGTAAATAGTAAGTCATTTTAGCTCAGTATCATGATTATTACTCATAGTTAATTTAGTCATAAATATGGCGTTTTTACGTGTTTCTAGATAGAAGAAGGAGCGGGAAGAAAGTAAATCTCTGTGGAACTTCATTCGCTTCATATAAAAGAAAAACGAAATAAATTAATCCAGCGACTCTAATACATCGAGATCAAGAATATACTTAAAAGCACTCCGTCTTCAGGCCACAAGTGGCCCATCGGGACCATCCGACCGCCGTGTCATCCTCAGTGAGGATGCGGATAGGAGGGGCGTGGGGTCAGCACACCGCTCTCCCGGTCGTTATGATGGTTTTCTTTGACCGGAGCCGCTACTATTCGGTCGAGTAGCTCCTCAATTGGCATCACGAGGCTGAGTGCACCCCGAAAAATGGCAACAGAGCATGGTGGCTGGATGGTCACCCATCCAAGTGCCGGCCACGCCCGACAGCGCTTAACTTCGGTGATCTCACGGGAACCGGTGTATCCACTGCGGCAAGGCCGTTGCCCAAGAATATACTTAATAAACGACAATAATTAATTTAGCACCCCCCCACAGAAGTCCCAAAAAACCTAGCATCACCATTTTTGATTCCTCACCTTCGCCCTTTTCGCTAGCAGCGTTTCCATTGCTTGCCCCGCTCCTCGTCTCGGTTCACAGTGAGACACCCAGCACTCATTCTCGGCGATTAGGCGGCTGGACATGCCATGGGATTGGGCATACACAGCTGCAACATTTTCATTACTGCCTCGTCTCAGTGCGTTTCTTCTGGGGAGTGTGGATGAGAGCAGTTACGGAACCCAGCGGACGGAGACCACTCACATGTTCCAACAATCAAAACGCGATGCATGCAGGATGTTTAAAACTGATCCGTGGCTATTTTCACTTTTTTATCCTCCCGATTGTGATATGCCTGTCTTGGAACACCAGGGCCTCCACCTCCCTTGCGATTCCTGTTTCTTCACAGACCTGCCATTTCGTTCTTCGTCGTTCACACTTGCTTGATCACATGCCACCTGATCACTGTGTCATACGATGATTCATTGTTCTACCAACTGTAAGGGATCCGTGATCCCACGAACATAGATGCTAGTATCTGACGCCCGGGTCGATAGCAGACAGGAGTCGATTGTCAAGCGCTGCAGGAGGCAGTGAACCTAGTGTTGAGTCAATAGTAGTATGGGAGAGTGACGAGTGAGCGGTAGTGTTGGAGAGACGGGCAAGAATGGTGGTCGAGTAAATTTACCGAAGTGTGACAGATGAGTGCGTCCCCCTAATCGTCGTGGGGTGGACCCTCATCGATACCGATTCGCGAGTGATATGACAGCAAAAGTGACAAGTGCCGAATTTCGTGTTTCGCGTCAACCGCGTCGGCCACCAACAACCATGGATTTCAGTGAGGATTGTTGTGGATGTTAACCATCATCATTGCGTGTGACGAAATATCTAAAAGTCCGCAACCAATAAGAGATATAACCGTAATTAGACGTGTAAGGCGAAGGTAGCAACTGCATTAGCGTTTGTGTGTTAGTAGGAAATATATATCAGTTTGTACATCGCAACCTTTGTGGTCCTTAATAATAGACAAACTTTCAATCATTCCACTATTCAGTCGCAAAACACCCGCACTCGGTTTAAATACCCCCGAAACCACAGCAGAAAAACCGATAGCCTTTCATGCATTAAGCACACGGTCATATAATCATAATAATTAACTGTTTGGCGGCTTCGATAAATTACACAAAATCCAGTAAAGGAATTAAACGGGGGTGTTTCACAACTCAACACTGCTTGGTGTATTGTCTTCCTTCCAACGCAGAACACGCGTTACCACATGATACTCCACTTTGTCAATAGGCTGCCCCACGAGTCTCTCGAAAATACGGCCCGTGGTGGTATCTGGTGTGCGAAGGGATTTTATCCGGCGCTCTCTTGAGCGAAGGTTTTCTTTTAAAGCATACCGCAATTCGTATCACTTGCTCGTAAACAAGAGACGCCAACAGTGGCAAACTGCCTGCAGCAGACTGTGACTTTCTGGCTGTCAGCTTAGTGTTTATTTAAAATTTTCAGAGGTTCGAATAAATGTGCAATATGCCTGTTGAAAGTAGAAAGAGAAAACTGAGTACCGGTAACGACTGTTACGTGTGTTACCAATACAACACCGGCTATGGAAGACATGGTGAGTCAGGAACAAAGGTACATGCTTTGAGGGATGATAATATTAGTCATTCTGAACAAAAAGCCTTATTTGGACATATGCCCTATTCCGAAGGGTTTCCCAGGTATAACATCTTTAATGTACATTGTTATTTATTTTCTATGTCATTCATTACAGTGTCTTTGATTACAACGTAGCACACTAGAGCAGACGAATTCGAGACGAACGGTACAGGACACACCTGTGGTCTATCAAACCGGACAATGTGTCCGATTGGCCTAAAACAACTACCTAATACAGCACATGCGAGTCGCTAGAGATTTCCAATATACTCTCGTTCTCTTCGCGTAAACTATAAGCCAATAGAAGAAATGAGTAGTACCCTTTTTGTAGAAAATTTGATGTAATTCATTTTGTACCACACGACTTTTTCGCTGGAGGGTGTGGTTTTCTAGATATTCAAGAAAGATACACAAAGGTGAAATTAAATGAGTCCTATTTCCGAAACTATTCAGAGTAGAGCATATGTACACACAAAGATTTTTGTCCGGAATCACCAATACTATCATCCCTCAAAGCATTATCTTCCCTCCTGACTGTAGAGAAAGACAAACTAGTGCGTGTTATCTGCAAACACGTTACCGCTTTTCTTAACGAATACATGAAAAAATTATGGTAAACAGTTCGGTAAATTCAAAGAAAAGTACGTGAAGGTAAACTCTAAACATTGAAAAGTAAACTTTGTTTTCAGTAACACATTTTTAAGAAAAGAGTTCAGGAAAGTGAAGCCATTACAAAAGTAAATTTATAAATTGCCAATGAAATCGCCTAGCAAGGGAAACCATTCACTAACAGGATTTACAAAAAAAGCGCTTTTTAAGTACAGCTGAAGAACTGTTTCTTGAGAAGATAGAATAATGTGAAGCTGTGGATCTTTCAGCAAATATAGCGGCACATAGAATTGAAGATGTTGCTTGCAATTTATCATATCAGTTACGGTAAAAGGATAAGTTTCAACAAGAAAGCCTCGTGCAGTTTTACGAGTTTCTTCCAGAAGAAAACTACCCAAGTATCAAAGATATTACACGAGGTTTGTCATCTGTATTTGGCTATACCTACTGGTGTGAACAGACATTTTTCTTTGCTGAAGTTTACAAAACCTAAATACGACATTAACGAGACATTTTACGCATACAACCGACTAAATTAGAGCCAGGTTGCGTGGCGTTTCCACTGAATATTCTGTTTGTGTTAAACATCAATAAATTTCATTATAATTTCTCAGAAAACGTTTTATCAAGCTCCACTGAACTTCAAACATGGCGTGCGGCCTCTCTTTTTTATTTATTATTTATTTTTTATTTTCATAAAGCGGGGTTGCTGTGGTAACGTGATGTGGCGATTTCTACGTGTACCGAGGGAGGGAGGGAGTGAGGTGCGGGGGGGGGGGGGTTATGAGGTTGTGCATCACTGAGGGCTAAAACGGGACAAAGCCTCTCCGTCGTTTCTAGGCCCCCGTTCCATAAACATAACTTAAAAAAAAAGTTTCTTGATGTTGAGACGCTTTGTTAATTCTAAAATAATTATTATACATTACTGGCCATTAAAACTGCTACACCATGAAGATGACGTGCTACAGACGCGAAATTTAACCGTCAGGCAGAAGATGCTGTGATATCCAAATGATTAGCTTTTCAGAGCATTCACACAAGGTTGGCGCCGCTGGCGACACCTACAACGTGCTGACATGAGGAACGTTTCCAACCGATTTCTCATACACAACCAGTAGTTGACGGGCGTTGCCTAGTGAAACGTTGTGGTATACCTCGTGTAACGAGGAGAAATGCGTACCACCACGTTTCCGACTTTGATAAAGGTCGGATTGTAGCCCATCACGATTGCGGTTTATCGTATTGCGACATTGCTGCTCGCGTTGGTCGAGATACAATGACTGTTAGCAGAATACGGAATCGGTGGGTTCAGGAGGGTAATACGGAACGCCGTGCTGGATCCCAACGGCCTCGTATCACTAGCAGTCGAGATGACAGTCATCTTATCTGTATGGCTGTAACGGATCGTGCAGCCACGTCTCGATCCCTGAGTCAACAGATGGGGACGTTTGCAAGACAACAGCCGTCTGCACGAACAGTTCGACGACGTTTGCAGCAGCACGGACTAGCAGCTCGGAAGTGTATGTGTTTGATGTCACTGAACACCCTAAGTGTTCGTGATCCTTCATGTCTGGAAGTAAAAATAGGTGTGATTTATCGTCAACATTACCACCGCAGATTAATGAGGAGTGGCAGGGCCACATTTAAATCTAGCGTTATCCATTTTTGCGTACAGTTCCACTTCCAATTTCTTTGTAAGTTGTTTGTCAGGGGGGAACACACGCAAAAATCGGACAAGTAACAGGTGGGGTGTTACAGTCGTAGCCATATTATGCTAAGGGAGACGTTCTTCTGCACTTGCATGGGACCTGTGGTAGTAATCGAAGACACGCTGACGGCTGCGAATCACCTGAGTCCCTTCATGCTTAATGCATTCCCGACGGTGAAGTCTTCTTTCAGCAGTATAATTGTCCGTGTCTCAAAGTCAGAACCATGCTACAACGGTTTGAGGAGCATGATAATGTTGAAGTCTCGGCGATCAAATTCGCTTGATATAAATCCCACGGAGCCCATCTGGGTCTTTATTAAGCGCCGTCACTGCGTATGAAAATCAGTGGTCCGTTTACTTACGCGAATTCCATGACCTGTGCACAGACATCTAATCTACCTCCACAAATCTATCAAAAAAGTGTGGGATCCCTGATGTGCAGTCTCAGTGATGTATTTTGTTCCAAAGACGGACAATCAATCTATTAAGCAGTTGGTCATAATACTGGGTGATCAAAAAGTCAGTATAAATTTGAAAACATAAGGTAGCCGGCCGCGGTAGTCTCGCGGTTCTAGGCGCGCAGTCCGGAACCGCGCGACTGCTACGGTCGCAGGTTCGAATCCTGCCTCGGGCATGGATGTGTGTGATGTCCTTAGGTTATTTAGGTTTAAGTAGTTCTAAGTTCTAGGGGACTGATGACCACAGCTGTTAAGTCCCATTGTGCTCAGAGCCATTTTTTTTGAAAACATAATAAATCATGGAATAATATTGATAGAGAGGTAAAAATTGACACTCATGCTTGGAATGACATGGGGTTTTATTACAACCGAAAAAGAAAACAAAGTTCACAAAATGTCCGACAGATGACGCTGCATAGCAAAGCGTCAGTGAGTGCACATGACAATCTTGTGAGAGGTACGCTGATATGTTACAGAATCGCATCATCCCAAGCCTGGCTGATAAACACCTGCTGGAACGTACAATGTTTATGCAGGATGGCACTCCACCCAACATTGCTAGACGCGTGAAAGATCTCTTGCTCGCGTCGTTTGGTGATGATGATCGTGTGCTCAGCCGCCACTTTCGTCATGCTTGACCTCCCAGGTCGCCAGACCTCAGTCCGTGCGATTATTGGCTTTGGGGTTACCTGAAGTCGCAAGTGTATCGTGATCGACCGACATCTCTAGGGATGCTAGAAGACAACATCCGACGCCAATGCCTCACCATAACTCTGGACATGCTTTACAGTGCTGTTCACAACATTATTCCTCGACTACAGCTGTTGTTGAGGAATGATGGTGGACATATTGAGCATTTCCTGCAAAGAACATCATCTTTGCTTTGTCTTAATTTTTGATGCTAATTATTGTTATTCTAATCAGATGAAGCACCATCTGTTGGACAATTTTTTGAACATCTGTAGTTTTTTGGTTCTAATAAAACCCCACGTCATTCCAGGCATGTGTGTCAATTTGTACCTCTCTATCAACATTATTCCGTGATTTATTCAGTTTTCAAATTTATACTGACTTTTTGATCACCCGATATTTCGGCTTGTCTGTGTATGTTGCAGGGACTCCACACGCCAGATATTGCAACGTTACTTGTAACTTATTGCGAGACGGAACGGCAGCTTACATACGTGTATTAGACTTTTCTGCAGAGCCAGAAATATGGCTCAAAAAGATTTTAAAACTGATGTTATTCATTCGAAAATGATTTGCTACCGAAACTTGGTCCGCAGTAGACAACTCCCTTACTAGTGTATTGGATGTTTCCAGAAGATTCTATACTGAACATTTGTGTGTCCGGTATAAGCTCTTCGGTTGAAAGCTACTAAAATCCTGTGTGAATAATTTTACTTGTCGCCATCTTGAAAGTCGCGTAACTAGTATTCCCTCCTTCGACGTTTGGAGACACTAGAGTGCATGTAAGTATAGTGGTGGTGGGATGCACGTGTTAGACAGTCGTGGCTGTGGCAACCCGGCTTCAGTCCTGCTGTGTGGTGAGCGAGGTGACGTTAGCCCGCAGCCAGCTTAGCCCTGCGCCCCCCCTCTCCCACCCCTCCCTGCCCCACCGCAGCCAATGCTGTTGCTCCCACTCTGTTCGCCGCCTGTTGTTATTTTCTGCACGTTTGCGTGACGCAGCCCTTCGCAACTGCGCAGTGCCCTTTGGTATCACCAGAAACATTCCGAGATAACGTCGGTTCGTTTCTTATCAGGAAAATCGTAAAATGCACCGGATATTTTGGAAGGAAGTTATTTCAGAACAGCTCTGACAGAATCGATAACACATTTTACTTCTTCTGGCACAACATCTGAATTTTGGAATGAAGTCGTTTGTAATTCATGTTATCGTCACATATATTTCTTTCTTTTTGACTAGCCAGGCCAACGACGGAGAATCTCTTTTTTCTTTTTTGAAAGAAAGTGGCTTATTCTTTTGCTTCTTAAAATGCTGAATCCGAAAATTGTAATAAACAAGGCCTATAACTATGCGTTCTTTACAATTAACTTTCAGTATTTAAAAATGTATTTCAGTGATTTTAATTATGTGGTATATTTCATATACCATTTCGCTTACTAAAATGAAACTGAAATTTCGTTGGCAATGGTTGCCCTGCTTGGTTCATATCCTAATTATATACAGGGCTATTACAAATGATTGAAGCGATTTCATAAATTCACTGTAGCTCCATTCATTGACATATGGTCACGAGACACTACAGATACGTAGAAAACCTCATAAAGTTTTGTTCGACTGAAGCCGCACTTCAGGTTTCTGCCACCAGAGCGCTCGAGAGCACAGTGAGACAAAATGGCGACAGTAGCCGAGAAAGCGTATGTCGTGCTTGAAATGCGCTCACATCAGTCAGTCATAACAGTGCAACGACACTTCAGGACGAAGATCAACAGAGATCCACCAACTGCTAACTCCATTCGGTGATGGTATGCGCAGCTTAAAGCTTCTGGATGCCTCTGTAAGGGGAAATCAACGGGTCGGCCTGCAGTGAGCGAAGAAACAGTTGAACGCGTGTGGGCTAGTTTCACGCATAGTGATGTGAAAGATTCAGTGTTTATAGCTCCTCTACCAAGAAACGTGCCAGAACTGCGAGCTCACATCAACAATGCTTTCGAACTCATTGATGGGGACATGCTGCGCCGAGTGTGAGAGGAACTTGATTATCGGCTTGATGTCTGCCAAATCACTAAAGGGGCACATATCGAACATTTGTGAATGCCTAAAAATACTTTTTGAGTTTTTGTATGTGTGTGCAAAGCATTGTGAAAGTATCTCAAATAATAAAGATATTGTAGAGCTGTGAAATCGCTTCAATCATTTGTAATAACCCTGTACGTGTGGTGTCTCTTCTTTCAGACAAGTCCAAAAGAATAGATGTTATTTTTATCCAGCACCCACTATGAATTAAGACACATAGGAATTACACACAATACATGTAAGTGGTCATTGATGTAAATCAACGGGGAAAGTCGAAAGTTTGTGCCGGACCAGGATTCGAATGCTGACTCCTAGTCAGACATGTCCAAAAGAACAGACGCCACATATATATAATTGAGGTGAAGACGGCCAATGGTCTGTTCAGTCCGGAGGCACACCAGGCTCTGACTCTTACAGAGATCGGCGAAATGCCGCGAGTAATGAGGACGGTGGCCAAGGGGAACTGTATTACACTACTGGCCATTAAAATTGCTACACCAAGAAAAATTGCAGATGATAAACGGGTATTCATTGGACAAATATATTATACTAGAACTGACATGTGATTACATTTTCACGCAATTTGGGTGAAGAGATCGTGAGAAATCAGTACCCAGAACAACCGCCTCTGGCCGTAATAACGGCCTTGATACGCCTGGGCATTGAGTCAAACAGAACTTGGATGGCGTGTACAGGTACAGCTGCCCATGCAGCTTCAACACGATACCACTGTTCATCAAGAGTAGTGACTGGCGTATTGTGACGAGCCAGTTGCTCGGGCACCATTGACCACACGTTTTCAATTGGTGAGAGATCTGGAGAATGTGCTGGCCAGGGCAGCAGTCGAACATTTTCTGTATCCAGATAGGCTCGTACAGGACCTGCATCATGCGGTCGTGCATTATCCTGCTGAAATGTAAGGTTTCGAAGGGAGCGAATGAAGGGTAGAGCCCCGGGTCGTAACACATCTGAAATGTAACGTCCACTGTTCAAAGTGCCGTCAATGTGAACAAGAGGTGACCGAGACGTGTTACCTATGGCACCCCATACCACCACGCCGGTGATACGCCAGTATGTCGACGACGAATACACGCTTCCAATGTGCTTTCATCGCGATGTCGCCAAACACGGATGCGGCCATCATGATGCTGTAAAATATGAAGTTTTGCCATTCGTGCACACAGGTTCGTCGTTGACTACACCATCGCGAGCGCTTCTGTCTGTGATGCAGAGTCAAGGGTAACCGCAGCCATGGTCTCCGAGCTGATAGTCCATGCTGTTGCAAACGTCGTCGAACTGTTCGTGCAGATGGTTGTTGTCTTACAAACGTCCCCATCTGTTGACTCAGGGATCGAGACGTGGCTGCACGATCCGCTACAGCCATGCGGATAAGATGCCTGTCATCTCGACTGCTGGTGATACGAGGCCGTTGGGATCCAGCATGGCGTTCCGTATTACCCTCCTGAACCCACCGTTTCCATATTCTGCTAACAGTCATTGCATCGCGACCAACGCGAGCAGCAATGTCTCGATATGATAAACCGCAATCGCGATAGGCTACAATCCGACCTTTATCAAAGTCAGAAACGTGGCATCACAACAACGTTTCACCAGGCAACGGCGGTCAACTGCTGTTTGTGTATGAGAAATCGGTTGGAAATTTCCCTCATGTCAGGACGTTGTAGGTGTCGTCACCGGCGCCAACATTGTGTGAATGCTCTCAAAAGTTAATGATTTGCATATCATAGCATCTTCTTCCTGTCGGTTAAATTTCGCGACTGTAGCACGTCATCTTCGTGGTGTAGCAATTTTGATGACCAGTAGTGTAGTAGCGTGTTGATACATTGAGGATTTGGGTCTGGCAGGAAGCGTGTTAGGATAGTCTGTGCAGCTACAGTGACCACTGCGTTTGGATGGTGCAGTGGTCAGCGTATGTCCCTAGAATCAGGAGCCCCAAGTTCGAATTCCACTCTGGCAAAAATTTTCAACTTTCACCATTGATTTACACCAATGCCCCCTCGCATCCAGTATCTGTAATCCCTTTGTGTCTATATCCTAATTATAACAAGCTCTTTGTCTCTTCTGTTATTTTCAGCTGTTCAGTTTGCAACAATCTAACCTCACTTTTCTATTTTTTAGTATGTGTTTTGCACAGTAGCTAGTTGTGATTGTAAATCCTGTTGTGACAGTTATTGCTACATTTATAGAGAGTCTTTGATTAAGGAGCAGCGGGAAATACATTCATAAGTTTTAGAATTAAACGTGTTAATGAGAGTATGCCACGTAAAGTGTACTGTGCATATTTACAATATACCAAAAAATAGTTAAACGAAAACAAACACAAAAAATCGTTAATTTTTCTAATCCAGTGATATGGAGGCAGCCAAGAAACCATGCTAGTCAATGTTACTTTTGTAACGTTAATCTATCTGCTTACTATTCAAAAAAACAAAAAACAATAATGTTCCCTAAACTTCCGTCTGCATTTCGGTCAGTTGCCTACGCTCCAGACCTTCCTGTTCCTAAACTACCAAAACTTTTTCTTGAATTTTATAGTGAAGCCATGTCTGATGGAGATGAGAAAGCTCATGACAAATTCCATTGTAGGCAGTTTAGAACCAAATCAGTTTACACAAACTGAGCTAAGTGGTTTAGTCAGAAATTTGTTCCTAGAAATTTTAACTGCTTGGTTTCATCCTCAAAGGAAAGAACTTCTTGTCTCAAAATTCACGAAAGATTTTAATTTTGTATCATCTATACGGTAAAATGTCGCCAACAAAAACAGACAGTTTCATAACTCACAGTTCAGGGTTATCAATAGTGGAGCTACTAATTCACCTCTCTCTCGGTTGCAAATCAATAGTTTGAAGTTATCGTCACGGATACGCCACCGATCGTGTTGTAAAATGACATCAGACCTGTTCTGACTTTTCGAAAAGCCATTGCGTCTAGCGTTTTAAAAGTATAAACAAGTCCCATTGCAGGGAACACTGAATGCATATACAGGGCTTAAAATAGGATTGGTAATAACAAATGTAGCATCAAAGTTTTATTTATGCCATTCCTATCAAACTATTCTCGCTATTACTTCCTCCTCTGACATGTATAGAGCTTGCTAGTTACCTTTGTGGCAGTGATATGTAACGGATGTTTTCATATTGCACCATCCCCAGTTGCATCTAAATTATTTCGTTTAGCTACAGAAGTTCAGAATAGCGTTTGTGATGTTTATTTTTGTGTGTTTTTGCAATAGATTAGCAGTACACTTGAACACTTGCATCTTTGCTGCCAATTTAGCTTCAACTGTTATTCAAGACGTACAAGAGACCATATGAAAGCTACCTAAAACAGTAACTGTTCAGTTCGATACTTGATCAAAGCAGACGCCATTGTGTGTGCTCTCATTAATTTTGTTAATATTCCTGAGAGGTTTCCTAAGGTTAATAAAAGCACCTGAATCCTTTCACAACAGAGCCAAAGGCCTCGCATGATTGATAAATAATGTAGGTTCTTTTGATCACTGAATTAATTATGGACGTTGACATGACGTTGCAACGACGTCATCGTCAGATAGTTCAGATATTTTTGGGCGAAAAAATTAATTTGTCAAAGCTAATACCTGAGCACTGGTCAATTATGAACGTTGACGTGACAAAATACCAGTGTGTGTGTGTGTGTGTGTGTGTGTGTGTGTGTGTGTGTGTGTGTGCGTGTGCGTGTGTGCGTGCGTGCGCGAATGTGTTGCACGGGAAATGCCTAAACTACATCGACACGACGAATACGCCTGTGACACATGTATGACCTCGTCAAATCGTTCAGAAACTTTTGAGCAATAATAAAGTAATTTGTCATAACACATACCCGAGAACTGAGCCAGAAGGGAAAACATATTGCTCGCAAGCAATGGAATCCCCTTCATCCTCGAAGTACATACAGCAACCAAAATAAAATTGCTCGCTCGCACTTGCATTCAATTAACTGAAAGCACGATGACGTCGACAAGGGGACGGAGGGGAGGGGGGGGGGGCGCTCTGAGCAGATGTGATAGAGGTGATAGTAAAGTGCTGATGCTGATGTCAGCGAAATATAACAACTGCCTGAGAACCGGATTCGATGATGTCATAACCTTGAAGGTAAGGATTTGCTGACAGACGGTGCGTCAGTAGTCCTAGAAATCTGAACCAGAGCCTAGTTAAAGTATGCTACGCAGATGTCGTAGATCTCAGAAGAAGATTAAATGAAAAATAAACACAAAACACCGTTAAATTTGCTATTCCAATGATACGGAGGCAGCCAAGAAACCATGCTAGCGATTGTTACTTTTGTAGCGTTAATGTTTGCGCTTACTACCCAAGAAAACAAACGCAATAATGCGCCCTAACCTTCTGTTTGCCATTCAGCCAGCTGGCATCGCTCCAGATCTTCTTGTCTCTAAACCACAAGAACTTTTCCTGGTGTTTTTAGTCTCACCCTGACAGATGCAGAGAACAAACTAATGACGAGTTTCATTGTAACTGGACAGTTTAGAACCAATTGGGTTAGACAAACAGGGCTATTTATGAGGTGAAGTGTTGGCAACGAAAGAGGGGGGAAAAAACATGGTGATAGCTCACAGTTCAAGGTTATTTAAAATGGAACACCACAAGCGAGAACGACTTGTTTCCATTATTGAGCAATATTTTAGAAATATTGAAGGCCTGGCCGTTCCAATTCGCAATTTTCCTACAAAATACGGTCAGGATAGCGATTTAACTGTATCAGGTGTGAAGAGATTAATTTTTAAAAAATTGGGAGATTGGATCGATTAGTGATCTTAAACAATCTGACCATTCTTCAACAAGTCGTTCGACAAAAAAGTGGAAGAAGCTCGTGAGAGTTATAGAATCGGACATTTCAGGAAGATCTGTATAGCGTAGTCCCACAAAAGCTTTGCATCTTCGTGTTTAGAAAGTTCAGTTGACCAAAGAATTTATGCCCACTGGTGATTTTTGTTTTATGGATATTACTCCCTAGTCTAAGGTACAATTTTCTGCCTACTGTTTCATCTCCCACAGGCTGGAGACTTCTTCCGACTCTTTAATAACAGTTGCGTGGATACGTATAAACAGTTCGGCTTGCTGACCTTTGAAACTGTAACGGCTCTCTAAGTTGTTAAAGCCTCTGAAGATGTCTCCAGCACTAGAAAACAAAACATTATGACTTGGACCACGGCCTAATGCCCATAAAACAAAACTCACCAATAATGCAAGTACCGGCCATGAAAGCCTGCGTTCTACGATGGAGCTAACAGACCACGCAAGGTGAATAGAGTTCATTGAATGGGTGATCGAACAACAAGTGGATGCTGATTCTTCGAACAAAATCGTCCTCAGCGATGAGGCTCTTTTTCATCTTGATGGCATTCTTCTGGTCAGGCTGTAACAGTTAATGGAGCTCGATATTGAGATACGATAATACAGTTTTTGTGCCTACGTTGCAACATATGAGTGTGGACGACATGTGGCTTAACAAGATGGTGCCACATGCCATACATCCCGCAAACAGTTAAGTTACTGCATGAATCATTTACTGGTCGAGTAATTTCCTGTTCTGGTGATTAGCACTATCTGCCTAGGTCATGGAATTTTACGCTGATTTCTTTCGGTTTTTTTGAAGTCTGTGCTCCTTGCCAACAAGCCCACGACCACCCACGCCTTCATAGAGGAAATTTAGCGCTGTATCAACAAAATTCAGCAATATTTATGCAAAACGGGCATGGATAATTTTAACAAAGGAGTGTGTAGGCCTGTGTGCTAACAGAGTCGTGGAGATCACTTGCCCGATGTGCTACTCGATACATAATCTGATACTGCACACTTTATGAATCAACAAAAACATTTACAGTTTTTCATAATAAATCTGTGTTTTCTATCAAAATTGCTCCTTGCGTGAATTTTGGGTCACCAGCTGAACAGTGTGTTTGTTTTAACGTGAATTAACTAAATATCTGGAAAACGACGTATCGTACGAAAAAAAATGTTGTAGATGAAAAGTTAATATAAGAAAAGAGCACATCTGTCTGAGCTAAAACTTACTACCACCTAACCACTCCTTCTGCGCTGGGAGGATCAACTTTATATTTTCAAATGGGAACCCCCGTCCCCCTGCCCCCACCACCGCCATATTTTTATTGCGTATTTAGATTCCACACCAAAAAAGAGACAGTGTTGCTCAAACCATTGTTTTCCATTTGTGGTAAATGGCGCTCTAATCGACATATAAATTATCAAGTGTGCCTGTTTTTGCACTTATGGTTTGTCATTTTGCACTTCCTGTCTATGTAGTGTTTAGATTCCAGAATTCCTTGTAGCTGCTTCATTTATTGGATTTTCGTATTTTCTCCTTTCATCAATGACATGCGTTGCCTTCGTTGCTGAGCGGGCAGCGTCATTGCTTTCGATGCGGAAGGACCCGGGTTCGATTTCCGATATCTGCTCAGATTTTTCCTGATATAGGGAGGTCTGGTACGGGCTTGACTCAGCCTCGTGAGACCAAATGAGGAGCTGCTTGAACAAAGAAGTTTCGTTCAGACGCGTGTCAAGTGTGCAAGAGCGTTGTCTTATTAAAGAATGGCACGACGACTCAGAACGTCGGTGACGTAGCATTGTGCCATCAGTTTCTTGGAACACCACCAACCGGTATCTGAAGTCACACCCGTTGGCTCCCCACACTACTGGCAATAACGGGTAGAGGGCTGGCGAGATGCTGAAACTTGCCGCACGATCATACATCGCTCTTCGTTCTGCTTTGTAGGTAGCAGTCGGCTAATCGGAACAAGTCTTCCCTGTGAGCGGTTTCCGTTACACCGTGACAATTTCACAGGGCTCAGTGTGTTGGTTCAAGTCTTTCAATTGGACACCACTTCCACGACTGTCGTATTCCTGACGTACCCCAGGTATCAGAATGGGGAAAGGGGACCTAAAGTTTAACGTTGGATCGAACCACATGTGTTTTGTGGCTAACCTCCATTATCACTGAGAACTGAATGCTAAGTCACAGACTGAGAAACCCATGGTCCGATACAGGTGTACTGGTGTGCAAAACATAAGGCCGAAAGTATCGCAATAATGTATCACTTACCGATAACACAGTTCGATGGAACTTCGATCGTACTTAGAGGGCTGCCACAGGGTAGTAAATAAGGTACCTGAAATAAATTCGCAATGAGACTAACAGAAATGTCACTTTCACTCAAGAACACCGAGGTATACAGGGTGGTCCATTGATCGTGACTGGGCCAAATATCTCACGAAATAAGCGTCAAACGAAAAAACTACAAAGAACGAAACTTGTCTAGCTTGAAGGGGGAAACCAGGTGGCGCTATGGTTGGCCCGCTAGACGGCGCTGCCATAGGTCAAACGGATATCAACTGCGTTTCTTTAAATATCCATTTTTATTACATAATCGTGTAGTATGTAAAGGAATATGAATGCTTCAGTAGGACCACTTTTTTCGCTTTGTGATAGACGGCGCTGCAACAGTCACAAACATACGGCTCACAATTTTAGACGAACAGTTGGTAACAGGTAGATTTTTTAAATTAAAATACAGAATGTAGGTACGTTTGAACATTTTATTTCGGTTGTTCCAATGTGATACATGTACCTTTGCGAACTTATCATTTCTGAGAACGCATGCTGGTACAGCGTGATTACCTGTAAATAACACATTAATGCAATAGATGCTCAAAATTATGTGAATTTGGCAATACGTGTAACGACATTCCTCTCAACAGCGAGTAGTTAGCCTTCCGTAATGTTCGCACATGCGTTGACAATGCACTGACGCATGTTGTCAGGCGTTGTCGGTGGATCACGATAGCAAATATCCTTCAAATTTCCCCACAGAAAGAAATCCGAGGACGTTAGATACGGTGAACGTGCGTGCCATGGTATGGTGCTTCGACGACCAATCCATGAAATATGCTATTCAATACCGCTTCAACCGCATGCGAGCTATGTGCCGGACATCAATCATGTTGGAAGTATATCGCCATTCTGTCACGCAGTGAAACATCTTGTAGTAACATCGATAGAACACTACGTAGGAAATCAGCATACTTTGCCATCGATAAAATGGGGGCCAATTATCCTTCCTCCCATAATGCCGCACTATACATTAACCCGCCAAGGTCGCTGATGTTCCACATGTCTCAGCCATCGTGGATTTTCCGTTGCCCAATAGTGCCGGTTTATGTTAACGCTGTTGGTGAATGACGCTTCGTCGCTAAATAGAACGCCAGCAAAAAATATATCATCGTTCCGTAATATCTCTTGTGCCCAGTGGCAGAACTGTACACGACGTTCAAAGTCGTCGCCATGCAATTCCTGGTGCATAGAAATACGGTACGGGTGCAATCGATGTTGATGTAGCTTTCTCGACACCGACGTTTTTGAGATTCCCGATTCTCGCGCAATTTGTCTGCTACTGATGTGCGAATTAGCCGCGACAGCAGCTATAACACCTACTTGGGCATCATCATTTGTTGCAGGTCGTGACTGTCGTTTCACATGTGGCTGAACACTTCCTGTTTCCTTAAATAACGTAACTATCCGGCGAACGGTCCGGATACTTGGATGATGTCGTCCTGGATACCGAGCAGCATGCATAGCACACGCCCGTTGGGCATTTTGATCACAATAGCTATACATCAACACGATATCGACCTTTTCCGCAATTGGTACACGGTCCATTTTAACACGCGTAATGTATCACGAAGCAAATACCGCCCGCACTGGCGGAATGTTACGCGATACCACGTACTTATACGTTTGTGACTATTACAGCGCCATCTATCACAAAGCGAAAAAAGTGGTCCAACTAAAACATTTATATTTATTTACATACTAGACGGGTATGTAATAGAAATGGGGGTTCCTATTTAAAAAACGCAGTTGATATCCGTTTGACATATGGCAGCTCCATCTAGCGGGCCAACCATAGCGCCATCTGGTTCCCCCTTCAAGCTAGACTAGTTTCGTTCTTTGTAGTTTTTTCGTTTGAGGCTTACTTCGTGAGATATTTGGCCCGTTTACTATCAATGGACCACCCTGTACAATGGTCGCGTGGCCATTACAAAAGACGTGACACAGTTGCTAACAGGCTGTGTGATGATCACGGACGGCAGTGCATGGTCTGTAACGTGGTTCCATTCTGGCCATAAGGCTGGAACGCAGTTATTTTAGGTATGGCGCTTCATTCGTCCACCAGCGCTGTTGACAACTGAATGCTCGTTGGTGCATGTGGTCGGGCTGCAATACGTCACCGCAACGCATCTCAGACGTGGTAGGTGAGATTTAAGTCGGGGGTTGCGGGAAATCTAGTCCGTTCACCGAATATCCTCTCATTCAAACAGTTCCTCCACCTGTGCAGTTCGATGCTGTCGTGCACTGTTATCCTTAAAAGTGGAGGCTAGGGCCGCATGCACGTCTGAAAAGACGCGGATTGGGAAGGACTACAGTACCACAAGAAACTTTAACCGTGGGGTGTTCATGTTCAAAGATTTGGAGGTCAGTACGTTCGTGTAACATTATGCCTCCCCACACTGTAACACCTGGATCACCAAGACGATCACGTTAGACAGTGTTCCCAGATGCGTTACGTACCGTCATCTGGCGAAAGGTGGGAACACGTAATGCATCTAGGGACTTTGTCGATCAAGATCCTTTTGGCGGTCCAGATGTTATTGTGTGGTGAAACGTAACGTTGCGAGTGCGTACTGACCGCCAAATCTTTGGCCACTCACAGGTCAGCGTTACTGCGACAATGAACTCCTTCCCCACTTGCTTCTTTCCAGGAGTGCATTCGGCCCTGACTTCAGTTTTGTGGATGACAATGCGAGCCCAGAATGATGCGAGGACTGTTCGGAAAGTAAGGTCCGATCGGATGCGCAATGGAAACCACTGAGAAAATCCGACGAAGCTTTGCACAGACGTTTTGGGCATTGTCTCTAGTCTGCCCGTCGATCGTATCGAGTCACTATTTTCAGTTCTGAGCGCACTGTGAGTGAGTAAAGTTGCCCAGAACAACAGTGTCTCCCGCCAAGTATGAGAGGCCGCTGAGAGGTTTCGCCTCAAGTTATGCAGTCCACATAACACAAATGCCACGCACTGCCTTCTGCGTGGCAATTCTCAGCCGCCCTCTGCAGGGCGATAGAAGACGCTCCTGTGGCGCTTTCGATGGACAGTGTTTGATCACCCACAACGGAGCCCTAATTGGCTCGTCCTGAGTATCATATCTGTTCACATGAAATGCTGGATATGAAGACAGCACTTGGGCACAGACAACGCCCTATAGGCCTTCTATGACGATTGTGTTGGAAAGTTCATATAACGGTACGACAAATGTCTAACTCGGAGCGGCGACTATGTAGAGAAGTAGCGGGAAGTAGTAGATAATTCTTGAAAACAAAACATTCCTTATTTTTATATTGGTTTCAGTACGGTTAGCGATCGGACCTTGCTTTCCAAACAGACCTCGTATATTAAAAACAGGGCATATCCCCTACCACACGGAACAGATGACTGGATGGTAGACGACACACCTTGCATATGGACGTCGCAGAGTGTCTACGCCCTGGCGCTCGTCAGTGGCACAAACAGTTTTCAAAGACCCCTAGCGTTGCCGGGAAGCGTCATCGAACATTTTTTGGCTCCAATAAAATTTGTTCCTCATGGCGAGATCTATCGAGCCTAGACGTGTGTCCAGCAGTGAGTTGGAACGCGTCAGCAGTGGAGTTCGCACCTGGCAGTGTTTGAGTTGGCACGCAGCACAAGTTCAGTCGGGGCGCCACGACTCGCGCGACGGTTGCCGACACACATGATTAGCAGTGGGGACGACTTTGGTCGGTCGTCTTACCGGACGACGTGTTTTTGGCCGGCGATCGCTTACGGGTCGGCCGTGTGTGTCGACTCGTTATCCGTCCCCGTTATTGTACAGGCACTGCCGTTAGCATTGTCTAGTTCTTCGTCCGGGTGTTCGTGAAACTGTGTGTAGTTTGTGTGATTTTCACTGGCAAGTTATTTTAAATGTCATCGGCCTACTGGCTCTGGCAGTCGGTCGGTTGGTGTGGACCAGCCAGGAAATCTCCGCTCGGCGCAGTCGGCCGGGCCCGCTGGCGGTCTCTACGAAGTGTCGGAGTGTGTGGGAGCTCTGTTCCGATTGCTACGAGGTTCGTGGCTTACCGACCCAGGTCACGAAAGTTGAGCGGTGATTTAATTCCCGACGCCAGTCTGCTCACATTGCGCCGTTGGTTATCAAGGTTGGCAGTTAGGGGATATTCTCGTGAACAATAGCGAGTGTTCGAGTTGGCGAAGGTGTGGCCACCATGCGGTGGAGTTTAACTGTATTTTGGTTATTTGAAGTCCAAGTGCACCAGTAGAATTTTCTGTCTTGTGGCCGTTAACGTTCCGGTCACCTGACCTGGCGCTGACGTAAAATTCAGACAGTGTCCTTTCCTCACCGTGTTGTCGCTCTCCAACACGTGTGTGTAGTTTTGACAGCTTCTGCATACTTGGTTGTGGGCGGCTAGGCCTTTTAAGTTTTGGAGTGGAGTTCCTTGTGTACTGGTCGGGTGGAAAGCAAGTTATCTTGACTGTCTCGTGGTTTGGGTTGCCGGCGGATCGGACATAGTTGGGCCGACTACCTGTCTCCCCTAGGCGAACGTTAATATTTCAAGTGCAGACCGACACCCAGAAACTTCTGAGCACCGCTGGCTGTACTCCCTTTTCTTATTGGTATTTGATTGTGTATTTTAATGGCTCATAGACTATAGTTTGAATTTGTATGCTTTTATTTGGGTTTTAAATAATGGGCCTTCAGCCGTCTTAAAATAAAAATTCTGTACTTGCTAAGTCTTAGATTGTTTGGGCCTTCAGCCTCATTTAAAATATTTATTTTTCTGGCTAAAGCTTTGGGCATTCTACCTTTTGAAAATTTATTGTAGTTGTGTTTTTCAATCATGGACCTTCAGCGGCCTTAAAATTTAAATTCCTTACTTGTTAAATCTTACATTGTTTTGGTTTTCATCCTCATTTGAAATATTATTTAAGGATAAAACCTTGCTCTTTCTGCCTTTTGAAAATTTATTGTAGTTGTGTTGTAAATCATGGGCCTACAGTCATTTTAAAAATTAAAGGGGTTGTGTCCTTAAGCCATAAGATTCTGTGGCATATTCAGTCGATAGTTAAGCTCGGAAATTTGCACTGTAATGTTTGGGCAACTAAATAAAGTTATATGTGTTCGAGTGTAACTGATAACCGCTCATTTTTGGCCCTTTTCCACAATGCCAACTACCTGTTCTGTCCTGCAGATTTAACGAGGCGTTTCACAGACTGAACGAAACATACCGCTCTTAACGAAACAAAATCGACAAATGTAAAGGTAATATCCGGAGTACCCCAAGGAATTGTGGTAGGACCGTTACTGTTCACTATATATATATATATATATATATATATATATATATATATATAATGTAGTAGAAAGCACCGGACGTTCTATAAGGCTGTTCGCACACGATGCGGTTGTCTACAACAAAGTAGAAACACCAGAAGATAGTAATTATTTGCAGAATGTTCTCCAGAGAATTGCTGAATGGTGCAAGCTCTGGCAGTTGGGCCTGAACGTAAATAAATGGAACATATTGCGCATACATAGGAAAAGAAATCCACTACTGTAGAACTAAACTACTGATGACAAAACCGCTGAAAACAGTATTTACCATAAAATACGTAGGAGTGACTATCCAGAGTGACCTTAAGTGAAATGACTACATGAAACAAATAGTGGGAAAGCAGATGCCAGAGTCATAGGAAGAATCTTACAGAAATGTAACTCATCTAGAAAGGAAGTGGCCTATAAGGCGTTTGTTCGACCGATTCTTGAGTATTGTTCATCTATCTGGGATCCCTATCAGGCAGGCCTGATGGAAGAGGTAGAGAAGACCCAATGAAGTGCGGCCCGTTTCGTCACGCAATCGTTTAGCCGGCGCGCGAGCGTTACGGAATGCTCAACGAACTCCATTGGCAGATATTAGAAGAGAGGCACTGTGCATCACGGAGAGATTTACTACACTCCTGGAAATTGAAATAAGAACACCGTGAATTCATTGTCCCAGGAAGGGGAAACTTTATTGACACATTCCTGGGGTCAGATACATCACATGATCACACTGACAGAACCACAGGCACATAGACACAGGCAACAGAGCATGCACAATGTCGGCACTAGTACAGTGTATATCCACCTTTCGCAGCAATGCAGGCTGCTGTTCTCCCATGGAGACGATCGTAGAGATGCTGGATGTAGTCCTGTGGAATGGCTTGCCATGCCATTTCCACCTGGCGCCTCAGTTGGACCAGCGTTCGTGCTGGACGTGCAGACCGCGTGAGACGACGCTTCATCCAGTCCCAAACATGCTCAAGGGGGACAGATCCGGAGATCTTGCTGGCCAGGGTAGTTGACTTACACCTTCTAGAGCACGTTAGGTGGCACGGGATACATGCGGACGTGCATTGTCCTGTTGGAACAGCAAGTTCCCTTGCCGGTCTAGGAATGGTAGAACGATGGGTTCGATGACGGTTTGGATGTACCGTGCACTATTCAGTGTCCCCTCGACGATCACCAGTGGTGTACGGCCAGTGTAGGAGATCGCTCCCCACACCATGATGCCGGATGTTGGCCCTGTGTGCCTCGGTCGTATACAGTACTGATTGTGGCGCTCACCTGCACGGCGCCAAACACGCATACGACCATCATTGGCTCCAAGGCAGAAGCGACTCTCATCGCTGAAGACGACACGTCTCCATTCGTCCCTCCATTCACGCCTGTCGCGACACCACTGGAGGCGGGCTGCACGATGTTGGGGCGTGAGCGGAAGACGGCCTAACGGTGTGCGGGACCGTAGCCCAGCTTCATGGAGACGGTTGCGAATGGTCCTCGCCGATACCCCAGGAGCAACAGCGTCCCTAATTTGCTGGGAAGTGGCGGTGCGGTCCCCTACGGCACTGCGTAGGATCCTACTGTCTTGGCGTGCATCCGTGCGTCGCTGCGGTCCGGTCCCAGGTCGACGGGCACGTGCACCTTCCGCCGACCACTGGCGACAACATCGATGTACTGTGGAGACCTCACTTCCCACGTGTTGAGCAATTCGGCGGTACGTCCACCCGGCCTCCCGCATGCCCACTATACGCCCTCGCTCAAAGTCCGTCAACTGCACATACGGTTCACGTCCACGCTGTCGCGGCATGCTACCAGTGTTAAAGACTGCGATGGAGCTCCGTATGCCACGGCAAACTGGCTGACACTGACGGCGGCGGTGCACAAATGCTGCGCAGCTAGCGCCATTTGACGGCCAACACCGCGGTTCCTGGTGTGTCCGCTGTGCCGTGCGTGTGATCATTGCTTGTACAGCCCTCTCGCAGTGTCCGGAGCAAGTATGGTGGGCCTGACACACCGGTGTCAATGTGTTCTTTTTTCCATTTCCAGGAGTGTATTAAAATTTCGAAGTAGCACTTTCTGGGAAGAGTCGGACGACATATTACTTCCTCTCACATATATCTCGCGTAATGACCACGAGGAGAAGATTTGATTAATCAGAGCCAATACAGAGGGTAACCGACAATCATTCTTCCCACGCGCGATTCGCGACTGGAACGGGGTTCGAGGGCTCAGTTAGTAGCGCAAAAGTGCTCTCCGCCACACACCATTAGGTGGCTCGCTGAGTGTGATGCAGATGTAGGTGGTCTTCAAACAGACGAACGGAACTACTTCTAATCAATGATGTGTTCAGTTGGACCAGAGGACCCAGTCCATTCCATGTAAACACGGTCCACACTACTATGGGGCCATTACCAGCTTGCTTACCGGCTTTTCTGTGCCATACTCGAACCTTACCATCAGCTTTTACCAATTGAAATTGGGACTCATCTGACCAGGCCACTGTTTTCCAGTCGTCTAGCGTCCAACCGATACGGTCACGAGCCCAGCAGAGGCGTTGTAAGCGATGTCGTGCTGCTAGCAAAGGCACTCGCATCGTCCGTCTGCTGCCACAGCCAATAGCCCATTAATGCCAAATTTCGCCACACTGTCCTGAGAGATAGGTTCGTCATACGTCACTCATAGATTTCTGCGTCTATTTCACGCAGTGTCGCTCTCGTGTTAGCACTGACAACTCTACGCAAACGCCTCTGCTTTCAGTCGCTGCCCGTGGTGGGAGGTAATGCCTGAAATTTGGTATTTTCGGCACCCTCTTGACAATGTGGATTTGGAACAATGAATTTCCTAACGATTTCCAAAAATGTAATGTACCATGCAGCTACCTTTAGTTACCATTCCGCGTTCAAAGTCTGTTAATTCCCGTCGTGCGGCTATAATCACGGCGAAAACCTTTTCATATCAATCACCTGAGTTCAAATGACAGCTGCCCCAGTGCACTGTACTTTTATACCTTGTGTACGCGAAACTAACCTCTATATGTGCATGTCGCTATCCCACGACTTTTTGTCACCTCGTTATACTTTGTAAGGAAAAGAATTTGAAGCAAAGAAAGCACAAAATAACATATCACATATTGGCAACCTATCTAAAATATTTCGGTATTCTGCTGTTTGGAAAACCTTATGTAACGTCAAAAAAAGTCAATTTTTACCGAAATCACAATACAAAATATAGTTATTTCAATAGATAACATTTTTGTTGGAATAAAGTCATTAGAAACAGCAAATATACTTAAGGTGAACATTGTACATGAGTACATGATAGTGATAAAACTACTCTCTTTGACAAATCAAGTGTTCATAAGTTTTATGGGCCTGACGATACAGATAACCAACGGATAATGCCATATCTAATCAAAAGAATGCGAAAGCTGTACTTGGTAATTCAACCAATATAGTTTGGGGACATAATTCTGACTGGGGAAGAATCAAGTATGGGTTTCCCAAAGTCTCAGACTTAGGTCCACCATCGTTCCTCATATATGTAGACGATCTTTCGTCTAATATACAAAAAGTAGGACTAGTTCTCCTTGCAGATGACACTAGTATTATAATGAATCCCAGCATACGCACAGAAACAGAAGAAATGGTAAACAAAGTTCTTAAACGAATCATTGACTTGCTTTCCGCGAATGCTCACACCCTCAGTTTTGGTTAAAATGGCTCTGGGCATTATGGGACTTAACATCTGAGGTCATCAGTCCCGTAGACCTAGAACAATTTAAACTTAACTAACCTAAGGACATCACACACACCCATTCCCGAGGCAGGATTCGAACCTGCGACCATAGCAAACGCGCGGTTCCGGACTGAAGCGCCTAGAACCACTCGGTCACAGAGGCCGGCCCCTCAGTTTTAAAAAAGACACAACATATACAGTTTGCACATCTAGGGGCACTACACCAATGATAAGTGTAGCACATGGCGAAGAAATAATAAATAGGTTGAAAACCACAAAATTCTTAGGCGACCATGTTGATGAGAATTTAAACTGGGAAAAGCACATTTTGGAACTCCTAAAACAATTTAGTGCAGCCTTTGCACATAGAATCGTTGCAAATCTCGGGTAGAGACAAATCAGTAAGCTGACATATTTTGCGTATTTTTATTCAATAATGGGCATATGGAATAATGTCACGGAGCGACTGACTCATCTTTACGGAGGTGTTCATTGTGCATAAACATGCTAAAAGAATAATATGTGGTACTCACCCACGATAATCTTGTAGACATCTGTTCAAAGCGTTGAGCATTCTGACTGCTGCTTCACCGTACATTTATTCCCTCATGAAGTTTGTTGTAAATAATCCGCTACAGTCCAAAAGGAACAACGATGTACACAATTGAATACTAGACGGAAAAGTGACATTCATTACTACATATTAATTATCTTTAGCACAAAAACTGATATTCAGTGATATAAAATGTCTGACAGACAACAAAGTAAAATTTGTAAACAACCTGAGAAAGCTTCTCCTTAACAACTCCTTGTATTCTGTAAAACAATTTCTTTTACTATAATGTGTAAAAGGTAGTGGTTTGGAATGACTAACTCACAACATCTGTAACTCTTTTTTCTTTTTGGAGAAAAAATTTAGAAATGTTCGGAATGCAACCATATGTAGAAGTTCAGAATGAGATTTTCACTCTGCAGCGGAGTGTGCGCTGATATGAAACTTCCTGGCAGATTAAAACTGTCGGGCACACAGTTTTAATCTGCCAGGAAGTTTCATATCAGCGCACACTCCGCTGCAGAGTGAAAATCTCATTCTGGAAACATCCCCCAGGCTGTGGCTAAGCCATGTCTCCGCAATATCCTTTCTTTCAGGAGTGCTAGTTCTGCAAGGTTCGCAGGAGAGCTTCTGTAAAGTTTGGAAGGTAGGAGACGAGATACTGGCAGAAGTAAAGCTGTGAGACCGGGCGTGAGTCGTGCTTCGGTAGCTCAGTTGGTAGAGCACTTGCCCGCGAAAGGCAAAGGTCCCGAGTTCGAGTCTCGGTCGGGCACACAGTTTTAATCTGCCAGGAAGTTTCATATGTAGAAGTTAATTTGCCAAGTGAATGTAAAATGACTCGATCCACA
Organism: Schistocerca cancellata; assembly: GCF_023864275.1. Lineage (NCBI taxonomy): Eukaryota > Metazoa > Arthropoda > Insecta > Orthoptera > Acrididae > Schistocerca > Schistocerca cancellata. The sequence goes on from NC_064630.1 coordinate 808,013,242, forward strand.
TCATTACGATCTACCGCGCGAAGTGACCCGTGGAACACGAAATTTACAAACTAACTAAGATCCAGTGTGGAAATTCTAGCCAGTACTACAGAAAGTGAACAGGATTTGTAACTAAGTCGTTGCGGTAGTAACGGCAACCAATCTAGGAGACTCGGAGGGGTTTAGCGCGGACTGTGGCGCTGGTGCCTTCAGCACAAAGCCGAAGCAACAGGTGGAGAGAGGGGTGCTGCGTGCCTTGCTTACCCTCACGGATTAATGCGAGAGCAGCCGGACTATCAAGGGGCTGGAGCCCGTGCCATCTGTTCTCCCAGTGAACAGGAACTGTCAACTGTCGTGTCTACGGACACGTTTATGAAGTTGTCGATACTAAACGGCAACTTCAATCTCGCTATTCACGTCTTGAAATAATATGTGGGTAGAATATGATGCAACCATTCCAATTCATAAAACAAAATGTACGAACCTTATACAGTATGAACATGAATAAAACCGACAAACGGCAGGGACGGATTCCTGACTGGAAATGTAGAAAAAAGGTCCTACAAATTTGTATACGGAAATCGACGATGTGCATGCAACGACAATAGATTGTCCCGGAACACAGTACAGAGCTGTATCGCAACCACGTCACAACGGTTGTTCAAATGGCCTCCATGGGACGCATTGCACACATTCACATCATGGATTGCCACACCCTTTTGCATGTTACAGCCTCTCTCCCAGGCGTCGTAAATGCACTGTTGAAGGTTCTGCACATCAGGAACTGATTCAGCGTACACACGTTTTTCAGATGCCCCCAGAAGTAAAAACCAAGGTGTTTAAGTCCGGTGATCTACCAGGCCATGCTACAGCGCCTCCGCGTCCTATCCAACGTCCGGAAAAGATGTTGTTGAAGGGTCGCCGAAGTGAAGTGCGGAACTGAGGTGGTGCTCCGTCATGAGGAAACAACATACCCAGTCGTTTTGCCAAAGGCCCAGGCAGAGTACTCCGCAGTAAGTCCAGCTACTTTCCTCCGTTGAGGGCTTGTGGAATAATAACCGGTCCAAGTATGTTGTCGCCAAGAATCCCTGTCCAGACATTGATACTGAACCGATGCTGATGAGACACCTCAACCATTCCCCGAAGATGGTCTGTAGGGTTGCTTCGTCGGCAGAGAGGACTGATGGCAGAAACCCCATAATTGTGATGGTCTGGCGTGAAAACCACCGACAAAATTCTTCCTGTAGAGGTAAACCCGTTGCTGATAATCCCTGCACTCGTTGCAGATGACAGGGATAGTAGCGGTTGTCATGCAGGGGAAAACGTAATCGTATTCTGACTTAAGCTGTGTTGGCGGACCACTTGCCTGAAACTTGTACAAGTATTCGTCTCAATATCCTGTAGAACTCAGTCCTCCAAATCTGATATACGCACAGTCGGTCGCCTCCCAGTACGTTCGTCTGTCAGAAGAGACCCATCATTACACTAAAGCCCAAAAAGAGCTTGAAATGTTGTGTGAAGTAATTGGTGTTTGTGAGGGTACTTCTTTTGGTATAGCCGTGTTTTTTTTAATTTCAATTCCCCCCGAAGGGGGCGGGCTGGCAGCAGCTTAGTATGCCGCTCTTCAGCCTACAGATTTTGTGACAAAGATCAGGAGAACAAATAATAATAAAAAAAATAGGCGATAAACTCGGAGACTTAGAGAAGTAACAAGGCGAAAAGAAATCGTGGAACTTAAAATAAACAACAGAGGGATGATGATGCTAATAAAAATACACACGAAGCAGACAGGGGAAACAATAGACAATTAAAAAACACGGCGACAGTCTGGATTCTGTTCGCAAAAGACATAAAATTCACACCTAGCGACAGCATGGTTTCTGTTCGCAACACGAGAAAGACAAACAACACTGAATAGTCACTGGAACACTGCACGAAAAAGTTGGCAAATGTGACACCACAGTCGAGAGCAGGTGGGGGGAAACTGGACAGAAGATGGGAAAACAAGAAAGGGGGGAAAGGAGAGTAAAAGCGAAGGGGGGGGGGGGGGAACCGGGAAAGGAGCTGATGGAGGATGAGGACCCATAAGAGGGGCGGGGGGCAGACGCGACAGGTAGTGGGGTAGGCAGAGGAGGGGAATACAAAAGGACTGGGGGGGAGAAGGGAGATAGGGAGAGGTTTAGTGGGGAGAAAACAGGACGGAAGGGGGGGGGGAAGAGGGAGCCCAGGGAAAGGACAGAGGAAAGGAGGGGGTGGGGGGATCAGAGTTGATAGGAAGGATAAATGGAGGGAGGGAGGGCATCATCCGGGAGGGGGAGTTGACGGAAGCCACCTTGGGAAAGGAGATGGAGGGTGTAGAGATGGAGGGTAGGGGGGACACAACGGTGAAGACGTGGCAGGGGGCGGGGATGGGATATAGCCGTGCTGCCTCTCGATAGTTTTCAACTGCTTGGCCACACACAAACAGCATCTAAACTGTGAATTGTATTTCTACTGGACATTCAATGGAGTATGAGAAAACAATGATTTTGTCCACAGCAACGACTTTCTGGGACTCCATTATTAAAGAATCCATAGAAATACGACTGGTGGAAAATCTGTTAAACCGTGACAGCGGCTACCAACTGGACAGTGCATGGAATCCCATCATCCCCACGATTTGCTCAAATCGAAGACGACAGAGTGCGTCGACGGCCGTGGCAAACAGCAACGCAGAGGGCGACTGAGTTCCGCTATTCCACCGGCGAGGGCGCTGCCGGCGGGCAGTGTTGGTTCAACTATCAAGTTTTCGACCCATGCGCAGAATAGTTACAGTACGCTATATATTGCGGAGCGGAGAACGTTATCGCCAGTCTGCGACGGCTCACCTGAAGATGACTGGCAGGTGCCCAGTTGAAATATCGTGCGAAGTATTGAACGACGACCGGCTGCAAGCCCGAAATTTGTTTGAACAGCATCTAAACTTATTCCCAACAGGAACATCGGACCATTCTGCTGCTTGCAGTTCGCTGCGTCAAATATACAGCCTGTAACACACAAGGAATACACGACACGTGATCAGAGGAACTTCCATCTACCGTGGCAACGATGTATTTCCGGACACATGTTCATAGGACTTCTTTCCTTTCATTCCCAGTCATGAATCCGTCCCTGCAGTTTGTCGGTTTCGTTAATGTTCTGCCTGTATAGTGAGGTGTCATTGTATCGAAACATCCCTTCAATTTCGCATGAAACCCGAGAAGAAGCTTCGGCAATTATTAATGGCTTGGTGGTGTGACCTTTGGTCTGCACAGCTGTGTCAGAATCTAAGAAACGGACCTAGTCTTAGCGGAAAATCTGACCCGTGTTGAGATATATTTACAGTATATCCTCACCTCCTTTCAAACTTTTGTAACAACTGCAGGCTTCAACTTTAATTCGCTGTGGTTGGTGGCGCATCCACCGCATATATTCGTCTGCTGGTATTTGCCCAATCCTTTCTAGGTATGGTGCTAGCTTTCGCAATGGTCATCGATCTCGTAGCCTTTGAAAGCAAGGCTAGCGATGGGCGGCGTATGAGCCATTCCTCCTACATGGAAATTCATATCTGCAATTCGCAAGTCACCTTGTGGTGTGATGCGGGGGTACTTTATGTACCACTTGCGCTTCGCGTGGGAATAATAACTCTTGGCAAGCCTTCGTGTAAACTCGCATTTCTCTCATTTCAACTTCATCGTCTTCTCGCGAGGTACATGTGGAAGGAATCAATATCTTGGCTGATTCTTCTAGAAACACACGCTCACGGAATTTCGAAAGTAAAGCACACCATGATCCGCGACTGCTGTCATTGCAACTGCAGGAGGATCTCCGTGACCCTTTCCTACTTACTAAGCAAACCCGTAACGACATGCCCTCCTCGTCATTGCACTATTCTCTATTTCCTCTATGAATCCTGTCTGGCAAGATTACCAACCTGAGAAGCGCTACTAAGATGTCAGTCGAACGTGGGTTTCATATACTACCTCTTTCGTGGTTGAGGTACACTTCTTGAGGATACTTCCAATGAATATCAGTCTGGCAGCTGTCTTTCCTAAGATTAGTTTTATCTAGTGCCTCCACTTTTAATCGTTCCATGCGTATGCTTCCATATATTTGCTAAATATGATTGTTCCCATTCATGAATCAGCCATCGTGTAAAACAATAATTAATCTTTCTACACATTTATCCGTAATATTGCTTATTTTCGGGCCAACAGCTAAACCGTCTATCGCCTGCAGGTTTTCCTCCATTTCGCTACAGTGCATAACGTTGCGCCTTTTCTGTACACGACAGTATCACCAAAGACAGTGGAAATGTGTGCGGCGAGTTTAGTTCAGGGTCGTTTTGTGACCCAAACGACAAAAGCCGCAGCCTGGGTCGCCAACCCGAGGGGAGCGCCGATGCGCAAGATTTGTACACAGTTTGTATCACAATTAGTAGGAGGGAGAAACGGATGGGGGAGAAGGGGTGGGGGAGCGCCTAATGGTAAGACGCTTCCGTGGAAGAATGTTCTGGAAACGATCTAAAACTATAGCTGGATACGAGTTTCAAGTCAGATACTGTTTTCTCTAAGACTCCATCTGTAAAAGCCTGTTCTCGTAAGTTCAGCTAAATTTAAAATGTTTCCTGGTGTCGTCGTGTCTATTTTTTTCAGTGTTAGTGGCAAAAATATGTGAATATTTACTTAGTGTAGGGGCAGTCGAAGTTTTTTTTTTTTTTTTTTTTTTTTTTTTTTTTTTTTTTTTTTTTTTTTTTTTTTTTTGCCTGCGTTTTTCAGCGTGCGGAATTTCCAACTCACTACTGTTCACACGTTGCTCCACGCAGAGAATAGTCGTAACGCTTTGTAGTTTGATTTTGTCGTAAATGGTTATATAACCAACTTCATTTTCCAGGTGACTGTCGCCACCTCTAACACAAGTACACCTGCCGGGTTGCTGTGCAAGCAGTCAATATGACACAAAAACAGAGGCACACAACTGTATGATTGCATAACAGATGCCAGTGAGTAGTAGTATTCTAAAATTGTGAGTACACGTTTTATGCTAGCGTATTGCATCCTTTATGAGACAGAAAACCCTATTGTAAGTTTTTTCTTTTTTTTCTGAGCCGGCTGCTGTGGCCGAGCGGTTCTAGGCGCGTCAGTCTGGAACCGCGAGACCGCTACGGTCGCAGGTTAGAATCCTGCCTCGGGCATGGATGTGTGTGATGTCCTTAGGTTAGTTAGGTTTAAGCAGTTCTAAGTTCTAGGGGACTGATGACCTCACAGGTTTTATGTCCCATAGTGCTCAGAGCCATTTGAATACTTTTTTTTTTATTTCTGTGGGAGGTGGTGGACTGCAGGAGAGCATAGCCCTTTTCAGCCAGTAGCTGTAATTTCTCCTGTTGTGGAAAGGTTTATTTAGGATAAATGGATACTTATTTAGTTTTGTAAGGTTTTTACTTGCATATTAATCGATAGGTGGGAGAAATATTATTTATGTTTTCCTCATTCTAAATCACAGCATTCGCCTTACCGCGTAGGAAAACACTTTCCGGTCGGAGAAACTCACCTGGAATTGGTCTCCTATTGTTCTGGCTTCTGATCTTGATAATGCAACACTGTAATTTTGAAAACTTTGTTGATGTAGAGAATTTTTGTCCCATTCTGTAGAATATGAAAACTTGATAACGTAGTAGATGTAGAGAATTTTATCTCCTTCTGCGGAAGCTGATTAAAATGCTATAGTTCATTAAGTCGGTTTTTCTGTATCATACAGAATCCTCGAGGGTGTTCTTTGTCTGTCAGCAATCTCATTGTTTTCTTTGTTTTCTAGAGGACTCTGGTGGAGTGAATCCGGCACTGCTCCGAGCATAATGTAGGGAGGGAATGCATGTTTGAATTTAGGAAAATTAAACGTTGCGGGATCGTGCTGCAGGTGTGATTTTGTAAGTCAGTTGTAACGTAGCCCCGCGCGGAGTGGTCGCGTCGTCTGGGGCGCTATGTCACGGATTGCGCGGCCCCTCCTGCCGGAGGTTCGAGTCCTTCCTCGGGCATGCGTGTATTTGTTGGTCTTGGCATAAGTTAAGTGTTGTGTGTAAGTCTAGGGACCGATGACTTTAGCACTTTTGGTTCCTTAGGAATTCACATACATTTGAACATTTTTGTAAATTAGTCTGTTGAGTCCGAATCTGGTGATTCGATCTTTTACTCTGTCTAGCGGTTTTTGGTGTTAAGCGCTTCGTAAAGGGAATTTCTTGAGAAGTCATAGCGTAGACTCCAAGCAATATGTAGCATCCTCCGGTCAGCAGATACAATTCTTTTCGTTGATAGCCGTATTAGAGAATGGGGCGAACAAAAATTTTGTATGTAAGAAGAGCAATTGCTTGATGCCTCCATGTGTTCTGTAGTTCATGAGAAGTACTAAGTTGAATCGGCATTCAGTTTGCCTAATCTTTTCGAATATGTTTTCTGCCAATTTAGGAGATCATCTAGCTACATCCCAAAATATTTAACGTTTGGTTATGGAGCGATTTCGTGTCCCCAAAGTCAAATGTTGAGCTTGTTAGGGTCCTGTAGTCGGCAGTTAGTAATATTTCAATGTCTGAATAGAATAAGCTGACTTTTGTTTGGATTCAGTCGGAACCTCCATTTGCTGAGCCACACTTGAAGTTTGTTGGTGTAGCTGTTATCCTGCACTGCAGGTCACCAGAAAGTTCTGTCATCAGCGTATTGAGCTTTATCAGTATGGACTGTCCAACTGTCTTATGGAATCCAGCTACGTCTGTTCAACTGCGAGGCGTCGAATGTGATACACTACTGGCCGTTGAAATTACTACACCAAGAAGAAATGCAGATGATAAACGGGTATTCATCGGACAAATATATTATACTAGAAATGACATGTGATTACATTTTCACGCAATTTGGGTCCATAGATCCTGAGAAACCAGTACGCAGTACAACCAACTCTGGCCGTAATGACGGCCTTGATATGCCTGGGCATTGAGTCACAGTTCATCAAGAGTAGTGACTGGCGTATTGTGACGAGCCAGTTGCTCGGCCACCATTGACCAGACGTTTTCAATTGGTGAGAGATCTGGAGAAAGTGCTGGCCAGGGCAGCAGGCCAACATTTTCTGTGTCCAGAAAGGCCCGTACAGGGATCGAATGAAGGTTGGTGCCACGGGTCGTAATACATCTGAAATGTAACGTCCACTGTGCAAAGTGCCGTCAATGTGAACAAGAGGTGACCGAGACGTGTAACCAATGGCACCCCATACCATCACGCCGGGTGATACGCCAGTATGGCGATGACGAATACACGCTTCCAATGTGCGTTCACCGCGATGTCGCCAAACACGGATGCGACCATCATGATGCTGTAAACAGAACTGGGATTCATCCGAGAAATGACGTTTTGCCATTCGTGCACCCAGGTTCGTCGTTAAGTACACCATCGCAGGCGCTCCTGTGTGTGATGCAGCGTCAAGGGTAACTGCAGCTGATAGTCCATGCTGCTGCAGACGTCATCGAACTGTTCGTACAAATGGTTGTTGTCTTGCAAACGTCCCCATCTGTTGACTCAGGGATCGAGACGTGGCTGCACGATCCGTTACAGCCATGCGGATAAGATGCGTGTCATCTAGACTGCTAGTGATTTGAGGCCGTTGGGATCCATCCAGCACGGCGTTCCGTATTACCCTCCTGAACCCACCGATTCCATATTCTGCTAACAGTCATAGGATCTCGACCAACGCGAGCAGCAGTGTCGAGATACGATACACCGCAATCGCGATAGGCTACAATCCGACCGTTATCAAAATCGGAAACGTGATGGTACGCATTTCTCCTCCTTACAGGAGACATCACAACAACGTTTCATCACGCAACGCCGGTCAACTGCTGTTTGTGTATGAGAAATCGGTTGGAAACTTTCCTCATGTCAGCACGTTTTAGGTGTCGCCACCGGCGCCAGCGTTGTGTGAATGCTCTGAAAAGCTAATCATTTGCATGTCACAGCATCTTCTTCCTGTCGGTAAAATTTCTCGTCTGTAGCACATCATCTTCGTGGGGTAGCAGTTTTAATGGTCAGTAGTTTATATTCTTTATCTTGACTACCAGAAAGAGTTCGATACAGAACCGTACTGTTGCCTAACAAACAAAATACGAGTGTACAGAACATCAGGTCAGGTTTGTAATTAAATGGAAGAGTTCCTAGCAAATTTAACGTAGCATATAATTTTACAAGAGACAAATCTACAGACGCGAAAGTGGCTTCTGGCGGACCGCAAGGGACTCTTATGGGACCCTTAGTGTTGGCAATATACGCTGTAGAGGCTTCATATTGTGGCCAATTACTGAAAAACGTGTAGGTTAATCTTGATAATGAAATATAGTAGGGACTCTTCGTGATATGGTTTAGACAATTCAGCTGTAGGTGCGGAGCTGACGCCAGATAGCGTATGAGGCGTGATCCAACGGCTTCATATCAGGTGGATTTGGTGTCAAGGAATCAACGTAAGTTCATTATCACGCCACTCGAACTTCTCTAGCACGTTTTTGGCCTTGTGATACGGACTGTTATCCTGCTGGAAGATGCCATCGGACGTTGGGAAGATATCAACCAGTGGACCGCAACGATGTTCACGTAGCCTACAGATACGGGGGTGATTCCATAACTCAGGCGAACTGTGGCATATTTTGCTATTATCGACAACACGGGAATTTCACGATGCGCATCGAACCGATATGGCAGTCTGTATCTTTTTAAACTAAGAACTAAACTCTTCTCGAACAGGCCATGAAGGTCCAACGGTACTGACCAGCCGCCGTGTCATCCTCAGCTCATAGGTGTCACTTGATGCGGATATGGAGGGATATGTGGTCAGCACACCGCTCTCCCGGCCGTATGTCAGTTTCCGAGACCGGAGCCGCTGCTTCTCAGTCAAGTAGCTCCTCAGTTTGCCTCACAAAGGTTGAGCGCACCCTGCTTGCCAACAGCGCTCGGCAGACCAGATGGCCACCCATCCAAGCGCTAGCCCAGCCCGACAGCGCTTAACTTCGGTGATCTGACGGGAACCGGTGTTACCACTGCGGCAAGGCCGTTGCCGTGTATCTTAATGACAATATAAACAGGGTTCCGGCACAGGACGTCACAGCAAAGGTTGAAATGAAGCACACATATTGGAATTCCGTGTAAATTTATTGTGCACGAGTACAAATGGAGCAAAAAGGAATCTAAATCGACTACTGTACTCCAAAAAAGTGCTCCAGTGCACCGCTCAGTGATGCCAGAGATGGGGAAGTCGCTGAATGCCATTCGAATTGTCATCAGTGTGTGCCAAGTGTCACCGAAATTCCGTGAGGATATCGGCCCTGTTTGCAAAATGAGCCGCGAGGAGTGGCCGCGTGGTTAGTGGTGCCATGTCACGGATTGCCCGCCCCCTCCCGCCGGAGATTCGAGTCCTCCCTCGGGCGTGGGTGTATATGTTGTTCTTAGCATAAGTTAGTTTAAGTATTTAAGTCTAGGGACCGATGATCTCAGCAGTTTGGTCTCTTAGGAATTCACACACATTTGAACTTCTTTTTTTTTTTTTTTTTTTTTTTTTTTCAAAATCGAGATCGAAGTCGCATGGACTGACGTCTGGTGATAGGGTGAGTGAGGGAGCATTTCTCACCTCCACCGTAGTTTAGTCTGTAGCTTTATCATGAACTATAACTGCATTATCCAGCAGTGGCGGACGTTTTTCACGAAGTGAATATCGCAGATGATACAGCAGAAAATTGCTGCAATCAGAAAGAGATTTTCACTCTGCAGCGGAGTGTGCGCTGATATTAAACTTCCTGGCAGATTAAAACTGTGTGCCGGACCGAGACTCGTACTGGGGACCTTTGCCTTTCGCGGGCAAGTGCTCTACCATCTGAGCTACCCAAGCACGATTCACGCCCCGTCCTCACAGCTACACGAGATACTGGCAGAAGTAAAGCTGTGAGGACGGCGCGTGAGTCGTGCTTGGGTAGCTCAGATGGTAGAGCACTTGCCCGCAAAAGGCAAAGGTCCCGAGTTCGAGTCTCGATCCGGCACAAAGTTTTAATCTGCCAGGAAGTTTCAGTTGCTGTAGTACTGGGCATTGACAGTCTGGCTGTCCCTAACAGGGTGACACTCCAGAGTATCGTGGCTCTCATACGCCAGATTGAGCTTGACCCTCGCGCATGATGCCCTATCACCACTTAGTTCCGCATGACACTGAACAGTATTTCTGCCAGCGAGAAATACTATCTTCACGTATGCTCGCTGTTCCTCTGTGGTTACATCCATCTTGTAGCACGGCGGAGCTCACAAAGAACATTTCAGGCGCTGGTACCGAGCTCCACGCACGCGGTCGCAATTTTTCTTTACTCTCCGGCGCGGACTTTCGAATGTATTTATTCTGATTACTGTAATGCCACGTGATCCCACGATATACCGTAGTTGAAATCAAGGTGACTGTCTCCCAGAGCATAATATTTGCCCCCAACGGCTTTGCGTCCGTGGGGCGGTGCCTGTTTCGAACAGCTGTTTGCCTGGATGTCTGGATGACTGCCTATCAGGACACCTGGTGTAACAGGAAACGAGTCATTAGATACTTTCTTACTGATCGACGGGACAACCTCGATGATCCCGTACCAAGTGAAATCTTAACTGACGATGGAATTGGAGCACTTAGTGGGCGTCTCCAGTGGAAACCCGTGTTCGACCACGTGCGGGTAACAACGTCCTCGGAAACACTTGTCTCTACATATGCATTACACAGAATACTGACTCGTTTCATGACTATAGATATACGCTCCTCAGTTTGGTCATGCGGAATTAGACGTGTTCAGTAAAGATAAAGAAAACTGTAGCCTCCGACCTTCACATTCTGTGATGAGGCGTGGCCGTCGAACTCATGATTTCACTGTCCTTCAGTGCTCACGACAGCAGCGCACGAACAGCCGGCCAGCTGCGCCGATTCCGAGGTGCTCGCTCCCAGATGCTGGGCCACAAAAAAAATCTGCTCTTCGTTAAAGTTGCCTGTGATAGTGGGTAAACCTATTTGCTGCCCGTGTCGTCGCTGGAATTACTTTCCCACTGGCATCTGGTAGCGCTTATACTCTTCACTTACCGACGCTAGTAGCCGGCATTCAGTTTGCCGATGGGCAATGGTCGCCATATTTTGGCTCATCAGTGTAGGTAAACATCCTAGCGGATAATGTCGGAAGCTCCATGAGAACTAACAGAAAGATGCACCAGAACAGCTGCTTATAATAACTAATCTCCAGGAATGGCAGACTGTTTCGGGTTTTATCGCCACTGTCAAGTACCTGTAAATACCATTTTGTGCGACCATATATAAATGTGAATGTCATTTATATTAAGGTGACTATATTGTACTCACGTCTAGAACTAAGTGACATCCATTTTACATCTTTAGCGAACTGTCTTATAACTGTCAATGTTTGATTAGAGAGTAAATGATGTAAATATATTGCAAATAATATCTTAGTTATGGTTTGAGAGTAGTCTGAGAACTCTACTCTTACGACATTGTAGGTTTACAAAGATTAAACAGATGAACAGCGGTATTATTTTATCAACTAAATTTTGTCATGATTAACTTTGGTTGTTGCAGGTGTTATTTCCGATTTATCCTTTTTCTTGTTCTAAAATTTCAATAAAATATTTGTTTTGCTATTTGTGTAAATTGTGTACGCTCGTTAATATTTCTTGTGGGTATTTTCTCTTGTGTATACAGATTTACAGTTCTTAAAGAATTTTCTTTGCAAGACCTTCTGCTACTCTGTGCAGGGTTTGAAATGTGTTTTAGATTTTATTAGCAGTGTGGTTTTGATTTTTCGAAAGTACAAAGAAGTTCGACTGATTATTCTCGCTGTTTCTAATGTGTTACTTATATCTGACGTTAAAATTTCTTCCTATATGGCCAATGTAAAAGTTATTACAGTTGCTTCATATGATTTTATACATACCTGAGTTATCATATTCGAATGTTCTGGTGACGCCGGATCAAAATTTTGTTGAAAGGTTGTTATTGGTTCGAAAGGCTAGGTGAGTATTTGTGGTTCTAACATAAAATAGCTCTTCATCTGTATAATCTTTGTGAACAGATTATGTCGTAAGATTAGAATTGTCAAACTGCTGTCAAACCATAATTAACGTACTATTTTCGATATATTTACATCATTTACCATCTAATCAAAACATTGACAGTTATAAGACAGTTTACTAACGATGTAATATGGACCTAACATCACTCTAGAACTGAGTACAAGGTAGTAACTTTAATACAAATGACATTCACATTTATATATTAAGACGTTATCTGTTCTTTCGGACATGTCCCAAAGAACAGATACTGTTTTCATACAGATAAGGCTTACCGACCAATGTTCTTCTTCAGTGCGGATGCACTCACATTGTTCAAACTCTTACTGGAATCGGTAGATTGACTGCCGCGATTAATCAGTATAGTGGACAGGGGCACTACAAATGCAGTGTGTGGACAGCAAGTTGGAAATGTGGGTCTCACGGGGAGCGTGCACTGTCCTCTGTGCCCTCAACGGCTCACTCGGATAGAGCGTCTGTCGTGTAAGTAGGAGATCCCGGGTTCGAGTCCCTGTCGGGGCACACATTTTCAACTGTCCCTGTTGATATAAACGCCAGTAATGGTCTGGGTTTCATTGTAATTTCATTAACATTTATATACGGTCTCACCAAAATTGTATTCGCAATGGCGATAAATGCCGAAACGTTCCGTCGTTAATAAAGACTGATTATTATCAGCAGCTATTCTGCTCCGTTATGCTAATAATTATGTCATTATCTGATACGTATTCCGCTGCTGGCCCAAAAGAAGAAAAATCCATGACAACTGTTCGCCGGTGATATTGTTGCTTATAAAGGAGTCGCAACGCTAATTAACTTTAACGAAACGGACGAAGACCTGTGGAGTATCGACGCTTAGTGCCGAGTTTGATTGTTGATCCTCTACGTAAGCAATATTGCAAATAAATAAGCATATAGAGTTATTATCGTACCATTACACGACGGGTGCGTACTAACTGGGAAGAATCATATGCACTAGATATTTCGGACTACACGGACGACGGAGATATTTAAAGTATAGCTGCCGCATAAAACTGATCGTGAAAAGAATCTTCGGGAAGTGTAGGCCACCCACGAAGGAAGAAGGATGTGAGACCCACGACCGGCCGATACTTAAGAATTGCTTCACAGATTGGAGCCATCACTAGATATTGCTGTTAGACGAAATAGAGGAGATGAGAAGAGGAACAGCCCATTTCGTTTCCGGTTCGCTTACTAAATGCGAAACCGTCACGGAAATGCTCATCCTATTCCAATGGCAGCCATTAAAACGGCAGTCGTTGATCACTGCGGTGCGGTTTACTGTTGAAACTCCGAGAGCGCTTATGGAAAGATGAACCGATATTTTACTTCCTGACGAAAGAAATGTTCGACATTTAGCTGTAGCTGTAATGGGCCACTGAGCCAACTCAACGGTGGCAGATGAACATTTGTGCCGGACCAGGATCTGACCCCGGATCTCCTGCTTTACGCGACCGGTCACCTGAACCTCCTCGACTTTCCGAACACGTCCCCCTTCCGACCCAAACCCCATACTCCGCACGCTACAGAGTAGCGGCCCCTAGCCAGTACTCCACTTACTCGCAGCCTAACTGTATTCCCGCAATGGTTCGGACATGGTTGTGCATCCGCACTGAAGTATCGCGATCCCGTCGCGCTTAGATATACGAGGGCAGTTCAATAAGTAATGCAACACATTTTTTTTCTGAAACAGGCGTTGTTTCATTCAGCATTGAAATACACCAGGTTATTCCCCAATCTTTTAGCTACACAACACTATTTTTCAACGTAATCTCCATTCAATGCTACGGCCTTACGCCACCTTGAAATGAGGGCCTGTATGCCTGCACGGTACCATTCCACTGGTCGATGTCGGAGCCAACGTCGTACTGCATCAATAACTTCTTCATCATCCGCGTAGTGCCTCCCACGGATTGCGTCCTTCATTGTGCCAAACAAATGGAAATCCGACGGTGCGAGATCGGGGCTGTAGGGTGCATGAGGAAGAACAGTCCACTGAAGTTTTGTGAGCTCCTCTCGGGTGCGAAGACTTGTGTGAGGTCTTGCGTTGTCATGAAGAAGGAGAAGTTCGTTCAGATTTTTGTGCCTACGAACACGCTGAAGACGTTTCTTCAATTTCTGAAGAGTAGCACAATACACTTCAGAGTTGATCGTTTGACCATGGGGAAGGACATCGAACAGAATAACCCCTTCAGCGTCCCAGAAGACTGTAACCATGACTTTACCGGCTGAGGGTATGGCTTTAAACTTTTTCTTGGTAGGGGAGTGGGTGTGGCGCCACTCCATGATTGCCGTTTTGTTTCAGGTTCGAAGTGATGAACCCATGTTTCATCGCCTGTAACAATCTTTGACAAGAAATTGTCACCCTCAGCCACATGACGAGCAAGCAATTCCGCACAGATGGTTCTCCTTTGCTCTTTATGGTGTTCGGTTAGACAACGAGGGACCCAGCGGGAACAAACCTTTGAATATCCCAACTGGTGAACAATTGTGACAGCACTACCAACGGAGATGTCAAGCTGAGCACTGAGTTGTTTGATGGTGATCCGTCGATCATCTCGAACGAGTGTGTTCGCACGCTCCGCCATTGCAGGAGTCACAGCTGTGCACGGCCGGCCCGCACGCGGGAGATCAGACAGTCTTGCTTGACCTTGCGGCGATCATGACACACGCTTTGCCCAACGACTCACCGTGCTTTTGTCCACTGCCAGATCACCGTAGATATTCTGCAAGCGCCTATGAATATCTGAGATGCCCTGGTTTTCCGCCAAAAGAAACTCGATCACTGCCCGTTGTTTGCAACGCACATCCGTTACAGACGCCATATTAACAGCTCCGTACAGCGCTGCCACCTGTCGGAAGTCAATGAAACTATACGCGACGAAGCGGGAATGTGTGAATACATTCCACAATAAATTTCCGGTTTTTTCAACCAAAATTGGCCGAGAAAAACAATGTGTTGCATTACTTATTGAGCTGCCCTCGTATTACAGTGAGATGATGAAAGTCATGGGGTACCTCGTAATATCGTGTCGGATCTCCTTTTTCCTGTCGTAGTGCAGCAACTCGACGTGTCGTGGACTCAACAAGTGGTTGGAAGCGCCCTGCAGAGATGCTGAGCACTGCCTCTACAGCCGTCCATAATTGAGAAAGTGTTTCCGGAGCAAGATTTTGTGCACGAACTGACCAATCGCTTATATTCCGTAATTTTTTCGATGGGATACGTGTCCCGCAATCTGGGTCACCAAATCATTCGTTCGAACTGTCTACAAGTTTTTCAAACCAATCGCGAACAGTTATGGTCCCAGTGACATGCCGCATTGTCATCCATTAAAGTTGCATCGTGGTTTGGGAATATGAAGTCCATGAATGGCTGAAAATGGCCTCGAAGCAGCTGAACATAACGATTTACAACAAATAAACGGTTAAGTTGACCAGAGAACCCAGTCCATTCCATGCTAACACAGCCCACACCGTTATGGAGTCATCACTAGCTTTCACAGTGCCTTGTTGACAATTTACGTCCATGGCTTCGTAGGGTCTGCGCCCCACTCGAACCGTACCAGCAGTTTTAGGGACTCATCTGACCGAGCTACGGTTTTGCAGTCGTCTAGGGTGCAACTGTTATGGTCCTAAGGAAAAGCAGTCCGAAAACAAAGGAAATAGGCTACAGTACACTTGTTCGCCCACTGCTTGAATACTGCTCACCAGTGTGGGATCCGTACCAGATAGGGTTGATAGAAGAGATAGAGAAGATCCAAAGGAGAGCAGCGCGCTTCGTTACAGGATCAGTTAGTAATCGCGAATGCGTTACAGAGGTGATAGATAAACTCCAGTGAAAGACTCTGCAAGAGAGACGCTCAGTAGCTCGGTACCGGCTTTTGTTGAAGTTTCGAGAACATACCTTCACTGAGGAGTCACGCAGTATATTGCTCCCTCCTACATATATTTCGCGAAGAGACCATGAGGATAAAATCAGAGAGATTAGAGCCCACACAGACGCCTACAGACAATCTTTATTTCCACGAACAATACGAGACTGGAATAGAAGGGAGAACCGATAGAGGTACTCAAGGTACCCTTCTCCACATACCGTCAGGTGGCTTGCGGAGTATGGATGTAGATGTAGATGTAGATGTAGATGTAGATGTCACGAGGCCAGGAGAGCCGCTGCAGGCGATGTCGTCCTGTTAGCAAAGACACTCACGTCGATCGTCTGCTGCCATAGTCCATTAAAGCCAAATTTCGCCTCACTTTCCTAACTGTTACGTTCATCGCACGTTGCACATTGATTCCCGCAGTTATTTCACGCAGTTTGTCTTGTCTTTTAGCACTGACAACTCTACGCAAACGAAGCTGCTCTCGGCCTTTAAGCGAAATCCGTCCGTGGTGAGAGGTAGTGCCGGAAATTTGCTATTCTCTGCGCATTCTTGACGCAGCGAGTCTTGGACTATTGAATTCCCTGATGATTTCCGAAGTGGAATGTATCATGCGCCCAGCTCCAACTACCATTCCTCGTTTAAAGTCTGTTAATTCCCATCTTGCTGTCTTAATCACGTTGGAAACATTTTCACGTGAATCACTGAATACAAACGACAGCTTCGTCAATGCACTGCCCTTTTACACCTCGTGCGCGCAGTATTACCTGCATCTGTGTACGTGCATTTCGCTATCACATAACTTGTCACCTCAGTTTATATTATACAGGGTCTTCGAAAATCCCCTTTCCAATCTTCTAGGACTTGTAGAGTAAGTACGTAATACTTTGGCTAGTACCATTTCCGTTCTACAACTGTTTCAATTTATATGTGTAACGCATTCACGTCTACTGAGGGAAAGAGAAAAGTTTCGGAGTTGCTTATCCTTGTATGCAATAATGCAGACAAGATGAAGTGTACATCAGGCTGTCACGTGATATCACTTAATGTCTGGTTTGCTACGAGACTCCTGCAGAGACAGACGAAAATCTACTGGCCGCTACACTAGAAATCCCACCAGGTGGGATGGAGACTGTGTACCAGAAAGTGCTTCGTTGGTGCAATATCTGTAACAACGTTGGTGGTCGCCATATCTAGTCGCTGTTGTAATGCATCGGTACCGTTCTGTACGTACAGTATGCTGGGTTCTTTTTTTGTTTTGGAATATTGCAAACAAGTAATGTTTAAGTATTAATACAAACAAATATTCTTAAGTGATAGATGGATGTTTCATTATGTTTTCTTTCGAATTGTTACCTAATAATTTTGCTGCATCACGCCTAATTCGATTCCTCAAAAAGAAGTGGATGACTTAAACATCCGAATCGAAACCGTCGTAGAACGTAAACGGTACGCTTCCGGACACGGGTTCCTACCCAAAATATCATGTACTCACTCCCCTACACAATCCTAGAAGTTTTTAACGGGTATTTCCGAGCACTCTGCATAGAGATCATGTCTCGAATGTGCATGTCTGCAAGAACAGACACTATCCCTATATAATATTGCTTCCTGCCACATATATGTCGTGAAAAGACAAGGAAGGTAAGATGAGAGAGATTCTAGCTTGTACGACGACTTAGTAGCATTCGTTTCGCCCTCACGCCATTCACGACTGGGTCAGGAAAGACAGCCAGTGACACGAAGTACTCTTCGCCGTACAACGTAAGGTGCTTTGTTGAGTATGTCCGTAGATTTGTATACAGAATTACAATGCAACAGTAACATTGCAACCAGACAAACAGCGACATTTTATGTCTGCAATTTTGCAATTTACAGTCCTCTGCACTTGAGCCAAGGTTTAACATATGTGCAGTACTGACGCTAGGCTACTTCTTGAGCCATAAACGAAGCAAGCCTACTTGTGAAAAATGTTGCTCTTGTTATATTCCTACTATAACTGGAAGGACACAGCGGGCCGCTAGTGTAGTTTTATTCGAAGATCCTATCCCCATGTTTACGACAGACCAGAAGACGTAACACACGAGCGCGAGTACGTGAATGCGGTGGCACAGCGAAGCAAGTAAGTCGAAGGGCGACGCTAGCGTGGGCGGCGCTCGGCGCAGGTGTTTGTTTCGCCCGCGGCGTTACGGCGCCCGCATCCCATCCCAGCCCATACCGGCGCACCCCAGCCTGTAAGGGCCCAGCGCGACCCGGCCTGGCAGCGTGCGCTGTCTGCTCCCAGGGCCGCAGCTGCCGCAAGCAGATTTACAGCTGGGCCGCCGCCTGACGCTTCGGCAACCCTCTCAGCAGTAGCGCCGAACGGATAGCCGGCGTCTGGGGAAATCGACCCCCCCTGCAGCCGAAAGCATAGTGGAGCCGGGGCTCCCAGCGCAAATGCAGCGAGCAGTCTTTTATGCATCACGTAATGGTACTGTTGGTGTGCTTCTGTTGTCCGTAAACCAAATTCTTAACAGTGTCATTTGCGCTTATGTCCACTATTTGATCAAAAGTATCCGGATACTCTTAAGTAATGAGGAATTGACCGCTAGATGTCACAACAGACGAACTTGTCGCTGTAAAAGGAGGTAGGCTGTCCAGTGCTATCAGTGAAGGAGCAGCAACAGCGTAATAGGCCGTTCAGGATAGCTCAGTGACTTCGAACGTGGACTACTCACTGGAAATCACCTGACTAACAAATCCATATGGGACATTCCAACCATTCACAAGCTTCCTAAACCAGCTTCAATGCGGGATGCTTACGATAGTTTGCAAACCAAAACTTTATCTCGAAACCTGGCAGAAAATCCAAGCATATTCTGGTCGTATGTAAATTATGCGAGCGCCAAGACACAATGAATCAATGCCTTCTCTGAGCGACAGCAATGGAAAGAAATGTGTGTGAAATCTTATGGGACTTCACTGATAAGGTCATCAGTCCCTAAGCTTACACTACTTAACCTAAATTATCCTAAGGACAAACACACACAACCATGCCCGAGGGAGGACTCGAACCCCCGCCGGGACCAGCCACACAGTCCATGACTGCAGCGCCTGAGACCGCTCGGCTAATCCCGCGCGGCGACATCAATGGAAACACTACTGAAGACAGGGCTGCTAAAGCAGAGTTACTGAACACAGCCTTCCGAAATACTTTCATCAAAGAAGTCGAAGTAAATATTCCAAAATTCGAATTAAGAACAACTGCCAACGTGAGTAACTTAGAAGTAAATATACTCAGAATAGTGAAGAATCTTAAATTACTCAATAAAAAAAAATCTTCCTGTCTACATTTTATACCAGTTAGGTCCTTTTCAGAGTATGCTGATGCAATATCTCCGTACTTAACAATCATTTACAACAGCTCGCTCGACAAAAGATGCGTACCCAAGCACTGAAAAGTTGCACAGGCCACACCAATATTCAAGACAGGCAAGAGGAGTAAGCCACTAAATTACAGGGCCCGTATCGTTGACGTCGATATGCACCAGGATTTTGGAACATACATCGTGTTCAAACATTATGAATTACCTCGAAGAGAACGGTCTATTGACACACAGCCAACACTGATTTAGAAAACATCGCTCTTGTGAAACACAACGAGCTCTTTACTCACACAAAGTGTTGAGTGCTATTGACAAAGGATTTCAAACTAATTCCGTATTTCTACATTTTCAGAAGGCTTTTGACGCTTTACCTCACAAGCAGCTTGTAGTCAAATTACGTGCTTATGGAATCTAGTCTCAGTTGTGTTACTGCATACGTGATTTTTTGTGAGAGAGATCATAGTTCGTAGTAATTTACGGAAACTTATGGAATGAAACAGAAGTGATTTCTGGAGTTCCTCAAGATAGTGTTATAACCCCTGTGCTGTTCCGTATCTACGAAAATGATATAGGAGGCAATCTGAGCTACCGTCTTAGATTGTTTGTAGATGATACTGATGTTTATCGTCTACTAAACTCACTCGGAGATCAAAACAAATTGCAAAACGATTTAGAAAAGAGACCTGTATGGTGTGAAAATTGGCAACTGACCCTAAATAATGCAAAGTATGAGGTGCTAAAAGGAATACGTTAAACTTCGGTTACACGATAAATCAGTCAAATCTAAAGGCTGTGAGCTAAATACCTGGGAATTACAATTACGAAAAACTTAAATTGGAAAGAACACACAGCAAATTTTGTGTGGAAGGCAAAACAAAGACTGCGTTTTATTGGCAGAACACTTAGAAAAAGTAACTGATCTACTGAAGAGACTGCTTACACTACGCTTGTCCGTCCTCTTTTGGAGTACTGCTGCGCGGTCTGGGACCCCTACTAGATAGGATTAACGGAGTACATCGGGAAAGTTCAAAGAGGAGCAGCACTTTCCGTATTATCAGAGCACAGGGGAGCGAGTGTCATGGACAGGATACGGTCTTTCGTTGCAGCGGTATCTTCTCACTAAATTTCAATCACCAACTTTCTCCTCCGAATGGGAATATATTTTAATAGAGAGTTATTGTGAAGATGGTTCAATGAACCCTCTTTCAGGCACTTAAGTGTGATTTGCAGAGTACCCATGTAGATGTAGATGATACGATTGTAGAGCGGAAACGCGGAGGAACAATCGTAGCTAAACCGAGATCATGGAGACATGTACCGACACACGGGGAGCACCGTGTATTCCAGAGGGAGGTCGTAAAAAATCGCATTTAATCAGTGGAAGCAATCACTGACCAGTTCCTAAGTGCTACCAGCAGTCCAGCTAGCACGATGATTATGCGTAGTAATTTGAAAAGAATGGGGTATAAAGGTGTAATACACTCCTGGAAATTGAAATAAGAACACCGTGAATTCATTGTCCCAGGAAGGGGAAACTTTATTGACACATTCCTGGGGTCAGATACATCACATGATCACACTGACAGAACCACAGGCACATAGACACAGGCAACAGAGCATGCACAATGTCGGCACTAGTACAGTGTATATCCACCATTCGCAGCAATGCAGGCTGCTATTCTCCCATGGAGACGATCGTAGAGATGCTGGATGTAGTCCTGTGGAACGGCTTGCCATGCCATTTCCACCTGGCGCCTCAGTTGGACCAGCGTTCGTGCTGGACGTGCAGACCGCGTGGGACGACGCTTCATCCAGTCCCAAACATGCTCAATGGGGGACAAATCCGGAGATCTTGCTGGCCAGGGTAGTTGACTTACACCTTCTAGAGCACGTTGGGTGGCACGGGATACAAGCGGACGTGCATTGTCCTGTTGGAACAGCAAGTTCCCTTGCCGGTCTAGGAATGGTAGAACGATGCGTTCGATGACGGTTTGGATGTACCGTGCACTATTCAGTGTCCCCTCGACGATCACCAGTGGTGTACGGCCAGTGTAGGAGATCGCTCCCCACACCATGATGCCGGGTGTTGGCCCTGTGTGCCTCGGTCGTATGCAGTTCTGATTGTGGCGCTCACCTGCACGGCGCCAAACACGCATACGACCATCATTGGCACCAAGGCAGAAGCGACTCTCATCGCTGAAGACGACACGTCTCCATTCGTCCCTCCATTCACGCCTGTCGCGACACCACTGGAGGCGGGCTGCACGATGTTGGGGCGTGAGCGGAAGACGGCCTAACGGTGTGCGGGACCGTAGCCCAGCTTCATGGAGACGGCTGCGAATGGTCCTCGCCGATACCCCAGGAGCAACAGTGTCCCTAATTTGCTGGGAAGTGGCGGTGCGGTCCCCTACGGCACTGCGTAGGATCCTACGGTCTTGGCGTGCATCCGTGCGTCGCTGCGGTCCGGTCCCAGGTCGACGGGCACGTGCACCTTCCGCCGACCACTGGCGACAACATCGATGTACTGTGGAGACCTCACGCCCCACGTGTTGAGCAATTCGGCGGTACGTCCACCCGGCCTCCCGCATGCCCACTATACGCCCTCGCTCAAAGTCCGTCAACTGCACATACGGTTCACGTCCACGCTGTCGCGGCATGCTACCAGTGTTAAAAACTGCGATGGAGCTCCGTATGCCACGGCAAACTGGCTGACACTGACGGCGGCGGTGCACAAATGCTGCGCAGCTAGCGCCATTCGACGGCCAACACCGCGGTTCCTGGTGTGTCCGCTGTGCCGTGCATGTGATCATTGCTTGTACAGCCCTCTCGCAGTGTCCGGAGCAAGTATGGTGGGTCTGACACACCGGTGTCAATGTGTTCTTTTTTCCATTTCCAGGAGTGTAGTTCTTCACAAGGCACACATATCTGCAGTAACTGCTGAGCGGTACGCGGGGTGCTGTAACGAGCTGCGCCACTTGACAGTGCACGACTGGAAACGTGTGACTTGGAGAGGTGAGTTCCGCTACACATCCTGTGGCGATCCGATAGAAAGGTTTGTGTTTGGCGAATGCGTGGAGAAGACCGTGTACAGTAGAGGAACACACTGTAATTAGGTACTACGTAACTTGAAACTTCCTGGCAGATTAAAACTGTGTGCCCGACCGAGACTCAAACTCGGGACCTTTGCCTTTCGCGGGCAAAGGTCCCGAGTTCGAGTCTCGGTCGGGCACAGTTTTAATCTGCCAGGAAGTTTCATATCAGCGCGCACTCCGCTGCAGTGTGAAAATCTCATTCTAGGTACTATGCAGTTTATACGCACCGCCGTGAGTAAACCACTTTGGTTGTCTTTCTGCAAGAGTAATGTTCTCCAATCGTGTAGGTAAATCACCCCGCAGAAATTAGAGATTAACAACACCATTTAACTGGTCCCCTTATAATGTATGGCCCTATGAGTTTGTCATCTACAGTTCCTGCCCACACATTCGTACCAAACTGAATCTGATACCTTACTTCCGTGACTGCGCGAGGATCTGTATCTCCCCATATGTGGTTTCCAAGTCCTCTTTTAATAAAATGAAAGCCGTGAACTGCTGATATTTAGCTGTCCGCCCTCGAGTGTATTGGCAAGGCTGTAATGCGACACGGTGGTCTTGTGGCCTCAGAGCGTGCACACACTGCAGTAAATGTCGATGAAGCGACTGCGCTTGCAGAATTGAGCTCATAAGACCGTGTTTCGGATCCTACAGCCTCAATAATTCCACACTCTTGTTTCGAGGTCATTTTATACTCGTCGAAACAATCACTCGCATCCAGCACACGAATTGAGCGAGGTCAACCACAATATCTTGTCCTTATTGTGTGAATGAATCCATGTCTGCAAGTCAGTCAAATGATGTAACAAACATTTTTGTTAATTAGCTGTAATGCGGAATTGTGGATGTTCTTCGGTGTAGTTGCTGGTTAATATCATTTGTTAAAGCATATCAGGATACCACGTATACCATGTGCCGTGTGAAATGATAGTAGGATAGTGTGTTGTACCTTGTGGACAGTGTACCTAGCAACACATGCTGTTTCCTGGCTGATGTTTCAGTCTAGTGACCGAATTTAGAATCACATGAAGAAACGCATGCTAGAGACCGCCCGTCATAAGCGGTTTCAAGCATTTTCTACTGTTTGTAGTTGTGAGGCATGATGTGTTTTGTGCAACGTTTCTAAATATTTTCATATCTACACATTGAAATGGTTCGTAATATATTAGAACTATTTGGAAGATATTCTGAATTCTTCAAAATGTTATGGTGAACAACGTTCTACGTATTTTTAAAACTAGTACCGGTCACATATAAAATCCTATCAAAAGTTCTCATGAATAGATTAGAAGAACAAGCTGACCCACAAATAGGAGAATACCAGGCTGGTTTTCGCAAGGGACGATCATGCATAGAGCATATCTGGAATCTGAAAATGATTCTCCAGATGAGAAACACCCGAAACACAGTGGTTACTTTTGTAGATTTTAAAAAGGCCTACGACTCAATAGACAGAGTAGCGCTCTGCAAGACGCTGGAAGAATTCAGCATTGACAGAAAGACAAGAGCAATCATTCGGGAAACATTAACTGACACAGTCTCCAAGGTTAAATTTATGGGGGATATCTCGGAACCATTTGAAATCCGAACTGGAGTGCGACAGGGTGACGGACTTTCACCATTACTCTTTAATATCATTCTTGAAAAAATTATCAGGACATGGGAAAAAGAAGTCAAAGGAACCCAAATTGGCATTAGAAAAGATAATAGATTCAATGTGAAGTGTTTACCTTTTGCGGATGACCTTGCAATCCTCACAAATAATAGAAAAGAAGCCACTAACGCCATAGAGAAGTTACACGAAATTGCACAAAGAACTGGCCTGCAAATCTCATATGAGAAAACCCAGTACATAGAAAGAGTGCCACAAGACAAATTGCCTATTGTGACAACCCATGGGAAAATCGTACAAGTACCACATTTTAAGTACCTGGGAGAAATCATCCAGCCATCAGGGATCAACCTAAAGGCCAATGAGGAAAGAATAAAAAAACTACAGAAAGCATATAAACTCACGTGGAACTATTATAACAAAAAGTCCATATCCATTAACGCAAAATTGAGGCACTACAACACTGTCGTACTTCCGGAGGCACTGTATGCATCTGAAACAACGCAAATAGGTGAGCAAACTAAAATCAAAGAAATAGAGAAACGAGAAAGGAAAATTCTCACGAAAATTTTTGGCCCGATACAAGAGCAACGAATCTGGAAGAAGAGACCAACATCAGAATTATATAAATACACAGACAAGGTTACGGATACAGTAAGGAAAAGAAGAATGCAGTTCTACGGACATATCCACAGGATGAATGAAAACAGTATTTCAAAGCGAGTTCTTAAAGTCACCAACCCAGACAGGGGAAAAACAAAATGGATAAAAGAAGTTGAAGAGGACCTCAGACAAGCACATATAACAGTAAACGATGCAGAAAATAGAAGTGAATTCAGGAACATCATCAAAAAACATAAATTTGACACCACAACACAGAAGAGACCAGGATGCAAATGGACAGCGGAGTGAAAGAAACAACACAGTGAACACATGAAGAAAATTTGGACTCAGAAAAAACATTAACAATCATCATAAAGGAATTCAAGTTCAAACGCTCTCTTAAATGGGAATAATCGAAAATAATAATAATAATAATGTGTGGACGGTTAAGCTACACTTCCTCAGACGTGCACCATCTAGTACGTGGAACGGAATAAGTACATCTACAGTGGAATGTGATATTTGCAAATTAACAATTTTACTCGTCTTGAAAACGGAAACTAGTGATAATTTTCAATGTCTACTAACTCAGAATGTATTTACACTTGAAACCTTCCCGTCGAATAAATAACAGTAATAATGATTGAACTTAATGCGTTTACACGATAACCTTCGCGTCTAGATTAAAATAATTAACTTACTTTCCGTCTAATGAAAGAAAGAGAACTGAACTTTTTGTCCGTTGCAGCTTCTTGTCTGGACAACGTGTCTGAACTGATAGTCTTCACCGTACACAATGTTGTACGTTTTCTGCCTTTATTGGTAACAATATTAATGTGACTGATCCAAAGAAGATTATTTCGACGTGAACACACAAGCTTACGCCGTGGCCCTTAGTACTGGTTGTCTATGCAGTGAACCTGAAAACATACACATATATTTTCCTTACCTTTTATTTTACTGGGTCGCCTCTGGACAACGTCATCTGACTGCATGTCTGAATGTACTCACTCTGATCTATTGTGGATAATTATTTGGGCTGGCATTCATTTACTGGGACTGCTGATATGTGAGCTAAAATTGTACTCATTATGCATTTGCTTTTTTGATTAAAGTTACTGGAGCAAAATTCAATGTTATTATTAAATAAAAAATTGAGAAAACTCAACAGAAGTTAAATCTTATAGTTACTGGATTCAATGAAAAATAATGTGATACTGGCTAAGATAAACTGATCTATTCTCAAAATGACTGGAAATAAATTTTTAACTCTTTATAATGATTCAATTTATAAAACTTTGGTATGGGGATCGGTTACATAAAACAGATTAAAAACGTAACAACGAACTTACAATATGCAGTTAGCGGTTAGATACCTTTGATGTCTTCATGACGTCCATTTTTAATAATTCATAAATAATTACCAATTATACAGGGTGGTCCATTGATAGTGAACGGGCCAAATATCTCACGAAATAAGCATTAAACGAAAAAGAACGAAACTCGTCTAGCTTGAAGTGGGAAACCAGATGTGCTATGGTTGGCCCGCTAGATGGCGCTGCCATAGGTCATACGGATATCAACTGCGTTTTTTTAAATAGGAACCCCCATTTTTAATTACATATTCGTGTAGTACGTATAAAAATATGAATGTTTTAGGTGGAACACTTTTTTCGCTTTGTGATATATGGTGCCGTAATAGTCACAAACGTATAAGTACGTGCTACCACGTAACATTCCGCCAGTGCGGACGGTATTTGCTTCCTGATACATTACCCGAGTTAAAATGGACCGTTTACCAATTGCGGAAACGGTCGATATCGTGTTCATGTATGGCTATTATGATCAAAATGCCCAACGGGCGTGTGCTATGTATGCTGCTCGGTATCCTGGACGAAATCGTCCAAGTGTCTGGACCGTTCGCCGGATAGTTACGTTATTTAAGGAAACAGGAAGTGTTCAGCCACATCTGAAACGTCAACCACGACCTGCAACAAATGAAGATGCCCAAGTAGGTGTTTTAGTTGCTGCCGCGGCTAATCCGCACATCAGTCGAAGACAAACTGCGCGAGAATCGGGAATGTCAAAAACGTCGATGTTGAGAATGCTACATCAACATCGACTGCACCCGTACCATATTTCTACGCACCAGGAATTGCACGGCGACGACTTTGAACATCGTGTACAGTTCTGCCACTGGGCACAAGAGAAATTACGGGACGACGACAGATTTTTGCACGCCTTCTATTTAGCAACGAAGCGTCATTCACCAACACCGGTAACGTAAACAGGCATAATATGCACTATTGGGCAATGGAAAATCCACGATGGCTGCGACAGGTGGAACATCAGCGAACTTGGCGGGTTAATGTATGGTACGGCATTGTGGGAGGAAGGATAATTGGCCCCCATTTTATCGATGGCAATCTAAATGGTGCAATGTACGTAGTTTTTTTGTTTGACGCTTATTTCGTGAGATGTTTGGCCCGGTCACGATCAATGGATCACCCTGTATAATTATAGTATTCTTCAAGTAATGTATAGCTGGTGGCGAACAGGCACGTCGCTCTGTCTCTACACACAACTTCGCTGCACAAAGGTTGACTCAAGAGTGTTCTGTCGACAATGCTGCGCGCTTCTCGCCTCGCTCCCTATGCACCAATGCGCGGGCTCTCCCGCCAACAAAGAGCTTGGTGAGGATACTTCACTGTCACCATCGATATGCAAAGAACTTAAATAAATTTTACAAAACATTTTTCTTACACTCTATAATTGTTATTTACATATTTATTAGTTTATAAATATTTTTCATCCGTTTATTACTTTGATTTATTTATTTTTTGGCCTGGTTGATTTTCTATTGACATATTTCACACCCATCAGCCAAAACATTATGACCACCTACCTAACAGCCAGTATGTCCATCTTTGACACGGATAACAGCGGCGACGTGTCGTGGTATGGAAGAAATGAGGCCGTGGTAGGCGGTTGGAGGGAATTGCCATCACATCTGCACACGCAAGTGATCCAGTTCCCATAAATTCCAGGGAGGCGGCGATGAGTTCTGACGCCAAGACATCCCAGATGTGTTAGATCCGTTTCAGATATTGCGAGTTGGTGGGGTGATTGGGGGGGGGGGGGGGTGGCAGGACATGAATCGGAACTCGCCACTGTGTTCTTCTAACCACTCCCATCCTGGTTCTGTATCATGTCGCATTATCTTGTTGAAGAACGTCACTGCCGTCGGGAAACATGATCGTCATCAAGGGGTGTACGTGCTCTACAACCAGCGTACCACAAACTTGAACCGTCGTGGAGCTTTGCGCGAACTCCATTTGACCCACGTGAATGTTCCCCATAGCCGCCCCCAACTTGTCGCCGCCCCCCGGACAGGTGTCAAGGAGCTGTTCACTTGGAAGACGAGGGATTCGCTCCCTCCGATCGCCACGATGAAGAAGGTATCAGTATTCATCAGACCATGCAACGCTCTACCACTACTCCAACGTCGGGTGCTGACGGTCACATGCACATTTAGGTCGTAGTTGCCAAAGTCGTGGTGTTAACATTGGCACATGCATGGGACGTCGGCTGCGGAGGCGCATCGTTAGGAGTGTTCGGTGCACTGTGTGTTCAGACACGCTTGTACTCTGCCCAACATTGAAGTCTGATGTTACACTACTGGCCATTAAAATTGCTACACCAAGAAGAAATGCAGATGATAAACGGGTATTCATTGGACAAATATATTATACTAGAACTGACAACTCATTACATTTTCACGCAATTTGGGTGCATAGATCCTGAGAAATCAGTACCCAGAACAACCACCTCTGGCTGTAATAACGGCCTTGATACGTCTGGGCATTGAGTCAAGCAGAGCCTGGATGGCGTGTACAGGTACAGCTCCCATGCAGCTTCAACACCATACCACACTTCATCAAGAGTGGCGTATTGAGACGAGCCAGTTTCTCAGCCACTATTGACCAGACGTTTTCAATTGGCGAGAGATCTGGAGAATGTGCTGGCCAGGGTAGCAGTCGAACATTTTCTGTATCCAGAAAGGCCCGTACAGTTCCTGCAACATGCGGTCGTGCTTAATCCTGCTGAAATGTAGGGTTCCTCAGTGATCCAATGAACGGCAGAGCCACGGGTCGTAACACATCTGAAATGTAACGTCCGCTGTTCAAAGTGCCGTCAGTGCGGACAAGAGGTGACCGAGACGTGTAACCAATGGCACCCCATACCATCACGCAGGTATGGCGATGACGAATACACGCTTCCAATGTGCGTTCACCGCGATGTCGCCAAACACAGATGCGACCATCATGATGGTGTAAACAGAACCTGGATTCATCCGAAAAAATGACGTTTTGTCATTCGTGCACCGTGGTTCGTCGTTGAGTACACCGTCGCAGGCGCTCCTGTCTGTGATTCAGCGTCAAGGATAAGCGCAGCCATGGTCTCAGAGCTGATAGTCCATGATGTTGCAAACGTCGTCGGACTGTTCGCACAGATGGCTGTTGTATTTCAAACGTCCCCATCTGTTGACTCATGAATCGAGACGTGGCTGCACGATCCGTTACAGCCATGCGAATAAGATGCCTGTCATCTCGACTGCTAGTGATACGAGGCCGTTGGGCTCCAGCACGGCATTCCGTATGACCCTTCTGAAACCACTGATTCCATAATTTGCTAACAGTCATTGGATCTCGACCAACGCGAGCTGCAATGTAGTGATACGGTAAACCGCAATCACGATAGGCTACAATCCGACCTTTATCAAAGTCGGAAACGTGATGGTACGCATTTCTCCTCCTTACACGAGGCATCACAACAACGTTTCAATCGGTTGGAAACTTTCCTCATGTCAGCACGTTGTAGGTGTCGCCACCGGTGCCAACCTTGTGTGAATGCTCTGAAAAGCTAATATGTGCATATCACAGTATCTTCTTTCTGTCGGTTAAATTTCGCGTCTGTAGCACGTCATCTTCGTGGTGTAGCAGTTGACTGGCCAGTAGTGTAGGTCGGTGGCCATAATGTTTGACTGATCAGTGTAAGTTGTAAATGGTTTTTTTATAATACTCCTCATTAATTTGATTTACTTACCGATTATTATTGGCTTATAGTAGAGTTATAACGTAACATAAATAATTAAATAAAGGGTGATTCAATAAGAAAGAACAGATTTCAGTTGTTTATTACAGATAAACTTTGAAAGACTAGAAACAGAACGGCAGGTCACTTGACAGATGAACTTTAAAATTTTGTGTTCGCACAAACACCGTACCATATGCTCAGTGTGAGTACCTTGTGTTGATTGAGCAACACCGAAACGGTAGTCCATCTCATTCCACACACGAATCAACAGGTCGCTGTTTACTCAGTCGATAACTGCAACAGTTCGATTACAGTTTGCTTTTAGCACTGAAACTGAAATATTTCTGTCGTGAGTAGAGGCTAGCTTTAATCGCCGTGGACAAATCGATCATTATCTTAATTCTGCTGCAGATTGCTCACTCCTGTTTCCTCGTATACATTGCTCATCACGAGGTCGTGCCTAGGTTAGGAAATGAGTTTAAATTCAAGGCTACAAAACACGTCGTCTGCCGCAGCTGAGTAACTGATCACTTAAAAAATGAGCTGTCGACAGTGCATATCGCATTTCCGTCATACCTCGCGGCCGTGTTACCCATTAAGAGCATTTGTGAAATGACCAGCCGTGTTTGTGTGTCGCCTATAACCGAGCGATAGCCAACAGCCGATATAGCAACGCTATAGTGTCAAATGACTGTCAAATAATTTTAAATATTTCACATTTGGAAAAAACTGTTTTCTAGAGTAATTTCTGCAATTTCAGAAAAAGACAGCAGCACACAATAAGTGAGTGCTATCATTTAAAAATGGAATAAGTGTATATATTAAACATCTATTACAGGGCCGGTTGCAGGCACCACGGTATCACTAACTTCAGGACTAAGTACAGACACGATCACTGCGAAACAGGGTGACATCCTACACCACTGAATACGAGGTTATTACGGGAAAAGCCGGCCGCGGTGGCCGTGCGGGTCTAGGCGCTGCAGTCCGGAACCGCGGGACTGCTACGGTCGCAGGTTCGAATCCTGCCTCGGGCATGGATGTGTGTGATGTCCTTAGGTTAGTTAGGTTTAAGTAGTTCTAAGTTCTAGGGGACTGATGACCTAATATGTTAAGTCCCATAGTGCTCAGAGCCATTTGAACCATTTATTACGGGAAAAGGCCTGTATTTCCGGGTATATGTTTACAGCGTATTTTTTTCTGGCTCTGACTAGTACAGTCTTCTATGAGACTATGGGACTCAGTTTAAACATAATATATACCCGGTAAACCACTGAACAGAGTTCTGGTACAGGTGTCTTTGTGCCAATGTTACCAATGTATCAGTATTAGCGAATCTGTGTTTGCCTCCATTCGCGTATCTAGTCAGGGAAAATGGCTGTCAGTACGCCTTTATATGCAGCTAATCTCTTATCCTAATCCCATGGTCCCTACCGGAGATATATGAAGGGTTGCAGTCCTCTCCATTTCTCTAGAGAACAAGAGAACATAGCTATAGATCGATTTTGTTGTTGCAGTCTTCATGGCGAGGACTGCAGTGATGCAGCTCCCCCACTCCTGTGCCTTGTGCAGGCCTCTACATCTCTGCCTAAGTACTCCAACACACATTCACTTGATCCTGCTGATTGTAATCAAGCTTTGGCCACCGTCTACAATTTACACTCTCATAATACGCTCTCACTAACATCACGAGGATTTCTTGGTGCCTTAGGATGTGTCCTATCAACGGATCGTTTATTCGTGTCGCACTATAAATTACTTTTCTCCCCAATTCGATTCAGTACCTCTTAATTAGTTACCAGGTGTACCAATCTAATCTTCAGCCGTAAAAAAACTTCTCTTTTAAATTTTATCTTCCTCATTTCACCTCTGTACAAGGCTGTACTCCAGACAAATGCTTTCAGAAGAGACTTTCTAACATTCAAATTAATACTCGATGTTAACAAATTCCCCCTTTTCAGTAAGGCTTTTCTTGCTATCGCCAGAGTGTATTTTATATCCTCTCTGCTTCGGTCATCATTATTCACTTGACCTATATGTCCACAGATGATGGCAATATTTCAGGAAGTAAAACTTGCACGGCATCTGACTTCTTTTCTTAATTTTTTCTGTAATAACCAATTTCAAGACCACACCCTCATTTTCAAAAGCTCATCATTAGCACACATTCTTAAAAATTGTAAAAAGGTCACAAAGTATGGAAATGAAGTATTTTTTTTTTATTTGATCTGAATCCTGCAATTGACGGTTAATACGATAGCGAATTAGATTCGATTTTCACGAGTAAATCTAATTTTAGCCTTCATTTCGATATTCTGCGTTTTCTTTAAAAGTATTCTTCTGTATAGTAAAGTATTCTGTATAGTAAAGGATTCTTCTCTATAATGGTGATGATTTGAAAATGAGACTTTAGCATCGAAACTGGTTACGGCAGGAAAGTGGACTGAAACTGTAAATGATTTATTGCCTGTGACAAGACGATTATCACTCGGCCTTCTTCGAGTACGTGTTCTTAATATTTAACCAATAGTGTTTCGCGTCAAAAACGTTTATGGTGTTTCCAAGATCTGCAGTTTAAGTTCCCCATGTATTGTTATTATAGTTCCGTACAGGCCATAATGACCTGTGGAGATCCTAAAAGAGCGTTTCTGAATTCTTCCATTTTGCACAATCGCGTTTATTTCATACCGTTTCATCCCTCTGCGCGTTTGGGGGCTAGAAGAGACGCAAGGTATTGCTGCCTGTCGTAAGAAGCGACTAAAAGACGTCTCACACTTTTCAGCCTTCAGTATTAAGGTCCCCTTTAGGGTTTGATCTCCATACAGTCCAAATTTTTCAGAAGTGCAGACCATTTGGGGAAGGACCTCTTAAGTGGTGCGTCTTATATCCATCACGTGCTGAGACCTTCTGCACCTATTATTGTCATGGCTCTGCAGCTCCACCTGTTATCCAGCTATTTGGACGAGGACACCTTAAGGGGTGCATAATCTACATTGATTTTCTGCTGTACTCTTTTAGCCTCATGACAATACTGGATTTCTTCGCACCTAACATCCAGCACGGCAGCCACTCTGTCGTGGAAGGCCATCGTGTACTCACCTGGTTGTAGCCCCCTGACAACACAGGGATTGTGTAGAGTCATGCCCACTCGTCTCGTATAGGGTGCCTTAAAAATGCTGCGTTCTCGGAATGCTATACAACAATTCAAGCAAAATCACATTAATAGTTTTTTATTACAAATAAGAAGATTGACAATACTGAACTTGAAATTTACAACGGTGTCGCAAGCAGTGGGCGACATGCAACATAAATCAGAGTCCTTCGCTATATACAATGTTCATGCAAGTTTGGCACACAGTTTGTGGATCACTAGTAACTGCTATCATAGCGGTCTCTGCTAGGCCTCTACGTATACTGTCCCAATGCTGAGCCGATACTGAGTGGCCGAGGCTGGCAGGAGTGCCGCTTGTATTCCCTCTTGTAGAGGTCACGCCTGTCGTGGTGCGGTCCTAATCAGTGTATCATTGGCTGACGTTGTTTCACCCCCTTCTCTTCTCTTGCGTTCTTCCTTTCGTTCCAGCGCTTCTGGTTACGCCAGAACAGATTGTACTGCTGACGCCTGAGCTGGTAACTCCCCACACATGCTAAGGTGTAGATGACCGCCTACCCGGGAAATCAGCACTCTCGGCAACGACCATTCCACCAGGTTGTCTTTGCTGAGGCTGGGTGACATCCATATGGAGAGCCACTGGTCAGAGTTGATGGCATCGGGGCCTATGACCCTCAATGAAGTGGACCAAGTCACCTTTTTTCTGGTGACCGGATGATCCCAGGAGTCTCTAAGAAGGGAAATGTAGACTTCAGTGCTGAGAACCATGAGCCCAAGTCATTCGCGTTCCTAGCTATACCATGGAAGGAACTAAGTTCTACAGTAAAATGGCCATATTCTCCTCATATTTAGTATGCAGCAGAACCAATGGGGACTCCTTTCTGGCTACAAAGCCTTTATTTTTTTTAAAAAACCTGGAGGATACGTTTGGGGAAGTGGCGGTGCTATCCAAAATGCGCAATGGCTCAGTCCTGATTCAGACAGCATCTCCAGCCCAGTCACTAGCGTTGCTCGCCTGTGACAAACTGGGTTATATTCCTCTTTCAGTCAATTCCCATAAAATCCGGAACATGGTCCACCAGCGGTTAATTTTCATGGACCTAATTTTGCAGTCCGACAACAAGCTGTGAGTCAATTTAGAACGACAAGGTGTTCTCTTCATCTGCCATGTCTACAGCGGACCCAGAGACAACAGGATCCTTCATCTTGGCCTTTGAGGGTGATCCGTTACGTGAAAAGGTCAAGGTGATGCTGTAACGATGTGATGTAAAACCATACGTTCCTCCCCCTATGTGGTGCCTTAAGTGCTGGAAATTCATGCACATGTCTTCCTGGTGCAATTCCAGTGCCACATGTAGAGCTTGTGGACGTCCATTGCATCTGAATACTCCATGTGCCCCTCCTGCCATCTGTATCAACTATGGAGAGCACCACTCACCCTGCTCGCTGGACTGTGTGTTTCTTCAAAAGAAGAGGAAAATTATGGACTGTAAGACCCTGGAGAAGCTGACTTACCAAGAGGCTAAAAAGAAATATGGACAGTTAAACCCCATTCGCTTGACATCTTTCTGTACTGCAGCTGCAACGACATTGCTCTCACTGGTGACGGTAGTCCCCTCGTCTCTGCCTCATGCAGTGGTCCCTCGCTTGGTGGATGGGGGTACTGTTTCCTCTGTTGTTCCCAACAGCCTCCTCCAACTGCTTCAAACTCGTTTAGAAGCTGTGGATGTCAGGGTGAGGATAATGCAGGAAATTATCATTTCCAATATCTACCTTCCTCCAGATGGTGAAGTACCACAAAGTGTATTGCCTGCACAGATTTCTCAACTTCCCCACCTTTTCTACTTCTGGGTGATTTCAGTGTCCATAATCCTTTATGGGGTGGAACCAAGACTACTGGCCAAGGTAAAGATGTTGAGGATCTACCTACTCCACTTGACCTTTGCCTCCTAAATATAGGTGCCCCCACACATTTCAGTGTGGTATATGCCACACACTCAGCCACTGATCTCTCGGTTTGCAGCCCTGGGCTCCCACCGTCTATCCACTGGAGAGCTCACAAAGAATTGTGTGATAGTGACCACTTTCCGCTCTTCCCGTCCCTTACCCAGTGTCACTCGCCTGGACGCTTGCCCAGATCGGCATTTACCAAGGCTGACTGGGACTTGATGTGGACTTAGCCGCTCAGTGCCTGCTACAGCGCTATATATTATTACTTAGCCCGTGTTTCAGGAAAATCAAGATAGACCGGAAGTCACGTGACCGATAAGTCCGCTGCAGGGGTCCAGCGGCACTTCGTGTTTCAGTGTCAGTCGCGCGCTGGCTGCCGCGCAGGACACTTCCTGCTTTGAGTTACTGATCAGTGTACATTGAATAAGGCAACGAAACACGGGCCCTAGTATTACTAGGCCCGTGTTGCCTTAAAATCAATTTCGTTGTTAGGTTAGGTTATTTTCTTATCACTTAATAAGGGTCTCTTACCACCGTTGGATCTTCATTGCTTGGTAACATCGATGTCGTGATCTAGAATGTTACTACAACCATTATTTCAGCAGATGAATAGGCAGTCTCTTGTTCCTCAGGTTTCTCCAAGTGGAAGACAGTGCCTCGGTGTTCGCCAGGCAGGTACATCTGGGATTTCCATACCTGGAACTGTATATACCTCCCCAGACGTAATCACAGAGTGTTTGGCCGGGCATTATGGTCGAGCCTCAGCATCTGATACTTACCACCCAACGTTTCATACTGAAAAACAACGGGTGGAACGACAACACCTATCTTTTACTACACGTCACAATAAGCCAAATAATGCTCAATTAAGTGAGCGGGCCAGACCGCATCCATCACCAAATTATTAAAAATCTTTCAACAGATTATCAGTGACACCTGCTTGCCATCTTCAAGTGCATCTGAAGCGATGCCGAATTTCCGTCGCAATATCGGGAAAGTATCGTCGTTCCAGTGCTAAAACTTGGTAAGAACCCGCTAGATATGGACAGCTATCGTACTATTAGCCTTACCAAAGTTCTGTGCAAGCTGCTCGAACGTATGATGAGCTGGGAGTTGTGTTGGCTCCATGAGTCTCAGGGCCTTCTGGCTTTGTCCCAGGGCGGTTTTCGCCAAGATAGTTCCACCACTGATAACACTCATATCTAGAGTTTTCCATCTGAATGAACCTTTTCCGCCGTCATCACTTTGTTGACGAAAGCCTATGACACCACTTGGCGACACCAGATGCTCGCTATATTGCATGAGTGGGGTCTCCGGGGCCCAGTCCAGATTTTTAAACAGAACTTTTCGTCGCTCCGCACCTTCAGAGTTCGAGTCGGCGCTTCACACAATTCCTCCCATATCGAAGAGAATGAGGTTCCTCAGGGCCCTGTGCTGAGCGTCTCAATCTTTTTAGTGGTCATTAATGATCTTACAGCAGCTCTGGGGTCCTCAGAATCACCATTATTATGTGCTGACAACTTTTTTATTTCCATTAGCTCATCTACTGTGTGTGGCTGAACGTCGACTGCAGGCAGCCAAACGAAAGGCGCCGTCATAGGCCCTCACTCACGACTTGCAGTTTTCGGCTGCCAAGACTTGCGTCATAGACTTCTGTCGCCGTCGTACAGTTTACCCACACCCATAACTTTGTCTCGACGACCATCTCCTTAATGTAGTGGACTGCCATCGCTTTTTAGGAGTGGTTTCCAACGACTCGGGTTCAGATCTGGCGAGTTGGGGAGCCAGCACGTCAACTGGAACTCGCCACTGTGTTGGTCGAACCCCTCAAACACAATCCTGTCCTGCGCATTATCTTGTTGAAAAGTGCCACTGCCGTCAGGAAACATGAGCCCTGTGAAGGGGTATACATAGTCTGTAACCAATGTACAGTAGTCCTTGGCCGTCACGGTGCTTTTCACGAGCTCCGCTGGACCTATCGATGCCCATGTGAATGCTTGTCAGAGCATAATGGGGCTGCCGCCATCTTGTCTCCGTCCTGCAGTACTGGTGTCAAAGAGCTGAAGGGTTCGCGCCCTCCCATCGGCATGATGAAGAAGGCATCGGAATTCATCAGACACTGTAACGCTCTGTCACTGCGCTAACATCCAGCGCAGATCATCACGTGTCTACTTAAGTCGTAGTTGCCGATGCCGTGCTGTTAACATTGTCACATGCATGGGTCGTCGGCTGCGGAAGCGCATCGTTAGGAGTGTTCAGACACACTTGTTCGGACACACTTGTACTCTGCCCAACATTAAAATCTAGTAGAATGAGATTATCATTTTTCAGCGGAGTGCGCACTGATATGAAACTTCCTGGCAGATTAAAACTGTGTGCCGTTCCGAGACTCGAACTCGGGACCTTTGTCTTTAGCGGACAAGCGCTCTACCAACTGAGATACCCAAGCACGACTCACGAGTACCGCGTCTCCTATCTTCCAAACTTCACAGAAGCTCTTCTGTGAACCGTGCAGAACTAGCACTCCTGGAAGAAAGGGTATTGCGGAGATATGGCTTAGCGACAGCCTGGGGGATGTTTCCAGAATGAGATTTTCACTCTGCAGCAGAGTGTGCGCTGATATCAAACTTCCTGGCAGATCAAAACTGCGTGCCGGACCGAGACTCGAACTCGGCACCTTTTCCTTTCGCAGGCAAGTGCTCTATCAACTGAGCTACCCAAGCACGAATCACCACCCGCCCCCACAGCTTCAATTTTTGCCAGTACTTCGTCTCCTAACTTCACACAGTTTTAATCTGCCAGGAAGTTTCATACCAGAGCACACTCCGCTGCAGAGTGAAAATCTCATTCTGGAAACATCCCCCAGGCTGTGGCTACGCCATGTCTCCGCAATATCGAGCGAGGTGGCGCAGTTGTTAGACACTGGACTCGTATTCGGAAGGACGACGGTTCAGTCCCGCGTCCGGCCATCCTGATTTAGGTTTTCCGTGATTTCTCTAAATCACTCCAGGCAAATGCCGGGATGGTTCCTCTGAAAGGGCCGACTTCCTTCCCCATCCTTCCCTAATCCGATGAGACCGATGACCACACTGTCTGGTCTCCTTCCCCAAACCAACCAACCAACCATCTCCGCAATATCCTTTCTTCCAGAAGTGCTAGTTCTGCATGGTTTGCAGAAGAGCTTCTGTGAAGTGTATAAGGTAAGAGACGAGGTACTCGCAGAATTGAAGCTGTGGAGACGTGTCGTGAGCCGTGCTTGAGTAGCTCAGTTGGTAAAGCACTTGCCCGCGAAAGGCATGGGTCCCGAGTTCGAGTGTCGGTCCGGCACACAGTTTTAATCTTCCAGGAAGTTTCACTACAGTCTGACGTTAGTTCCGCCACAGTTCGCCGCCTGCCCTGCCTTACCAGTCTGCGCGCCGCCTACGACGTCCGACATCGGTAATGAGGGGTCGCCGCACAACGCCACGTCCGTACGTGGTTTCGCCACGGTTGCGTCACGTTTCGAATACACCCAGCACAGCACTCCTCGAACACCCGACAAGTCATGCAGTTTCCGAAATGCTCGTGCCGAACCGCAGGGCCATAAAAATCTACCCTCGGTCACATCGCGCGCCTTCCCGATTCTGCACTGTCACCGTACATGTGTCTGACTGGCAGTCACTCCCCGGTAGGTGACGCTGCTATCGCCTGGACGTGTTTGTACTGTCGTAGTGTTCTGACTGATCAATGTAGACGCATCGTGTGAGCAGCAGTGGCCGACCGAACATGATGTAGGGACTAAATCCGGACATATGTGGTATGTGCTGTGTCTTGTATCCGACAGTGATTCGATTCCCCACCTAGCACGGACGTGGACATGTCAGAGGTTCGAAGGATGCGAGCGGCGGCTGCGGGCCGCCGTCGTAAGGGCAGCCATTACCGAGGTGTGCGAGTCACGTGGCACCATCGGTGGCGACTAGGTTAGATTACAGTAGATTAGTACTTGTTCCATAGATCATGAATGCGACACTTCGTAATGATGTGGAACGTGTCATTACACAAAATATTACATGATACTTAATATTTTTAATTTTTTTTTTGTGGGGTTCGGGAAAGTACCCACTTACTATATCCAAAAATTCATCTAATGAGTAGAAGGAGTTGCCTTTTAAATGCTATATGGCTATCTGTCAGACTTTTGATGCTATTAGGTAAGTGACCAAAGACTTTTGTGGTAGCATAATTTACCCCATTCTGAGCCAAAGTTATATTTAACCTTGAGTGGTGAAGATCATCCTTTCTCCTAGTGTTGTAGCCATGTACACTGCTATTACTTTTGAATGCGTTCGGATTGTTAGTAACAAATTTCATAAGTGAATATATACATATTGTGAGGCTACAGTGAAGATCCCTAGCTCTTTAAATAAGTGTCTGCAGGATGATCTTGGATGAGCTCCAGCAATTATTCTGATTACACGCTTTTGTGCAATGACCACTCTTTTACTCAGTTATAAGTTACCCCAGAATATGATGCCATACGAAAGCAGAGAATAAAAATTGGCGTGGTAAGCTAATTTACTGAGATGTACATCGTCAAAATTTGCAATGACCCCAATAGCATAAGTAGCTGAACTCAAACGTTTCAGCAGATCCCCAGTGTGTTTTTTCCATTTCGACCCCTCATCAATGCGTACACCTAGAAATTTTGAATATTCTACCTTAACTACCGATTTCTGATCGAACTCTATATTTATTAATGGTGTCATTCCATTTACTGTGTACAACTGTATATACTGTGTTTTGTCAAAGTTTAATGAGAGCCCATTTGCAGACAACCACTTAATGATTTTCTGAAAAACATCGTTTACAATTTCACCAGTCAATTCTTGTCTATTGGGTGTGATAGCTATACTTGTTTCATCGGCATCTTCGTGAATATAGAATGGCAAGTCATTAATATACACTCCTGGAAATTGAAATAAGAACACCGTGAATTCATTGTCCCAGGAAGGGGAAACTTTATTGACACATTCCTGGGGTCAGATACATCACATGATCACACTGACAGAACCACAGGCACATAGACACAGGCAACAGAGCATGCACAATGTCGGCACTAGTACAGTGTCTATCCACCTTTCGCAGCAATGCAGGCTGCTATTCTCCCATGGAGACGATCGTAGAGATGCTGGATGTAGTCCTGTGGAACGGCTTGCCATGCCATTTCCACCTGGCGCCTCAGTTGGACCAGCGTTCGTGCTGGACGTGCAGACCGCGTGAGACGACGCTTCATCCAGTCCCAAACATGCTCAATGGGGGACAGATCCGGAGATCTTGCTGGCCAGGGTAGTTGACTTACACCTTCTAGAGCACGTTGGGTGGCACGGGATACATGCGGACGTGCATTGTCCTGTTGGAACAGCAAGTTCCCTTGCCGGCCTAGGAATGGTAGAACGATGGGTTCGATGACGGTTTGGATGTACCGTGCACTATTCAGTGTCCCCTCGACGATCACCAGTGGTGTACGGCCAGTGTAGGAGATCGCTCCCCACACCATGATGCCGGGTGTTGGCCCTGTGTGCCTCGGTCGTATGCAGTCCTGATTGTGGCGCTCACCTGCACGGCGCCAAACACGCATACGACCATCAGTGGCACCAAGGCAGAAGCGACTCTCATCGCTGAAGACGACACGTCTCCATTCGTCCCTCCATTCACGCCTGTCGTGACACCACTGAAGGCGGGCTGCACGATGTTGGGGCGTGAGCGGAAGACGGCCTAACGGTGTGCGGGACCGTAGCCCAGCTTCATGGAGACGGTTGCGAATGGTCCTCGCCGATACCCCAGGAGCAACAGTGTCCCTAATTTGCTGGGAAGTGGCGGTGCGGTCCCCTACGGCACTGCGTAGGATCCTACGGTCTTGGCGTGCATCCGTGCGTCGCTGCGGTCCGGTCCCAGGTCGACGGGCACGTGCACCTTCCGCCGACCACTGGCGACAACATCGATGTACTGTGGAGACCTCACGCCCCACGTGTTGAGCAATTCGGCGGTACGTCCACCCGGCCTCCCGCATGCCCACTATACGCCCTCGCTCAAAGTCCGTCAACTGCACATACGGTTCACGTCCACGCTGTCGCGGCATGCTACCAGTGTTAAAGACTGCGATGGAGCTCCGTATGCCACGGCAAACTGGCTGACACTGACGGCGGCGGTGCACAAATGCTGCGCAGCTAGCGCCATTCGACGGCCAACACCGCGGTTCCTGGTGTGTCCGCTGTGCCGTGCGTGTGATCATTGCTTGTACAGCCCTCTCGCAGTGTCCGGAGCAAGTATGGTGGGTCTGACACACCGGTGTCAATGTGTTCTTTTTTCCATTTCCAGGAGTGTATATTAAGAACAGCAGAGGACCCAAGACCGAACCTTGCGGCACCCCATTCTTGATCGTTCCCCAGTTTGAGAAATCACCGATTTTTTGCATAGTATGTGAACTGCCTGTTTCAGCTTACTACACTCTTCCAGTTATGTATGATTTAAACAATTTGAGCACCCATTCATACCACAGTACATGAGCTTATCTAGAAGTTTGCACGGAGCCTGTGACTGGGGCTCGCAGTATGGCTCTCTGCTTGCTGTACTCTGTGACTGTTCGTATCGCGCCACTGCACAGCCAACTTCATTTAGTTAATTTCCAATGTTGAACGGTCACCGATCTGAAACTGTTGTATTGCTACGACAACTTCGCTATGTCCAGTACTTGTTAGTCCTCCGTTCACTTCGCGAACTAAGTACACTGCGGGCTTACAGCAAGTGTGTTCGTTTCCCTGTTGTGCAGTGTACCCACTAGAGCAAGTGACGATTAACATTTTCTACCCACACCATGTAGGACGGAAAACTGCGTCATCAGCGACCATTCGGAGCAGTCTGCTCGCTGGAGGACTATGATCACGTGTACCCCTGACCAGGTTACCACAGACACCGTGATACCGTCAATCATGGCTACTCTGGTGTCGTGAAAGAGTTGGCTGTAGAATGGAATGGCGCTCTGTTGTCTTCAGTGATAAGAGTAGACTCTGTCTGTATTAGAGTGATTGATGCACACGTGTATGCCGTAGAACTGGTGAGCTGCCCACTACACGCAGGTCCCATCCCCCGATTCATGTGGGGGGGGGGGTTGGTGGAGAGGGTGAGAGGGGGGGAGGGAGAGGGAGCCGGGGGCATCAATTACAAGTAGAGGTTACGTTTGGTACTCTGCATGGTGAAGTAACCAGTGACCGCTACATGGCACAATTTGTTATCCCGTGCTACTGACTTTGACAGGAAGGTAATATGCTTCTTCAGCAGGACATCGCACGTCCACAAAGGGTTGCTGCAAATCAACGTGCTCTTCGTGGTGTACAACAACTGCCCTTGACAGCAAGATCACCAGATCTCTCGCCAATTGAGCTTGTATGGGACATACTGAAGCGGGAACTTACTTGTTCTACAGGATCTGCAAGAATCATTGCAGAATCGCAACAAAAGGCCCAAGATGCTTGGGACAACGCATCGCAGGATGCCATTAGGCACGTTTATGATCGTCTGCATACGGGAATATATGTCTGCGTTGTCGCCAGAGTGCTGTATCCTGTGTATTGATGTGACTGTTAGAAATCTTTTACTGTGACGTGTGTGTTTCATTTCGTATAAATTTATTTACTCCTACAGCGATGGACTTCCTGTCGTCTTACTTGTCACTGAGGGTTCAAAAATGGCTCTAAGCACTATGGGCTCTAAGCACTATCTGAGATCATCAGTCCCCTAGACTTACAACTACTTAAACCTAACTAACCTAAGGACATCAACACACTTCCATGCCCGAGGCAGGATTCGAACCTACGACCGTAGCAACAGCGCGGTTCAGGAATCAAGTGCCTAGAACCACTCGGCCACAACGGCCAGTTGTCATTGAGGGTGTATTTCGTCATTGCACTACACGGAATGTCATGGTTGGCACTGTTTCCAATGATCCATTGCAAGTAGCGTACTCGAACAGTAAGCTAACAGGTGGCTCTGTGATCGCAATACGAAGTGCCTATAAATAGTGCATCTCAGCTCAGAGCGATCAGTTCCGTCTGAAATGTGAAAGCAGGTTAGCGTACCATTTTCCATTGAACCGTATGTTTTTCCGGTGCTAGAATGCCACAGGTTAGAACACTGTCCTGCAGTTTTCAAACACGATTTAATGTTCCAAAAAGACACGATGTGAAAACAAGTCACAAGCTCTTCGCCAAATTCCAACGTAGCTGACGATCCAGCGGGGAAACTTGGCCCCAGGCAAACTGTACTTACTTCTGGAAATCTTTCCATAGTTTCTGGAATCCAAGAAAATCCGGCGAAATAATTTCAGCAGAGGGTGACTTGAAGCTTTCCAGCACGCAGAAAATACTGAGACATCGCCTAAAAAATATTTTCATTTAAAATCCAAAGCTGCCAGGCCATATCTGCGCGAGGTGCGACAGAGGGCTGACTTTGTGAACCAGATACTCACAATGGTAGATAATGAAGGCTGCATCTAGTTCGAAAATGAAGCACACTTCCACCTGAGTAATGACGTGGTTAAAAAAAATGTCGACCTTGGGGTTCCAAAAATCCCAATTTTTCTAAATCTAAACCACTGTCTTCTCCCAAAGTTACGTTTTTGCGAAGTTATATGCAACACAGGCATTACTGTCCCCGTTTTTTGTGCGAGAAACGATCACTACTGAGCGTTACATTGCCACTTTTGAACGAAATGTCACCACACAGTTAGCACTGGAAGATCAGCCAGGCACCATGCAGTTCATGCAAGATGGATCCAGACCACATCACACTGAACAGGTGTTTCGCTGTCTTGATGAATACTTTGGAAATAGAGTTAGTATAGATGGGAAATGTGATTGCTGCGTTCAGATGTGAGCCAACTTGGTGACACATCACTCACAGCTCCAGGCAGTGTCACCTTCAGTCATTCAGCTTCAGCTTGAAGCTGTTGTCAATGGGCATCACTGTGTGAGCAGGCGGGGAGGGGGGGGGGGGTGGCAGGCTGCTGGGGGCGCTGTCTGTGGCTGAGGATGTCCCTGAGCCAGAAGAAGTCATTCGCTCTGTTCGAGAGGAAGCCTTGTCGGTCCACGAAGTCTAGGCACTCACAGAAGGTGGGGTTACTGGTAGCTGGGAGCTTCAATGTTAGATGCATAATGGGGCGCCTTGAGGATATGGTTGTGTTGGAGGGGAAGGAGCCCTGTGTCCACTCTGTGTACATACCGGGGAGAATCATTCCAGTGGCGCTTCTGGACGCCATCAGATGCACAGGGTGCAGCCAACTGCAGATGGTGGCTCGTGGTGGTACTAACGGTGTACGTCACTTTGGATCAGAAGCTACTCTCTCTGGTATTGGGCTGCTAGCTGAAGTGGTATAGACTGCCAGTCTTATTTATGAGGTGAAGTTGGAGAACCGTCAACAGAATGGAGGGTCTGAAGAGGGTCAGATGGTTCAGCGACGCGTAGGTTGCAGGTTCCGCTACTTGCGTCATTGGGTGGTGACTTTTCGGGTTCCACTAAATCGGTCAGGTGTCCACTACACACAGGAAGCGGCTTCACAGGTAGCTGGAGCTGTGTGGCGGGGACTGGGTGGTTTTTTAGGTTAAAGGGTCAGGGCAAAGGACAGAAAGGACTTCAGTTTCAAAGAGTGCTTGCAGTACGAACACAGGTAGAGGGTAGATATAATAACAATCAATATTTTAAAATATCGTAGCTGTGTTGGGGAAGAACCAGAGCTCCGAGTGATAATAGAAAGCACTGAATCTCAAATCGCTATAGGTACGAAAAGTTGGCCAAAGCCTGAAATAGGTTCA
Organism: Schistocerca cancellata; assembly: GCF_023864275.1. Lineage (NCBI taxonomy): Eukaryota > Metazoa > Arthropoda > Insecta > Orthoptera > Acrididae > Schistocerca > Schistocerca cancellata. The sequence continues at coordinate 808,057,933 of NC_064630.1, forward strand.
GACGAAATTTCTACAAAGTCCCTAACAGTATTCAGAAAACGTAGATTAAATACAGTTGGTGTTGGAGGGTTTATTGCTGTCAGAAGTAGTGTATCTTGTAGTAAAATTGACTTAGATGGTTCATATGAGTTAGTATGGTTAGATGTTATACTTGACAACCGGAATAAATTCCTCTTATCAACCCGCTAACTCAGATGACACTGTTGCTGAACAGTTCAAAGAAAACTTGACTATCATTTCAAATAGCTATCCCACTCATAAAATTATAGTTGCTGTGGCTTCAATCTACCCTCGATATGTTGACAAAAATGCATGTTTAAAATCGGTGGTAGGCATAAAACATCGTCCGAAATCAGATTAGATGCTTTCTCAGAACATTATTTTGAACAGTTAGTACAGGAGTCCACTCGAAGTGTATATGATAGTGAAAAAAGGGAGCATCACCACATATACAGTAATTAGTGACCACAGGACTGTTGTAGCTAGACAGAACACTGTAACATCAAAAGCTACCAAAAATAGACGCAAATTACATCTATTTAAAAAAGCACATAAAAATTCGCTTGACACCTTCCTAAGGGACAGTTTAGAGTCTTTTCAATCTGACTATGAACGAGTAAACAAGATGTGGTTTAAATTCAAAGAAACAGCATCGACACAACTGAGAGATGTATATCAAATAAATTAATAAGTGATGGTACTGATCACCCATGGCACAAACAACATTGTTTCAGAAGCAAAAAAAAAAAAAAAAAAAAAAAAAAAGCGTGCTGAATATAAAGGAAAGCAAAATCCCAAAGATTGGCGAATTTTTGCAGAAGGTCGAAATTTAGCTCGAACTTCAGTATGAGATGTTTGTAATAATTTCCAAAACGGAAGTCTCGAAATCTGGCAGACAACCCAAAGAGATCCTGGTCTTATATAAAGTACACCAGCAGCGAGACGTAATTAATACCTTCATTGCGTGGTAACTGTGACAGTACTATTGATGACAGAGCCATTAGGGGCAGAGTTACTATATACGGTTTTCCGAAATTTCTCCACAAAAGAAGACGAAGTAAATATTCTGGAATTCGAATCAAGAACAACTGCCAACATCAGTAACTCAGAAGTAGATACCCTCGGTGTATCCAAACAACTTAAAACATTTAATAACGACATGTTCTCCGGTCCAGATTGTAAACCACTCAGGTTCGTTTCAGAACATACTGATACAATAGCACCATATTTAGCAATCAGATGCAACCGCTCGCTCGTAGAAAGTTCCGTACTGGAACACAAAAGTCACACCAAAACCCAAATAAGGAAATAGGAGTAATCCGCTGAATTACAAACCCATATCGATTTGCACTAGAATTTTGGAATATACACATTCTGAATTACCTCAAAAAATACGATTTATTGACAAATGATCAACTCGGATTCGGAAAATATCGTTCTTGTGAAATAAAATTAGCTCTTTATTCTCATGAAGTAAACAGTGCTATCGACAGGGGATGTCAAAGTGATATTTTCAGAAAGCTTTTGACACCGTTCCTCACAACCGACTTCTAATCAAATTGCGTGCCTATGGAGTATCGTCTCAGTTGTGTGACTGGATTTGCGGTTTACTGTCAGAGAGGTCACAATTCGTAATAATCTACGGAAGATCGTCGAGTAAAACAGAAGTAATATCTGGTGTTCCCCAAGGAAGTATTATAGGCCCTCCTTTTACTGATCTACATAAACGACTTAGGAAATAATCTTATCAATCCTCTTAGATCGTCTGCAGGTGATGCTGTCATTTAACGTCTTGTAAGGTCATCATATGATCAGAGCCAATTGTAGTATGATTTACACAAGACATCGGTATGATGCGAAAAGTGGCAATTGACTCCAAATAATGAAGTGTGAAGTCATCCACAGGAGTACTGAAAGGAATCCTCTAAATTTCGGTAAACAATAAATCACTCAAATCCAAAGGCTGTGTTCTGAATTAAATATTTAAGGTTACAGTTATGAACAACTTAAAGATAAAGTTCTAAGGAAAGCAAACCAAAGAATGCGATTTACTGGCAGAATACCTAGAAAACGTAACAGGTCTACTAAACAGACTGCTTACACTACGCTTGTTTGCCCTCTTCTGGAGTGTTTCTGCGCGGTACGGTTTCCACATCACATAGGACTGACTGAGAACATCAACAAAGTCCAAAGAAGGACAGCCCGTTTTGTATTATGGTGGAATGAGGGTGATAATGCGGCAGATATGATACACCAATTTGGATGGCAGTCATTCAAACAAGGGCGTTTTCCGCTGCAACAGGACATTCTCATGAAATTTCGTCACCAATTTTCTCCTCAGTGTGTGAAAATATTTTGTTGGCACCCATCATTGTAGGGAGAAACGACCATCATAATAAAATAAGAGAAATAAGAACACGAACGGATAGATTTAAGTGTTCGTTTTCCTGAGCGCTTTTCCAGAATTTTAGATTTGTTCAAATGGCTCTGAGCACTATGGGACTTAACATCTGAGGTCATCAGTCCCCTAGAACTTAGAACTTCTTGAACCTAACTAACCTAAGGACATCACACATATTCATGCCCGAGGCAGGATTGGAACCTGCTACCGTATCAGTCGTGCGGTTCCGGACTGAAGCGCCTAGTATCGCTCGGCCACTGCGGCCGGCTTTACATTTGTGTATATACACTGCGTATCTATACTTAACTGTGTACTGCAGAGTAATCACTTAGACGTAGAATCATTGCTTTGGATTGGTGTAAATTTACTGGCGCAGGGATGAATTGACCTCCATACGATCCCAATCTGACTCCTTGTGACTACTTTTTGTGACGCACACAGAGAGACAGTATGTACCGGAACCATCTCGTCAGGCTGATCTGAATCTATTTCTGTTGAGACACAACAGAATGTGATGGCAAACTTCGTTGTTCGTTTTTACCATCTCTGTACTTGGAGTAGTGGACATTTCGCAAAGATTATGGTGTAATTGTAAAGACTGATCGAAGAGAACGAGTTTAATTATGCATGCTGATATTGTACCACCTGCACGGCTAACAGTGCGCTCTGTTAGCAGCTTTTCGAATTATTTCAAAACTTCTGTGAAACTTCTGTAAAAAATTCTTACAGTTTTCGTGATAAATATACCTTTTGTTGCACTCGTCTATCGATGTTAGCATTCGAGATATTTGGGGCCCTTCGTTGGACACTCTGTGTATTTGTGGATGTCATATTGAGCCTTACAGAGGAGATTTTCGGTCTCCGAAAACATAATATGTAAGCATAAAACGTGTTTAGTAATTCTCCACCAAACTGACGCCAGTGATATACGCCTAAAATTGCAGCTGGCCTACTAATCTCCTTGAAAACAGGAATGATCGGTATTTATTTCCCTTTTGCTAGGCACCGTCCATTGCTCCAGTGACCTGCTATGTGGAAGGGGATGGAGTTCCTTCGCTTAATCATGCCGACTCGCATACAAGTTCCAGTCTGAGCTGCAAACAGTTGCACGTACATGGGCTATTTATATAATAGATTGTGGTGAGAGACCACATCTGCCCCTGGAAATGTCTTACAATTTAAAACCTGGTTCCTGAATCTCTGTCTTACCATTATATAATCTATCTGATACCTTCCAGTATCTCTAGGCTTCTTCCATGTATACAACGTTCTTTTATGATTCTTGAACCAAGGGTTTGATAATTCTGCATGTAAATTTATTGCGAAGTTAGTACCATCATTTTACGTTATTCTTTTCATTTCTGCATGAATGATTTCTTAAATAATTTTTTATTATTTTGGACGTTTATACGAAAGTTATTGAAAAAATCATTTGCGCCTATTTACGTGCACGTATTAATTAAAACAGAGATAATATAAGAACTGATATTAGGACGAAACAATTCCAAAATACACAGAAAACATTTAATAGTTTCATTATAGTAACATGAACCATCTTTTGTTAGTAAACTAATGTAAGCAAGAAAAAATACACTTAGTGTTGTGAATTGGCAGGAGCCAATTCATGGAGTTTGGAGGAAGCCGAAATGCACGCTATAAGCTCACGCAGGAGGGCGTGTGGTCTGGAACAGTTAAAGGAGTTGAGTCTAGTAAATAAAGTACGTAGTTGCTTGAATACTTAACTTTAATCCATAATTGTAGAACATCGCTCTTGATGATACATAATTTGAATCTCAATATCTATACTGGTAATGGCGCCTTGCTAGGTCGTAGCAAATGACGTAGCTGAAGGCTATGCTAACTATCGTCTCGGCAAATGAGAGCGTATTTGTCAATGTAGCATCGCTAGCAACGTCGGCTGTCGAACTGGGGCGAGTGCTCGGACGTCTCTCTAGACCTGCCGTGTGGCGGCGCTCGGTCTGCAATCACTGACAGTTGCGACACGCGGGTCCGACGTATACTAGCGGACCGCGGCCGATTTAAAGGCTACCACCTAGCAAGTGTGGTGTCTGGCAGTGACACCACACTTAGCATCGTGTTGTTCACTAATCTGAATAGTGCTCTCCAATACTATCTGACATTAACAATCACTGTTGTTTGGTTGTGGAGTGAGGCTCGAGATCGTGGAACTGATGTTCATTTTGACCTTACTAGGGAATTGCAATAAGCGAATGAGATTGCACTGCTTCTCCAACGGATTCTCCTTTTGCCTGATTAATTTTTTGGTGGTGCATGATTACAACTTTTGGCATACGAAATTCATAGAAAACATTCGCACAATTGTTGTTGTTATTAGTACTCAGGATAGGTCAGGAGTTCACTACAAATAAGGCTTGTAGCCTCATCACCGATGTCACTTCTTCTGCGTTCATCAGCACCAGATATTTACTCTGCTTTTTCGGTATGACTGAGAGCTTCGTAGGCGCCGTAAGTCGGGGGCCTTCCAGCAGCCACAGAGGCGGCAGAACGGCTCTCTGCCGGACCCACGCGGTGTTCGAGTGGGACGCGCTTTCTCGTGAGGCTGCCGTCAGCTGGCAAGCCGCTCCGAGGCGAACCAACTTCCGATACAAATGGGCGTCAGAGCACAGTGATTTCGTGTGTGTACGAGGTGTGGCTAGAAAAAAAACCGGACTAGTACTGGTGAAACAATAAAACGAATGCAATAAGGCTGAAAGTCGCGTGGCCTGTCACGTGACTCTCGCTCCGCCTACTGCTCGAGTTTCATCTGCCTCCTGCACTCAGTCTGCCCGTGGCGTCTGTTTTAAGTAGTTGACGTTTTGTCTGCGCGTCGGAAAATGTTGAGTGTACAGAAAGAACAGCGTGTTAACATCAAATTTTGTTTCAAACTAGGAAAATCTGCAAGTGAAACGTTTGTAATGTTACAACAAGTGTACGGCGATGATTGTTTATCGCAAACACAAGTGTTTGAGTGGTTTAAACGATTTAAAAATGGCCACGAAGACACCAGTGATGACACTCGCACTGGCAGACCATTGTCAGCAAAAACTGATGCAAACATTGAAAAAATCAGTAAACTTGTTCGACAACATCGCCGTTTAACAATCAGAGCAGTGTCTGAGTTAACAGGAGTTGACAAGGAAAGTGTTATGCAGATTCTTCATGTTTTTGCTGACAATGATCTGCCAGTGCGAGTGTCATCACTGGTGTCTTCGTGGCCATCTTTAAATCGTTTAAACCACTCAAACACTTGTGTTCGCGATAAACAATCATCACCGTACACTTGTTGTAACATTACAAACGTTTCACTTGCAGATTTTCCTAGTTTGAAACAAAATTTGATGTTAACACGCTGTTCTTTCTGTACACTCAACATTTTCCGACGCACAGACAAAACGTCAACTACTTAAAACAGACGCCACGGGCAGACTGAGTGCAGGAGGCAGATGAAACTCGAGCAGTAGGCGGAGCGAGAGTCACGTGACAGGACACGCGACTTTCAGCCTTATTGCATTCGTTTTATTGTTTCACCAGTACTAGTCCGGTTTTTTTCTAGCCACACCTCGTATTTTCCTCCTAAGCTTGTCCCAGTTTCACTGGACTCGCTTTGTGGAACACTACTCGTCGTTCTGATTCACTGTTTTCTATTCTGCTCTGCGTAGGTAAAACACAGTTTATGATTACTCGCACTGGCGGTAACGCAAACGCCGGTGGAACAAACAGGCGGTCCCTGAGCCCGATGAAGGCTGAGTTCACGAAATGAACGGGTAACCAAAAGCAAATCCAGAGTGTAGCAAAGTCGTCTAAAGATAACTTGCCTCTGAGCGCTTGGAAAAATTTCAACAATTTTCATAAAGTTTACACGGCTCCAACTAAAAAACGTTAACTTTTACTAGGTTGAAAATTGTAGAATAATATGAATGTTGCTTATTGAGCAATTTCATACGCAGGGTGGGTCAAAAAGGACTTGACAATTATGGTATGATACAGAAATTTATTGAGATAGATTACGCAATCGGTAGATGTGTAATTTTATAGCAAACACCTTCAAGTTTCACATTAAAATGTTGAGTGACGTTTTGGCTCGATGTACACTATGTGATCAAAAGTATCCGGACATTCCCAAAAACATATGTTTTTCGTATTAGGTGCATTGTGCTGCCACCTACTACGAGGTACTCCATATCAGCGACCTCAGTAGTCATTAGACATCATGAGAGAGCAGAATGAGGCGCCCCGCGACAGACTTCGAACGTGGTCAGCCGATTGGGTGTCACTTGTACGTCTGTACGCGAGATTTCCACACTCCTAAACATGCCTAGATCCACGGTTTCCGATGTGATAGTGAAGTGGAAACGTGAAGGGACGCGTACAGCACAAAAGCGTACAGGCCGACCTCGTCTGTTGACTGACAGAGACCGTCGACAGTTGAAGAGGGCCGTAATGTGTAGTAGGCAAACATCTACCCCAACCATCACACACGAATTCCAAACTGCATCAGGATTCACTGCAAGTACTATGACAGTTAGACGGGAGGTGAGAAAAAAGCCACACATCACGTCGGTAAATGCCAAAAGACGCTTCGATTTGTGTAAGGAACGCAAACATTGGACGATTGAACAGTGGGAAACCGTTGTGTAGAGCGACGAATCACGGTACACAATGTGGCGATCCGGTGGCAGGGTGTGGGTATGGCGAACGCCCAATGAACGTCATCTGCCAGCGTGTGTAGTGCCAACAGTAAAATTAGGAGGTGGTGGTGATGGTGTGGTAGTGGTTTTCATGGAGGGGACTTGCACCCCGTGTTGTTTTGCGTGGAACTATCACAGCACAGGCCTAAATTGATGTTTTAAGCACCTTTTTACTTCCCACTGTTGACGAGTAATTCGGGGATGGAGATTGCACCTTTCAACACGATCGAGCACCTGTTCTTAATGCACGGGCTGTGGCGGAGTGGTTACACGGCAATAACAACCCTGTAACGGACTGGCCTGCACAGTATCCTGACCTTAATCCTACAGAACACCTTTGGGATGCTTTGGAACGCCAACTTCGTGTCAGGCCTCACCGACCGACATCGATATCTTTCCTCAGTGCAGCACTCCTTGAAGAATGGGCTGCCAATTTACAAGAAATCTTCCAGCACCTGAATGAACGTATGCCTGCAAGAGTGGAAGCTGTCATCAAGGCTTAGGGTGGGCCAACACCACATTGAATTCCAGAATTGCCGATGAAGGGCACCACGAACTTGCAAGTCATTTTCAGTCAGGTGTCCAGATACCATTCAACAGATAGTGTAACTGCTATTTGTGACGCGGCAAACACCCCAATGGTAATCAGTTCCTTCCTACTCTCTTTGCAGCTAATCGGGCGCAACTTGTGCACGGCATCGTAGATTCGATTTTTAAAGTCGGCTAAACTGTTTGGTACGATAGGAACATTCGCACGATCTTTAATGAAACCCCAGAGAAAGAAGTCCAGTTACATAAAACCAAAACACACATCGAGCACGCTCCTCACCAGTGACAGAAGTCATTTTATTTGTGCACTACATTGGCTCTCCAGGTGGTGACTGGGATACTGATGCACTAAGTGAATCAACTTGGGATTTTTTGCTACAGCATTACATTACTACTGATTCTCTAAGTTATCTCAATACATTTCTATATCATTCCAAAATTGTGAAGTCATTTTGACTCATCCTGTACAATTAATCGATTAGTTCTTACGTTGGCTATATTGCAATTTTGTTGATGAAGATTAGTAAATTAAACTTTTTTTTTAAATGAACACACCACTATTTGACTGTATTGTTGTTTATTTAATTATGACCCAGGCTGCGGCAATTTATGCAATTTCCAAGTGGTTAAGTTCATGTCATTAACATATATTGCGGGACATCAGTAGTAGGGCAACCTGTGGGTCACCCCAAGTAATGTTATACAATACGGCGAGTGCCACGTCAGCTGATGACGATATTGACGTCGTTCAAGATGACGGAAAGTTTGAGTTTTTGGAGGGATGATAGCTCAATTGGGCTACCTCTACTAACCTAACAAAGTGCCACACCCCACTGGTAGAAGGTTTGAATTTTGGAGGGAAGATAGCTCAATTCGGCTACCTCTGCCGGCTGCGGTGGTCTAGTGGTTCTAGGCGCGCAGTCCGGAACCGCGGGACTGCTACGGTCGCAGGTTCGAATCCTGCCACGGGCATGGATGTGTGTGATGTCCTTAGGTTAGTTAGGTTTAAGTAATTCTAAGTTCCAGGGGACTGATGGCCACAGAAGTTACGTCCCATAGTGCTCAGAGCTATTTGAACCATTTTTTGGGCTACCTCTATTAACCTAAGAAAGTGGCAGGAAAGAAAGGGCGCCAGGGCTACCTTCACTAACCTAAGTCACTCGACCGTCACCTCTTCCTAGGAACTGGTGGAAAGTTTGAATTTTGGTGGGAAAAGAAAGGGCACTTGCCTACCTCAAAAAACCAAAGAAAATTGCCGGAAAGATAGGTCAGTTGGGCTACCTCCAGTAACCTAAGTCACCCGACCTCCACCTCTTCCTAGGAGCTGGTAGGAAGTTTGAATTTTGGCGCGAAGATAGGTGTATTGGGCTACCTCTACAAACCTTGAAAGGGTCCTGTAACCACCTTTCATTAGTCCGGTAGCCAAATTTCACAAGTATTTCTCTTTCTTTTCCTTGTTTCTCTTTTCTCTTTACTCTCATAGTGGCGTGATTGAATGAATGTGGTTGTGTGTCACGTTGCTAGACGGTGGCGTAGTCTGCTGCAGAAAGTCTGCGATAGTCGTAGAGATTCAGCAGCACTGGTACAGAATAGCCAACTCTCGTAGTGGTCAAGTAGGCAAAGAGGTTTGCAATACTTGTGAGAAATCCACCTGCGTTAGGTTGGTGGCGGAAATGGCATCTTTGGGCTTTCCGGTCCACGCGGAGCGTGGAGGAGGCTGGAGAGGAAAAAGGGGGCAGTCTGCCGCCGGTACGGGAAGCGTCCACAGCTGTGCTCCAGTCGAAGATGGGTGAGTTAGACTGACCGCGTGGCGCGTTGTTACTTGGCGAGGGGAGAGCTGCTAGCTTTTGGTCTCGCTTTTCAAATCTGGAAGATTGCGTTGCCTTGTCGCAGCAAGGAATGCTAAACTTTGGCAGATTTTTCTTTTAGCAAATTTCTGTAGCAGACTTGGATCCGCCGGAAGAGCGCCACACAAAGGTGTCGGTAAGAAGTTAGCTCTCGCTTCTGTATGAATGTCTGTTTGCCTTTAGCTGTGCCTGCATAAGCTTTCACCTTTCTAAATATTTAGAGCTTTGCCTTATCGTAAATTTTTCTTACTTTATGTGTCTTTCGCCCGTGGGAAGCCAACCACGTGGTAGAACTTTATAGTTGTTGGGCTACCGGCATCACTAACTGTCCGATAGCATGTTTGTTTTAGATAATTTTAACATGATTGTGTGATGTGATATTGTTGGAATTTGGCACTATACCTAGAAATTGTGTCTCCACAAACCATGTGTTATCAGGAATCGTGTACAGGCCTCACATCCTTACCTTAGGAATAAATGATTTTATCTACAATTTTCTCTTGTGTTCCGAGATTACGTTTTTGCACCTAAGCCACTCACCTCGTAGGTTTCCCGTTAGCACATCCAATGCGTTTCCTTATGCACAGGTCCAGTGATTAGTCTCCTCTTGTATTTTATAACAAATGCTTTAGATTAAGTCATATTTTCAGGTGTGTTGCTGGGAGCTGATCTTATGCAGTGTTCGTGCATTTTCTATTTTATTTTAAATGTTTGATTGTCGTGAACAGTGCACAGGCAATACTATTAATTACATCGTATCCGCTGTGAGCGACCTCACAACGCATGCATTTTTGTGAGTTTTTGGTCTGTGATCAAATTAATTTATTTTCCAACTCGACCAAACCGTCGATTAGTTGTATGGTTAGAGTCAGTGGCGACCCTAATCTTCTCAAATTAATTTCATAAGCAATAAGCATTTACATTCCCAATAATAACGTAATAACCTGTAGTAACCGGTTAGTTACACATGGCGACCCTGCCAGGATTTCGGTAAACCAGAGATCTTCTGATGCGCAGTGAGGATTAGTTATTTTCGGTTGGATGTGCTAATTGGTATATTATCTTCCTGTGATATAGAATTTACGTGAATTTATGATATAGGTGTGCATTTTCTTACATGTTTTATCTTCTATATGTGTTACTGTATAGACATTGTGATTTAGTATTCAATTGTGTTACAAGTGTGGGTTGATTCTTGTCCTGTGGCGTGTATCGGTGTCATATAGTAAATCTTGGGTGCTTTGGGGTGACTGTGAGTCCATTAGGAGACCTTGGCATTATTCTTGTTGTATTTTGGCACACGGAGTAACTATCCTTATGATGGAGATGCGTAGCTGTTCAGGGAGCTACGATCGGAAAAACCTGCCAGACAATAACCCTGAACAAGGACGAGGTCAAAACGTCGAGTCCGACCATGAACGAAACGTGGAAAACGCAAGTACAAGTGTTGTCCATCCTGAGCCCGCTGTAGTGATTTCGAATCATTCGATAGATGCAAATTCATTACAGACTATGCTACGACAATTACTAGACAGTAATAGGAGTCATATCAAAGAAGTGAATAAAAAACAAGCAGAAGAAAATAGGAGACATACCGAGGAAGTGAATAAAAAACAAGCAGAAGAAAATAGCAGGCATATCGAAGAAGCAAATAAAAGATTGACTAGTGAAATAGTACATGGTATTGGGGAGAAACTGGCTATCATTGACCAACGCATCTCCGCCTTAGAAGAGGGACAGCAAGTCATTAGTAAGCAGGTGATGGAGCAAGAAGAAAGGTTCGCTGGGAATATGCGTATGCTAGCAGAATAATGCCAGAGTGAACAAGCGGCTCTTGAGTCCCGAGTAGGACAAAATTCCGCCAGGGATCTCCGCGCGTTAGCAGAACAATGCCACAGTGACCACGCGGCTCTTGTGTCCCGAATAGAGGACACTGCAGCTAAGTGCCCGGTCCACCTTAGCGCGCAAATAGAAACCCTCAGCCAGGCGATAATAGCTCTTGAACGAGAGCAAGGGCTTACGCAAACAAAACAAGACACGGCCCACCGAGAGATGCGAGAAGAAATAGCCAGGATCTCAGACGCAGTGGCGTGTAAGTCTGACAATAATAGGGAAACGATTTCCTCGTCATCAGCGGATGCAGACGAAATACGGTCGATAACGAAATGTCCGCATGGACAGTGTGAAATAAAAATACAACAAAGAGGGGTTACCGAGGGAATATGTGAGCGCATGGCCCATTTAGAACTTCACCTAAAAGGCTTAAAGGCCCATGAAGTTGAAAGAAATGAACGAAAGGGCCATTATTCCGACGATGATTCTGGGAACGATGGCGAATTTGATCATCGTCATGATCACGGATCTCGTACCAGGTGGGAACGGCGCGTATGCCCTCAGGAACGTTCGCCAAGGGAAACTCACGAATTTGACTTTAAACATTTTCTGACGGTGAGGAAGTTTGAAGTCTTCCATAACTCTGCTACGGGGATTCACCCGCGGGCCTGGTTACAGCAGTTCGAGCTCTCCCTTCCTCCTACGTGGCCCAGTGCGCACAAGATGGAGTATATGTGCGGCTACCTCGAAGGTGAGCCAGCGGCGCGGATGAGGTCAATTGCACGCAATTGCTACACTGTTGGGGAGTTTCGACAACACTTCCTGTCGATCTATTGATCAGTGGCAGCGCAAAGTCGTGTAAAACACGGACTCATTATGCTACCAGAGTTAAACCGGTCAAAATTCTCCAGCCCTGTGCGGATGTTCGAGCACATGCTGCAGGCGAATGAACATCTTGACGATCCTTATGGACCTGCGGAAATTATTCGTATTTGCCTGCGAAAGTTTCCAATGCAAACATCAAGGACAAAAATTTTAAATAGGCAAAGCAATTGCAGTACTACAACTAATGTAAGGCACTGTGCAGCAAACAAGAAAAATAAATCAGTAGTAAAACTAGCTTAGAAGAGTAACACAATTTAAAATTCAGTAGCACTATGCCTGACAACAGCAGCAGCAAATATAAAAAATATAAAAAATATAAAACTTATATCTATACATGACAAAGCTCAAGCAGAAAAAATATTACAGTAAATATGGCCATATTTAATACTTATGTCACATCTTAACACTAGAGTGATGCATCATGAGAACTTATTTATGCAATTATTTATGCAATTCCTGTGAAGGGAAATGTCTATTTATGTGCCCTCGTTTTCTTGGAAGTAGATCATAAATTTCTTATTGACTGGATCTGTAGGCATAAAATAACTATATTAGTACATATATTAAATTTTATTTTAACCAATGCTGCAGTGCAGCTAGGAACTAGATATTAAAGAAAATGAGCAAATATGTACAAAGGATGGCATGAAACATCATTCATTAGCCATATGGCATTTCATAACGCTTTGCTGTATGATTAAATGATGATGGCGTCCTCTTGGGTAAAATATTCCGGAGGTAAAATAGTCCCCCATTCGGATTTCCGGGCGGGGACTACTCAAAGGGATGTCGTTATCAGGAGAAAGAAAACTGGCGTTCTACGGATCGGAGCGTGGAATGTCAGATCCCTTAATCGGGCAGGTAGGTTAGAAAATTTAAAAAGGGAAATTGACAGGTTAAAGCTAGATATAGTGGGAATTAGTGAAGTTCGGTGGCAGGAGGAACAAGACTTCTGGTCAGGTGAGTACAGGGTTATAAACACAAAGTCATATAGGGGTAATGCAGGAGTAGGTTTAATAATGAATAGGAAAATAGGAATGCGGGTAAGCTACTACAAACAGCATAGTGAGCGCATTATTGCGGCCAAGATAGATACGAAGCCCACACCTACTACAGTAGTACAAGTTTATATGCCAACTAGCTCTGCAGATGACGAAGAAATTGAAGAAATGTATGATGAAATAAAAGAAATTATTCAGATAGTGAAGGGACACGAAAATTTAATAGTCATGGGTGACTGGAATTCGAGTGTAGGAAAAGGGAGAGAAGGAAACGTAGTAGGTGAATATGGATTGGGGCTAAGAAATGAAAGAGGAAGCCGCCTGATAAAATTTTGCACAGAGCACAACTTAATCATAGCTAACACTTGGTTTAAGAATCATGATAGAAGGTTGTATACATGGAAGAACCCTGGAGATACTAAAAGGTATCAGATAGATTATATAATGGTAAGACAGAGATTTAGGAACCAGGTTTTAAATTGTAAGACATTTCCAGGGGCAGATGTGGACTCTGACCACAATCTATTGGTTATGACCTGTAGATTAAAACTGAAGAAACTGCAAAAAGGTGGGAAGTTAAGGAGATGGGACCTGGATAAACTGAAAGAACCAGAGGTTGTACAGAGTTTCAGGGCGAGCATAAGGGAACAATTGACAGGAATGGGGGAAAGAAATACAGTAGAAGAAGAATGGGTAGCTTTGAGGGATGAAGTAGTGAAGGCAGCAGAGGATCAAGTAGGTAAAAAGACGAGGGCTAGTAGAAATCCTTGGGTAACAGATGAAATATTGAATTTCATTGATGAAAGGAGAACATATAAAAATGCAGTAAATGAAGCAGGCAAAAAGGAATACAAACGTCTCAAAAATGAGATCGACAGGAAGTGCAAAATGGCTAAGCAGGGATGGCTAGAGGACAAATGTAAGGATGTAGGGGCTTATCTCTCTAGGGGTAAGATAGATACTGCCTACAGGAAAATTAAAGAGACCTTTGGAGATAAGAGAACCACTTGTATGAACATCAAGAGCTCAGATGGAAACCCAGTTCTAAGCAAAGAAGGGAAAGCAGGAAGGTGGAAGGAGTATATAGAGAGTCTATACAAGGGCGATGCACTTGAGGATAATATTATGGAAATGGAAGAGGATGTAGATGAAGATGAAATGGGAGATACGATACTGCGTGAAGAGTTTGACAGAGCACTGAAACACCTGAGTCGAAACAAGGCCCCGGGAGTAGACAACATTCCAGTAGAACTACTGACGGCCTTGGGAGAGCCAGTCCTGACAAAACTCTACCATCTGGTGAGCAAGATGTATGAGAAGGGCGAAATACCGTCAGACTTCAAGAAGAATATAATCATTCCAATTCCAAAGAAAGCAAGTGTTGACAGATGTGAAAATTACCGAACAATCAGTTTAATAAGCCACATCTGCAAAGTGCTAACACGAATTCTTTACAGACGAATGGAAAAACTTGTAGAAGCCGATCTCGGGGAAGATCAGTTTGGATTCCGTAGAAATACTGGAACACGTGAGGCAATACTGACCTTACGACTTATCTTAGAAGAAAGATTAAGGAAAGGCAAACCTACGTTTCTAGCATTTGTAGACTTAGAGAAAGCTTTTGACAATGTTGACTGGAATACACTCTTGCAAATTCTAAAGGTGGCAGGGGTAAAATACAGGGAGCAAAAGGCCATTTACAATTTGTACAGAAACCAGATGGCAGTTATAAGAGTCGAGGGACATGAAAGGGAAGCAGTGGTTGGGAAGGGAGTAAGACAGGGTTGTAGCCTCTCCCCGATGTTATTCAATTTGTATATTGAGCAAGCAGTAAAGGAAACAAAAGAAAAATTTGGAGTAGGTATTAAAATCCATGGAGAAGAAATAAAAACTTTGAGGTTCGCCGATGACATTGTAATTCTGTCAGAGACAGCAAAGGACTTGCAAGAGCAGTTGAACGGAATGGATGGTGTCTTGAAGGGAGGATATAAGATGAACATCAACAAAAGCAAAATGAGGATAATGGAATGTAGTCGAATTAAGTCGGGTGATGCTGAGGGTATTAGATTAGGAAATGGGACACCTAAAGTAATAAAGGAGTTTTGCTATTTGGGGAGCAAAATAACTGATGATGGTCGAAGTAGAGAGGATATAAAATGTAGACTGGCAATGGCAAGGAAAGCGTTTCTGAAGAAGAGAAATTTGTTAACATCGAGTATAGATTTAAGTGTCAGGAAGTCATTTCTGAAAGTATTTGTATGGAGTGTAGCCATATATGGAAGTGAAACATGGACGGTAAATAGTTTGGGCAAGAAGAGAATAGAAGCTTTTGAAATGTGGTGCTACAGAAGAATGCTGAAGATTAGATGGGTAGATCACATAACTAATGAGGAGGTATTGAATAGGATTGGGGAGAAGAGAAGTTTGTGGCACAACTTGACCAGAAGAAGGGATCGGTTGGTAGGACATGTGCTGAGGCATCAAGGGATCACCAATTTAGTATTGGAGGGCAGCGTGGAGGGTAAAAATCATAGGGGGAGACCAAGAGATGAATACACTAAGCAGATTCAGAAGGATGTAGGTTGCAGTAGGTACTGGGAGATGAAGAAGCTTGCACAGGATAGAGTAGCATGGAGAGCTGCATCAAACCAGTCTCAGGACTGAAGACCACAACAACAACAACGCAGTAAAAATTCCCTCAATTCTAGAGAAAGACGCTTGTCATAATCAGGTGTGCAGATGTAAGCGTGTCGTATTTGCGATGCTATCTCTAAAGAAATGTCAATGGCGAGGGTAATGACCTCTTTTTTTTTCTCCACCTAATGGCTTTCTTTTGTGAGACGACTACCTCTCAGCTGGGTGCCCAAACTGCATTACGTCAAGGTCACTTACTTTCTTACGGAAATATTTACGACAGCAGTTTCCGCTACAGTGACAGTCTCATATAAAAATATTTCACAGGTCAAGAATTTGCGTTACAAATGTGTAGAAACAAAATGCTATTGATATAACAGTGTCCAAAAAAATTTCGCCAGCATTCTGATACATTCACGCATATACACACACATTTCATAACTCTTAAAGTACAATTGTTGGTTTCCAACATCCTTTTCATAAATCAGAGTCCCTAACCACTATTCATTACTCCTTTCCTTACTACACATATAGATATTCGTCGACACTTTTTCAATATTTCATCTTAATAAGTATGTAGCATAATCAAATTTCTCATATAACATCGGCTTATTGATCATAAACATACCTCAACAGCATAGTACACATCGTCGTCGTAAAAATAACATCATAACACCTCAGTCAAATCTCAAAAACGTCATAGCTTTCTGCAATAATTTCAAAACCTAAAGAAAATTCTCTGCTCATTTCAGTAGTGTCATCTACCTCAAACGTACTTTAAAAATCATGATCTCATACCAAATACATCATTCAAAGCTCTCATAGTGTCACAATGGTTCCGAAAAAATATGAAGAGTTCACACAGCATAGACAAAATACAATTTCGTAAGTGTGAAGTTATCCAACGGTGTAATTGCGTAAACATGTGTCACTGACGTAATAAAAAAGTTTGTCTCTCTCAGTTAAATGATCAGATAGCTATGTAATTTATGTGTTAGAGGAATATGGTACCGATGTGTAAAGTTGTATAAGCAAATACCATATTAGCTAGGGCTCCTTGTGCTTGCCAAACACATGATACACAAAGTAAGCGTGTACCCCCCTGAGGATTAATGTAATTATACCCTCACGTGTTCCAGATTACAAGAATGGAATGAAATGTGTTACGGAAAACCTTTGTGTCATTGTACTTCAAATATCTTTAAAAATAAATGATTTAAGTACAAAATTAATCACTCAAATACGTGTAATGTAGCGCTAAATGTGCGTCTTCTTGTAAGATAATCTCTGTGGGAGTGTCGTAGTTATCGTCCTCCGAAAGCTAAGTTCTGCAGAAGCCAATGTACTTACCTCATGATACACAAAAGTGAAATGCTTTGCGTATAGATATCTTAGTTATTACGCTTATTGCCGTGATGAGGAAAGTACTGTGCTGTAACGTATTGTTGTCCTACGGAAAAGGCTGTCTCCTTGTAGCCATAGCACAAAAATCACCACTAAAACATGTCTCACTTTACAGAAGAATAAAAAAAACTGTGCAGATATAAAACAGAAACAACTCAAAAGCAACATTTTAAATTGTCACTCATTAGTAGTGTCGTGATATAATCGTGTAGCTGTCACATAAACCAACCACTGTGTCATCTGGCATTTCACAGAAAGCACCTCAAATCCAGAATCCACTCTCAAGCAAACCAAAATGTTGCATGAAAATCTCATTAGCAGTGCCGGTATATGTTCCAAGTATGTGAGCCTCATAGTCGTTACGTGATCGTGCAACTAACAAGCAAGAATGTACACACACACAGTAACACTGTGTCCTCTGTTCACTATCACAATGCAGTGGTAATTACTGTCTAAATACACTCCTGGAAATGGAAAAAAGAACACATTGACACCGGTGTGTCAGACCCACCATACTTGCTCCGGACACTGCGAAAGGGCTGTACAAGCAATGATCACACGCACGGCACAGCGGACACACCAGGAACCGCGGTGTTGGCCGTCGAATGGCGCTAGCTGCGCAGCATTTGTGCACCGCCGCCGTCAGTGTCAGCCAGTTTGCCGTGCCATATGGAGCTCCATCGCAGTCTTTAACACTGGTAGCATGCCGCGACAGCGTGGACGTGAACCGTATGTGCAGTTGACGGACTTTGAGCGAGGGCGTATAGTGGGCATGCGGGAGGCCGGGTGGACGTACCGCCGAATTGCTCAACACGTGGGGCATGAGGTCTCCACAGTACATCGATGTTGTCGCCAGTGGTCGGCGGAAGGTGCACGTGCCCGTCGACCTGGGACCGGACCGCAGCGACGCACGGATGCACGCCAAGACCGTAGGATCCTACGCAGTGCCGTAGGGGATCGCACCGCCACTTCCCAGCAAATTAAGGACACTGTTGCTCCTGGGGTATCGGCGAGGACCATTCGCAACCGTCTCCATGAAGCTGGGCTACGGTCCCGCACACCGTTAGGCCGTCTTCCGCTCACGCCCCAACATCGTGCAGCCCGCCTCCAGTGGTGTCGCGACAGGCGTGAATGGAGGGACGAATGGAGACGTGTCGTCTTCAGCGATGAGAGTCGCTTCTGCCTTGGTGCCAATGATGGTCGTATGCGTGTTTGGTGCCGTGCAGGTGAGCGCCACAATCAGGACTGCATACGACCGAGGCACACAGGGCCAACACCCGGCATCATGGTGTGGGGAGCGATCTCCTACACTGGCCGTACACCACTGGTGATCATTGAGGGGACACTGAATAGTGCATAGTACATCCAAACCGTCATCGAACCCATCGTTCTACCATTCCTAGACCGTCAGGGGAACTTGCTGTTCCAACAGGACAATGCACGTCCGCATGTATCCCGTGCCACCCAACGTGCTCTAGAAGGTGTAAGTCAACTACCCTGGCCAGCAAGATCTCCAGATCTGTCCCCCATTGAGCATGTTTGGGACTGGATGAAGCGTCGTCTCACGTGGTCTGCACGTCCAGCACGAACGCTGGTCCAACTGAGGCGCCAGGTGGAAATGGCATGGCAAGCCGTTCCACAGGACTACATCCAGCATCTCTACGATCGTCTCCATGGGAGAATAGCAGCCTGCATTGCTGCGAAAGGTGGATATACACTGTACTAGTGGCGACATTGTGCATGCTCTGTTGCCTGTGTCTATGTGCCTGTGGTTCTGTCAGTGTGATCATGTGATGTATCTGACCCCAGGAATGTGTCAATAAAGTTTCCCCTTCCTGGGACAATGAATTCACGGTGTTCTTATTTCAATTTCCAGGAGTGTAGATGCGTGTTTGCGCTGGGCCATTATTCCCCTATCATGTAAATTGTTCAGTTGATAGCTTCTTCGTATTTGACTTCTTTATTTAGTTGAGAGGAGATCGATTGTGGTGGGTGTATCTAGCAGGTGGAAGACACGTTTGCCGGTTCTCTAGATATGAAAAAGACCTTATTGGACTTTGTTAATTATAGGGGGTGATTTGGAATCTGTTAAATCACCGGCATCTGTATTCGCGAGTGGAAATATCCGTTTCCACCTAATTGTCGTCGCAGATGTGACAAGTTTCTTAGTCGAATGTGCAAAAGCTATACCGGTTTTGCTCATAAAACTAAATCAAACTGGACTTTGTCTATTTTCGTGGAAATTTATTATGGTCGGAAGCGGCGTTGGGGGCCTGTGACAGAGGTGCTTCGTAGCCATTAGGGAAGGCTGCGTCAGTATACATTTAGACGAACAGGATGCATTTTGGGGGAAAATGGGACTTTAGCTTTGGTGCTGCAAGGCATTTCGGCGAGGCTTTCGGCTGGGGGCCGCACAGGCTGCGAAACTGGCGGCTTAGTATTTCCATCTCTTAGTTTGTGATTGTATATGGATGAGAACACAGTCTTTTACGATGACTATTTGCCCCCAGCCTTGAAAGCGTGTATTGGCTATGGTTACGGAGATTATTTTCAGTAGGTGTGTGTAGTGAACTCTGACGTCATAAAGTGATAGATGCTATATGCTCGCAGGTAATAGACTTTTCTTTAAACTCATACACATACAACACCAGGATGTAGTCGGTTGAACGTCCCCCCCCCCCCCCCCCAGATTGTATAGTAGGTGTAGGGCAGAGTTTGTGTGTTTCTGTCGCTGGTTTCGAGTGGTTTAATTTTTTTTTTCCCCAGAAGGATAAGACTAGTTGTCAGTTTTTGCGGAGTATTGCCGTTCTTGTGCAGTGCTATGCATACAGTTGTGTAATTATGGCGGATCTTTGTGATTAATTACGTAATTCGGATGGATATTTGCGTAAGTTTAGTGTGATATTGCGAAATTTTTTTTCCCAGCAGGATAACACGTATGGTATAGTTAGTTTTGGCGATTTTAAGTTGTCCTTGCGCAGCACTGTGCATATAGTTGTGTAATTAGAACCGATCTTTGTGATTAATTATGTAACTAGGATGGATATATGCGTCAGTTTAGAGTGGTATTGGGAAATGTTTTTACAAGCAGGATAAGGCCAATTGTATGGTATAGTTAGTTTTTTGCGATTTTAAGCCATTCTTGTGCAACGCTATGCATATAGTTGTGAAATTAGGACAGATCTTTATGTTTGATTAAGTAATTGGCATGGATAATCGAGTCAGTTTCCCGAGCAAAATAAATAATGAACACTAACTTTATCTTCCTCTACCACATGTGATGGAGGCTTTTCATCTAGTAGAATCAGTGCTCGAGTCGTTTCTCTACTTGCACTGAGTGTTTGTGGATTGAATTATTTTCGGGTGTTTAAGCGTTGTGGGTGTGTTTGACTGCATTATTTCGGTGATCTACAAGTAGTTTGCATGTCTGTATGGTGTGTACTGCATTATTTGAGTAATTTACGAGTTGTTTGAGTCTCTGCACATTAGTGTAATGAATTATTTATGAGTAGTTTCCAGGTCTGTGGACTGAATATTGTGACTCTAGGCAGGTCTGTGGACTGTATATTGTGACTCTAGGCAGGTAAGGCTGAGTGTCTTGCATAGCGTAATAAATAAATTACGTGAAATCCGTAGTTACATAAATTGTTCAAAGAATAAGTAAAGTACACTCCTTCCTCTCTCTAACAGCCCAGAACAGGCTGATTCCTTTTCACACCAATTTTGCTCCCTCCAGACCGCTGGCATGGTGAGTGTTTTGTATCAGCATAATAAACAAACTGGGTGACATCCATCCCTCGATGTAAGTAGTAAATGTGGTTTGAAAGTGTAGCGAACCCCTTTACTTACCTATATGAACGCCGACAGCTCAATAAGCAATTATATCTCAGCCTCTTGTGGTAACAACGAACTAAGTCACCATTGCTGTTGGTAGATAATAAGTTTAAACAAATTTAAACAAATTATATTCCAATTGAGTGAGCAGCCTTTAGTGGGGGCAACACTATACTCACTCGTATCAGCTGCAGGAGTAAGCTCTTAGAGCAAAATTAACATCCATTTTCCAAGAGGATGGCGAACACACTTGATGCTGGTACTGCCTCTAAGTGTTTAAATAAAGACTCATGTGTAGTGCTGAAGGAGTGCATGTAATACAGCTATTAAAACAAGGCCCACCTATATCTCAGGCTCTTGTGCGGTTAACATGACACTAATCCTGCAGGTAGATAATAAATTTAAACAAATTTAATCAAATTTAAACAGATTTATAGAAATTTAAGAAATTTATGCAAATTCATACAAATTTATAAAAATTATATTCGAATTGAATGAGCATCCTACAGTGGGGGCGACACCATACCAACTCGCCTCAGCTGGAGGAGTAAGCTCTTAGAGCAAAATTCACACCTGTTACCCAAGAGGATGGCCAACACACTTGATGGTGGTAATGGTTTTAATTGTTTAAATAAATACTTATGTTCAGTTGCTAGGAGGAGGTGATTTAGGTTAGTGGAGATAGCCCCAGTAAGCTTTCTTTCATACCATAATCTTAGGTTGTAACTAACCGGTTACTACGGGTTATTACGTTATTATTGGGAATGTAAATGCTTATTGCTTATGAAATTAACTTGAGAAGATTAGGGTCGCCACCGACTCTAACCATACAACTAATCGAAGGTTTGGTCGAGTCGGAAAATAAATTAATTTGATCACAGACCAAAAACTCACAAAAATGCATGCGTTGTGAGGTCGCTCACAGCGGATACGATGTAATTAATAGTATTGCCTGTGCACTGTTCACGACAATCAAACATTTAAAATAAAATAGAAAATGCACGAACACTGCATAAGATCAGCTCCCAGCAACACACCTGAAAATATGACTTAATCTAAAGCATTTGTTATAAAATACAAGAGGAGACTAATCACTGGACCTGTGCATAAGGAAACGCATTGGATGTGCTAACGGGAAACCTACGAGGTGAGTGGCTTAGGTGCAAAAACGTAATCTCGGAACACAAGAGAAAATTGTAGATAAAATCATTTATTCCTAAGGTAAGGATGTGAGGCCTGTACACGATTCCTGATAACACATGGTTTGTGGAGACACAATTTCTAGGTATAGTGCCAAATTCCAACAATATCACATCACACAATCATGTTAAAATTATCTAAAACAAACATGCTATCGGACAGTTAGTGATGCCGGTAGCCCAACAACCATAAAGTTCTACCACGTGGTTGGCTTCCCACGGGCGAAAGACACATAAAGTAAGAAAAATTTACGATAAGGCAAAGCTCTAAATATTTAGAAAGGTGAAAGCTTATGCAGGCACAGCTAAAGGCAAACAGACATTCATACAGAAGCGAGAGCTCACTTCTTACCGACACCTTTGTGTGGCGCTCTTCCGGCGGATCCAAGTCTGCTACAGAAATTTGCTAAAAGAAAAATCTGCCAAAGTTTAGCATTCCTTGCTGCGACAAGGCAACGCAATCTTCCAGATTTGAAAAGCGAGACCAAAAGCTAGCAGCTCTCCCCTCGCCAAGTAACAACGCGCCACGCGGTCAGTCTAACTCACCCATCTTCGACTGGAGCACAGCTGTGGACGCTTCCCGTACCGGCGGCAGACTGCCCCCTTTTTCCTCTCCAGCCTCCTCCACGCTCCGCGTGGACCGGAAAGCCCAAAGATGCCATTTCCGCCACCAACCTAACGCAGGTGGATTTCTCACAAGTAGTGCAAACCTCTTTGCCTACTTGACCACTACGAGAGTTGGCTATTCTGTACCAGTGCTGCTTAATCTCTACGACTATCGCAGACTTTCTGCAGCAGACTACGCCACCGTCTAGCAACGTGACACACAACCACATTCATTCAATCACGCCACTATGAGAGTAAAGAGAAAAGAGAAACAAGGAAAAGAAAGAGAAATACTTGTGAAATTTGGCTACCGGACTAATGAAAGGTGGCTACAGGACCCTTTCATCACCCCAAACGTCCCGGAGAAGACTGTGCCGCGAATTTTCTCGCCATGCTAGGAGATTCGCCAACAGTCTTCGAAATAAACATACCCTAACGAGTAACAAATGCAACAGCAAACAGCAGCACAAGAGAATTGTTTAATCTCTTATATCCAAGTGAGCTTTATCTGACCTTAGTCAATAATTGTGACCTCATGCGGTCCGCAAAGCAAACAGAACAAATTAAATTAAGCGTGATATTCTACGCTAACATCATGTCATCTGACCTATTACGACCACAACCATGAGCTATTATTTTCAAAATTGCTTTAACCAATTATCAAAAGTTAACATAGAGACATAGATGAACAGGTACATAATATATATAAATATATTAACAAATACAATGATGCAAAATCATTATCACCAACCAAAGCAGTATCAGCTGGTGCTGACATATATAAAAACATGCAAGTGAAAGTGCAAAATACAATATTCACAACAAATACAGTGATACAAAATCATTAATGAACCCAATGGAATGACAGCTGGTAAATAATCACTTATGGAAAATAAGACATGCGTACAAAAACACATCCAAAAAATCAACTCGTTGACACGCTGTCATTTTTCAGTTTCGTCACATGGTTGTTTCACTGGGTAGAGACATAGATGAACAGGTACATAATATATATAAATATATAAACAAATACAATGATGCAAAATCATTATCACCAACCAAAGCAGTATCAGCTGGTGCTGACATATATAAAAACATGCAAGTGAAAGTGCAAAATACAATATTCACAACAAATACAGTGATACAAAATCATTAATGAACCCAATGGAATGACAGCTGGTAAATAATCACCTATGGAAAATAAGACATGCGTACAAAAACACATCCAAAAAATCAACTCGTTGACACGCTGTCATTTTTCAGTTTCGTCACATGGTTGTTTCACTGGGTATTCTCCTTAGGTGCTGGGGTGGGCGTCTCTTCTAAAGGCGACTTGGAGGATAAGCTACTAGGGGACCACAACACTGAACTGGGGAGTTCGCAGCGGCGTTGATTGTAACGTCCGTTGTAACCCAGGTTGTTGATCCTAGCCAGCACCCCGCGACGTTGCCTCGTGCCCGTTTCCACCCTCTGCGTCCATACTGTGGTATGGTTCGACGTCGCGGATTTGCAAGACATCGTCGCCTGTGGGCCCTGCCTCATCATCGAGAAGGCAGCTTGGCGGTCGTCGTCCGTGTGTTGTGGAGGAAGGTGTTTTACGACACACGCCCCTGTCTCCTGTCGTGTCAATGGAGAGACACGTGCTTTTCTCCGTCGCATCGAGGTCGACGTAAACTCGTGGGGGTGTCGGACTTGAGACCCGCTTATCGCCTCTTTGCACCGTCTCAGCTGATGCGTCAGTGGTGGGACACGCGTCCCTCCGGGCAGTGGGCGGTACCTCACCGCAGCGGCCGTCTGGACTAGCGGCGCTCAGGGATCGGTGGCCTCGCCTGGCGTGCGTCATACTTTCCCTTTCGCTTGTCAGATGACTAGCGCATGGAGTGGAACGCCGGCCATCAGCTGGCGCTGCCGTGGTGACACGCTAGCGGGCCCCGGCGTGAGCCTGGGCTTGGGGGAAGACCAGCATCCCCTCCCCCCTGATGGAGAAACAGCTGTGACCGCTCGCCGCATCACTGCCTCGCCGTTGATAGCAGCGTTCTGCAACGCCTGCCGGTGGACCAAGCCGTGTGCTTTCTGATGCGGAGGCTCCCTAGGCGGCCTTGCACCCACTTAAGAACTGCGCTCACAGAGATCGTTACAAAATATCATGTGTACAGATTACCACAAAATCAGCGGAGTTTCTTACTCCTGATCAATACGTGGAATATTGCCCCAAATTAACTTGACAAGAAGGGCCTTGTTAACAATACCAATTAAAAAAATAATGAGGAAAATTACATAACCAATATTCAAACAAACAAAAAATCCTTTTTATAAAATATAGTTCCAGCATTACATCTACTGTCAATCATTCAGGGTAGATCTTGTACAAGGTTTGGTCAGGATTTGGATAGGATTTGGCGCCGCTGCTAACTACAGACACAAAACTCTACCTAGTCCTAACTACGCTCTCACACACAATCTACCCAGCTCGCACTAGTCACCATCACCATATAGTCCGACTACAATTCCCACATATAAACAAAATATTCCTTTCAACACCAATACCCATATCGTTGTTCATTGACTGCTCCTCCAAGGTTAGCAGCACACGTTTGCTGATCTGTGAAAAATTTCCGAGACTTCTTTTCTATGGAGATTGCATAATAAAAGTTATGATTAATGAGACACAGAAGGTTCATTCAAGTCACATCTGGAATGGTATATGTTTCAACATCTATTCATCAGACTAATGCAAAAGGTCAGTGGGCATAAAAATGGAAATAAAAATCATCCTATCCTATTAGCAAACACATAAACACTTCGTCCTATAAGTACATAAAAAAAGACTGTCAAAAGAAATCCATTGTCCAGGGTCATGAGTACCCAACTTACTGCTGTCATAAGATACTCATAATGATTACACAATTACTCACCACATGTCCCCAGGGGTCCTCACCTACCGTCATGTTATTTCAGCTTGGAGGCAGTCGCACTGATTCTCTATTAAATATCAAGTTGCTTGAGTTAATAAGCTGTTTCCATATACGTCTTCTTGGGTTTCACATTCTGGTGCCCTCAACCGTACCTAGTAGTATGTGGCGGCAAGTTACACTTTCCAAATACCTTATAAGATGGCAACTCTGAAAATCAAACACTATTAATCTCCATTCCTATACAAATCCTTCGCCTACAAGTCACCAAGTCACTTCATCAACATCGCAGTACATTTGAAAAATCTCACTGAATCATGCTCACCTAAGGGGAATAAGAACATTACAACTATAATTAATCATCAAGAATTACCTTACTTCCAATGACTCGCCACGTCAATACTCCCGATACCTTTTCAGTCATCAAAAAACAAAAGCCATCTTACTGTAATAGGAAACGCTTCATCTGAGCCTCATAATCATTCACATTCATACGTTATGAAGCTGTACAACACTACTCTTTTCTGCTTAGAAGAAGAAATAACTACGCATATTGGGGGACCCTTTACAATACACAGAAAATATACACTTTAATTTTAAACACACGAGTGAATCAAAACAATGGAAAATATACACTGTAAATGTACTAAACAGACACGACTGGGTTTACCGCAGGCACACCAATACTGTGGCCCTCCCTCAACAAATCTTCCATAATAACGTCTTCTTTTATCAAATGCACATTAATATCATCAATAACACCGGTCCTCATTAAGTTTGACGCCAACCGAGCCAGCCAACAGTCATTGATGCCTTTGATTAGAGGCATTTGTCGGATTGTGCCGCGGGTTTGCGGGACGAATTTCAACACCCACTGGCGGACCACCCGTACTGTTTACGGCACCCCTGTTGTTGCTTGTTCGATAATTATTCTGTGGTCGGTCACGACTACCGTTCCTAGGTCCACTATAATTGCGCCTAAATCTCTGCTCATTACCGTATCTTCTAAACTCCCCGGGATGTCTCTGATTTACTCTCGGCGAATGATGACCATTGGCATCGTTTGTTCTGCCCGCGTTCCGTGAGGAGTCGCGGCGCTGCCAACGCTCGTAACTCACAGGCGACCCGTTACGTCTGGAGTGCCACCTGTCTCTACGGCTGCGGCTTCGCTCGCGCGGCCGCTGCTCGTAGGCGCTCTGACCGTAATTCTGCGTGGTGCGATTCGCATCGCACTCAAGCTCTAAAAGGAAATTGCGAAACCCCTCTACGTCATCCTTACATCGCCCTGCAAGGATAACGTGCAAATATAATTGGCATTAATAATATGTTATTTACCTTGTAAATATGCTTAGATATGTAACGTCCCCTTAGAAGAATTGTATACGAGACTGTGCTTTAACTGACACAATATTTTTAGTGCAACGCAATCTGACTTTCAAAAATCCCTACAAAAGAATGGCCCTGACTAACATTAACCTATACGTTTCACAAATCACTTACCTCACCAAAAATCTTCCTTACTCGAACTACTGCAATACAGCGAGCGCCACTACTGCCAGCTAAATAAAAGATTCAAACTACGGAAGGCACTAACTACTGATAGGGATAGTTAGCAAATGAAAGATTTTAATGGAGAACAAACAATGTATTTACCTTAATATCATCACAAGTCATAATATATGTAACTTCAAAACTCCGCCATCTCGCTCCTCACATCCACCACTGCTGGCGGCTCACCTCTAACTGCGCAACGCTACGCGCTGTTCACATCCAGCTGCCGCTGCCCAACACTACAATGGCAGACAACAATGCTAACTAGCCACAGACTGCACACAGCACAGCCAGTGATTTTCATATAGAGCGCTACGTAACGTTGCCAATAAGAAAACATAAACAGCCTACTTACATAAAGGAAACATAAACAGCCTACTTACATAGCCCCCATGCTCCCCAAAAAAAATTTTACAAATTGTTTTGGGCAGTGGCCAATAATGATTTGAAAAAAATTTTTCATAATTACAATAACAAAGATATCAAATGCACACTCTTATTTATACAATGTTGGTCAAAAGCTAAAATTTTCTCACACTCCATAAAGACAGTCCAGATTGTTCATCACAGTAAAATTTCAGTGTTTTTTTTTTTTCAAAGTCTGTAATGGGCCACAACAGAGCAAACCCACAGCAGAGTCAGTCGAAGCTTTGAAGAATATTGGTAGGTAGGTCATCACAGAGCAGACCCACTGTAGTTCTGGTAGAGATTATGGTATTGGTGGGCCACCAGAGCTGCAGACCCACTGCAGTCCTTGTAGAAATAATGGTAATGGTGGGCCATCAAAGATGCAGACCCACTGTAGTCCTTGAAGAGACGGCCAGCAGCCACCTGTTGCAACTGTGCAGGTGCACAATCACCATCGAAGAGTCTTGCGGACAATATAGCAAGTCCATAAACCACCACTTGTGCACTCACGAAGTTTTTGGAACTGTCCTTAGAAACAGCAATGCTGTTATCCAGTCCCTTGCTGAATTATCAACACACGTGCAAACACTAACAGTCCCTGCTTCTCGCATATTGTCCATATACTATGACCAACAGAAACGTGTGCAGTGAAATGTAACTTACAAGTTACTTAATTTGATGAACTGGTGACAATTACAATTTTATAACATAAGAATACAATAACAAAGGTACAAAATACATCATTAAAAACATAACAATACAGATAACATTTGTAGTAATACAGGCTTTACAAAGGAATAGAAATAACATATACATCAGTGTTACAGGAATTATAAGTACCTACATAAAAGATCAGAATAACTTTTGAAACATCAACTTCACACATGAGCAACAAACAGACCACATAAATAATGTCTAAACATCTTTACAAGGTAAATAACATATAATTAATGCCAATTATATTTGAGGAGAACAGTATTCCTCATCATAGTGAATGTAGCTTAGTATTAGAAGAAGAAAAAATTCTATGAAACTACACAGAGACAGGAAGAAAACAAATACACAAGGGTACACAAACACATAGTGGGATTCGTCTTATTTCGATATTTGCTCCAGCCAAAAAATTCTATCCAAGCATGCTTTCTGTATTCTGTTCACACATTTCTTACCTCATTACTTATTTACCATTATCTTACCTCAACATTTATTTCCAAGAAAATCCTACCTAAACCTGTTGTCCCTAAACCCAACTTTTTTTGTTCATATACTCTTTCAAAATTCTTTTTTTTTTTCTGGCCATACCATTTTCTTATAGCTTCTCAATGAATTTCTTCCAATTCATCATAGTTAGTTTCTTATATAGTCTACCCCCTCTTAAGCTAACTTAATTCTACTGAGCTCAGATGCATAAACTATGGGACGAGGCAATGCAGCAGCACAAAACAATTAATATAAACAGCAATGACAAAAAAATGGAAATTGGTGAAGCAACAATATTACAACTAAGATAAGGCACTGTGCAGCAAACAAGAAAAATAAATCAGTAGTAAAACTAGCTTAGAAGAGTAAGACAAATTAAAATTCAGTAGCACTATGCCTGGCAAACAGCAGCAGCAAATATAAAAAATATAAAACTTATATCTATACATGACAAAGCTCAAGCAGAAAAAATAGTACACTAAAGTCAACAATGCAGATAAAGGAAATGTATAATCACATCTTAATGTCTATGTAATTAAAGTGGTGCACCACAAAAACTAATTCCACAAAAAATTACCAAGTACTCGAAAAGAAAATTATATATGCAGTTACTGTTATTAGTCCCTTCTCATTGTTCTTTCCATTCCAAGAGCCCCTTTATCGAAGAATGTGGATCATAAAATAATTATTTAATAGATCTGGTGACAGAAAGTGTTCAGATTAGCAAATGCATTTAAGTTTATTTTATAAAACCAATGCTGCAAGACAGCTGGAAACCAGATATCAAATGAAATAAGCAACTATGTACAAAGTAAAGCATAAGAACATCATTCAGTAGTCATGAGGCATTTCATAAGTTAGTAGAAAAATCTCTCAACTAGAGAGACAGTAGTCATAATCAGGTGTATAGACATAAAAAATATTTCTCGTCATTTCATTAGGCATTTCAGTAAATATCATAAATTAAGAGCTCCACAGTGTAATCATATGTTTTCAAGTTCGACCATGTCGTTTTTGCGATGCTTTCTACAAAGAAACGTCAATAGCGAGGATAATGGCCTCCCTTTTTTTTCTCCACCTGTACCTCTGAAAGGGGCACACGCTAATGGCTTTTTTCCAGGCGACTGTCGCCCAGCTGGGTGCCCATGACGCATTACGTGCAGGTGGTCACTTAACTTTCTTACGGAAATATTTATGACACCAGTTTCCGCTACAGTGACAGTCTCATATGAAAATTTCACAGGTCGAAAATTTACGTTACAAATGTGTAGAAACAAAATCCTATGAATATAACAGTGTCCAAAAAATTTTTCGCCGGCATTGTGATACATTCACGCATTTACACACATTTCATAACTCTTAAAGTACGATTCTTGGTTTCCAACATCCTTCTTCACAAGTCAGAGTCCCTAACCACTATTCATACTCCTTACCTTATTACACATATACGTATTCATCGACACTCTTCAATATTTCATCATTATAAATATGTAGCATAATCAAATTCCTCATATAACATCAGCTTATTGATCATAAACATACCGCAACAGCATAATACACATAGTCATCGTAATAATAACATCATAACACCTCAGTCAACTCTCAAAATCGTCGTATCTTCCTCCAATAATTTCAAAACCTAAAAAGAATTCTCTGCTCATTTAAATAGTGTCATCTACCTCAAACGTACTTTAAAAATCGTGATCCCATACCAAATATATCATTCAAAGCTCTCATAATATCACAATGGTTCCGAAAAAATATGAACAGTTCACAAAGTACAGACAAAATACAATTTCGTAAGTGTGAAGTTACCCAACTGTGTAATTGAGTAAACATCTGTCACTGATGTAGTAAAAAAAAGTATATCTCTCAGTTAAATGATGAGATAGCTGTGTGATTTATGTGTTAGAGGAATATGGTACCGATGTGTAAAGTTGTGTAAGCAAATACCATATTAGCCAGGGCTCCTTGTGCTTGCCAAACACATGATACACAAAGTAGGCGTGTACCCCCCTGAGGATTAATGTAATTATACCCTCAGGTATTACAGATTACAACAATGGAATGAAATGTATTACGGAAAACCTTTGTATCATTGTACTTCAAATATCTTTAAAAAGAAATGATTTAAGTACAAAATTAATCACTCAAACACGTGTCCTGTAGCGCTAAATGTGCGTCTTGCTGTAAGATAATCTCTGTGGAAGTGTCGTAGTTATTGTCCTCCGAAAGCTAAGTTCTGCAGAAGTCAATGTACTTACCTCATGATAAACAAAAGTGAAATGCTTTGCGTATAGATATCTTAGTTATTACGCTTATTGTTGTGATGAAGAAATTACTGTGCTGTAACGTATTGTTGTACTACGGAAAAGGCTGTCTCATTGTAGCTATACCACAAAAGTTACTATTAAACATGTTTTACTTTCCAGAAGAATTCAGAAAAACTGTGCAGATATAAAACAGATACACCACAAAAGCAAAATTGTAAATTGTCACTCATTAGTAACGTCGTGATATAATCGTGTAGCTGTCACATAAACTAACCACTGTGTCATCTGGTATCTCTCAGAAAGTACTTTAATTCAGAATGTATTTTCAAGTAAACCAAAATGTTGCATTAAAATCTCATTAGCAGTACCAGTATATGTACTAAGTATGTAAGCCTGATAGTCGTTAAGTAATCGTGCAACTAACAAGCAAGAATGTACACACACAGTAACACTGTGTCATCTGTTTGCAATAACAATGCATTCGCAATTACTTGTCTAAGTTACCTATGTTCTTGACTGGATAGTTAGTTAGCTTTAAAACATAGTTGCACGTTAACAGTTTGTAAAGCATACTAGTAACGTGAAGTGAAACGTTTTATGGCAAAGACAGAGTTAAAAAGCAGATTATCTTTCAATAAATGGTTTTACATGTGAAATGTGGTGTAGCCCTTTGCTCTTCCTAGTACGCAGAGTTTCAACTTTAACGCAATTATCATGTGGTATACGTCGGTAAAGAATACTGGAATTTTTCTCAAGGTTAGCGTCTATGTTATTTTTCTCTGAGCCAGCCGGCACACGCGGCAGCTTGCGGTGCACGTCATTGCCTGTTCCTTTGTTGGCGCGCGTCGTTATTGGGATTAGGAGACCTAACTTCCACAAATTCACGTTGTCGAGAGTGCTCTGCCCTGTTTGAATCCCGCCAGTTCTGATGCAATTCAGGTCTGTCGTTACAATCGTATCGTCTGTCGTCGTGTCAGTAGATTCCATAGTTTCTTTCTTGTCGGTCATGCCAGGTGGGTGCCTCGAATGCTGACGGACCACCACATGGCTGCCCGTGTGGCATGTTGCCAAGCAATGTTGACGCGCAACGACAGCATGAATGGGACTTTCTTTTCGTCGGTTGTGACAATGGATGACACGTGGATGCCATTTTTCAATCCAGAAACAAAGCGCCAGTCAGCTCAATGGAAGCACAGATTCACCGCCACCAAAAAAATTTCGAGTAACCGCCAATGCTGAAAAAATGATGGTGTCCATGTTCTGGGACAGCGAGGGCGTAATCCTTACCCATTGCGTTCCAAAGGGCACTACGGTAACAGGTGCATCCTACGAAAATGTTTTGAAGAACAAATTCCTTCCTGCACTGCAACAAAAACGTCCGGGAAGGGCTGCGCGTGTGCTGTTTCACCAAGACAACGCACCCGCACATCGAGCTAACGTTACGCAACAGTTTCTTCGTGATAACAACTCTGAAGTGATTCCTCATGCTCCCTACTCACCTGACCTGGTTCCTAGTGACTTTTGGCTTTTTCCAACAATGAAAGACACTCTCCATGGCCGCACATTCGCCAGCCGTGCTGCTATTGCCTCAGCGATTTTCCAGTGGTTAAAACAGACTCCTAAAGAAGCCTTCGCCGCTGCCATGGACTCATTGCGTCAGCGTTGTGAAAAATGTGTACGTCTGCAGGGCGATTACGTCGAGAACTAACGCCAGTTTCATCGATTTCGGGTGAGTAGTTAGTTAGAAAAAAATAATCGGAGGCCTTAGAACTTTAATGCACCTCGTATATACCAAAGTAAACCTTTGCACTTCCTAACTGCATCACATTAAAACAATTTATAGAAATAGCAACTTTCGAGAATAACGAAACAGCAAAAACTCAAACAACAAATTTTATAAAATAAACAACGTCGAAAACCAAAGATATATAACAGAAACAAAAGAGCATCGCAAAGCGTGTTTTCTAATAGTGCTGTCAACTTCAAAACCAGTTGTACAGTGTATGTTTCTCGACCTGGAGACTAATTGACAGCACTGGCGTGTAAAAGCAGCGGAAACACAGGCGTGCACGCACATCGAGAGATCTTAAAGCTAATTCTTAATCAGTTTCCTGATGTCCAATTCAGTTCTTTTAACCACTATTTTGTTCAATAAACCTGGATTTAAGGTGAAAAAGAAAAAATCGGTTATTTGAAGTGGATTTACAGTCATGTTACCTTAAGCATGTACGGCCCAGGGAGCAATCCGAATGTGTAATACAGGCAAAGTCAAAAGTACTAATGCATGGCGCGTATTTAACGCTTCAGTGACTAGCTAGAGACTGGTTGACAAGTTTTTGTCGTGGTATTTAGAGGCAGTCAAGTATCTGCACCGAGCGAGGTGGCGCAGTGGTTAGACACTGGACTCGCATTCGGGTGGATGACGGTTCAATCCCGCGTCCGGCCATCCTGTGTTAGGTTTTCCGTGATTTCCCTAAATCACTCCAGGCAAATCCCGGGATGGTTCATCTGAAAGGGCACGGCCGACTTCCTTCCCCATCCTTTCCTAATTCGATGAGACCGATGACCACGCTGTCTAGTCTCCTTCCCCAAACAACCAAACCAACCAAGTATCTGCGGACGCGTCCGTAGCCGACTAAAGATGCTGGCCTGGGCCTGCTTTGATGACGTCAGCTCTGTAGTGCTATGGACGAAACACCTGCACCGTCTCTCGCGTATTTGCAGTTTCTGTTTGCAAAATTGCAAATGATGTTATTGTTCGTTGATTATTATTTACTCTTCATACTCTCTGTAATATTATTATATTTACATTACTTCAAACCTTTGGCCCCCCCATGAACCATGGACCTTGCCGTTGGTGGGGAGGCTTGCGTGCCTCAGCGATACAGATAGCCGTACCGTAGGTACAACCACAACAGAGGGGTATCTGTTGAGAGGCCAGACAAACGTGTGGTTCCTGAAGAGGGGCAGCAGCCTTTTCAGTCTGGATGATTGACTGATCTGGCCTTGTAACAATAACCAAAACGGCCTTGCTGTGCTGGTACTGCGAACGGCTGAAAGCAAGGGGAGACTACGGCCGTAATTTTTCCCGAGGGCATGCAGCTTTACTGTATGATTAAATGATGATGGCGTCTTCTTGGGTAAAATATTCCGGAGGTAAAATAGTCCCCCATTCGGATCTCCGGGCGGGGACTACTCAAGAGGATGTCGTTATCAGGAGAAAGAAAACTGGCGTTCTACGGAAAATTTAAAAAGGGAAATGGATAGGTTAAAGTTAGATATAGTGGGAATTAGTGAAGTTCAGTGGCAGGAGGAACAAGACTTCTGGTCAGGTGACTACAGGGTTATAAACACAAAGTCAAATAGGGGTAATGCAGGAGTAGGTTTAATAATGAATAGGAAAATAGGAATGCGGGTAAGCTACTACAAACAGCATAGTGAACGCATTATTGTGGCCAAGATAGATACGAAGCCCACACCTACTACAGTAGTACAAGTTTATATGCCAACTAGCTCTGCAGATGACGAAGAAATTGAAGAAATGTATGATGAAATAAAAGAAATTATTCAGATAGTGAATGGAGACGAAAATTTAATAGTCATGGGTGACTGGAATTCGAGTGTAGGAAAAGGGAGAGAAGGAAACGTAGTAGGTGAATATGGATTGGAGCTAAGAAATGAAAGAGGAAGCCGCCTGGTAGAATTTTGCACAGAGCACAACTTAATCATAGCTAACACTTGGTTTAAGAATCATGATAGAAGGTTGTATACATGGAAGAACCCTGGAGATACTAAAAGGTATCAGATAGATTATATAATGGTAAGACAGAGATTTAGGAACCAGGTTTTAAATTGTAAGACATTTCCAAGGGCAGATGTGGACTCTGACCACAATCTATTGGTTATGACCTGTAGATTAAAACTGAAGAAACTGCAAAAAGGTGGGAATTTAAGGAGATGGGACCTGGATAAACTGAAAGAACCAGAGGTTGTACAGAGTTTCAGGGCGAGCATAAGGGAACAATTGACAGGAATGGGGGAAAGAAATACAGTAGAAGAAGAATGGGTAGCTTTGAGGGATGAAGTAGTGAAGGCAGCAGAGGATCAAGTAGATAAAAAGACGAGGGCTAGTAGAAATCCTTGGGTAACAGAAGAAATATTGAATTTCATTGATGAAAGGAGAAAATATAAAAATGCAGTAAATGAAGCAGGCAAAAAGGAATACAAACGTCTCAAAAATGAGATCGACAGGAAGTGCAGAATGGCTAAGCAGGGATGGCTAGAGGACAAATGTAAGGATGTAGAGGCTTATCTCACTAGGGGTAAGATAGATACTGCCTACAGGAAAATTAAAGAGACCTTTGGAGATAAGAGAACCACTTGTATGAACATCAAGAGCTCAGATGGAAACCCAGTTCTAAGCAAAAAAGGGAAAGCTGAAAGGTGGAAGCAGTATATAGAGGGTCTATACAAGGGCGATGTACTTGAGGACAATATTATGGAAATGGAAGAGGATGTAGATGAAGATGAAATGGGAGATACGATACTGCGTAAAGAGTTTGACAGAGCACTGAAACACCTGAGTCGAAACAAGGCCCCCGGAGTAGATAACATTCCACTGGAACTACTGACGGCCTTGGGAGAGCCAGTCCTGACAAAACTCTACCATCTGGTGAGCAAGATGTATGAAACAGGTGAAATACCTTCAGACTTCAAGAAGAATATAATCAT
This sequence comes from Schistocerca cancellata, assembly GCF_023864275.1. Classification (NCBI taxonomy): domain Eukaryota; kingdom Metazoa; phylum Arthropoda; class Insecta; order Orthoptera; family Acrididae; genus Schistocerca; species Schistocerca cancellata. Next base: position 808,093,910 of record NC_064630.1, read on the forward strand.
TCCAATCCCAAAGAAAGCAGGTGTTGACAGATGTGAAAATTACCGAACAATCAGTTTAATAAGCCACAGCTGCAAAATACTAACACGAATTCTTTACAGACGAATGGAAAAACTAGTAGAAGCCGACCTCGGGGAAGATCAGTTTGGATTCCGTAGAAATACTGGAACACGTGAGGCAATACTGACCTTACGACTTATCTTAGAAGAAAGATTAAGGAAAGGGAAACCTACGTTTCTAGCATTTGTAGACTTAGAGAAAGCTTTTGACAATGTTGACTGGAATACTCTCTTTCAAATTCTAAAGGTGGCAGGGGTAAAATACAGGGAGCGAAAGGCTATTTACAATTTGTACAGAAACCAGATGGCAGTTATAAGAGTTGAGGGACATGAAAGGGAAGCAGCGGTTGGGAAGCGAGTGAGACAGGGTTGCAACCTCTCCCCAATGTTATTCAATCTGTATATTGAGCAAGCAGTAAAGGAAACAAAAAAAAATTTGGAATAGGTATTAAAATCCATGGAGAAGAAATAAAAACTTTGAGGTTCGCCGATGACATTGTAATTCTGTCAGAGACAGCAAAGGACTTGGAAGAGCAGTTGAACGGAATGGATGGTGTCTTGAAGGGAGAATATAAGATGAACATCAACAAAAGCAAAACGAGGATAATGGAATGTAGTCGAATTAAGTCGGGTGATGCTGAGGGTATTAGATTAGGAAATGAGACACTTAAAGTAGTAAAGGAGTTTTGCTATTTGGGGAGCAAAATAACTGATGATGGTCGAAGTAGAGAGGACATAAAATGTAGACTGGCAATGGCAAGGAAAGCGTTTCTGAAGAAGAGAAATTTGTTAACATCGAGTATAGATTTAAGTTTCAGGAAGTCATTTCTGAAAGTATTTGTATGGAGTGTAGCCATGTATGGAAGTGAAACATGGACGGTAAATAGTTTGGACAAGAAGAGAATAGAAGCTTTTGAAATGTGGTGCTACAGAAGAATGCTGAAGATTAGATGGGTAGATCACATAACTAATGAGGAAGTATTGAATAGGATTGGGGAGAAGAGAAGTTTGTGGCACAACTTGACCAGAAGAAGGGATCGGTTGGTAGGACATGTTCTGAGGCATCAAGCGATCACCAATTTAGTATTGGAAGGCAGTGTGGAGGGTAAAAATCGTAGGGGGAGACCAAGAGATGAATACACTAAGCAGATTCAGAAGGATGTAGGTTGCAGTAGGTACTGGGAGATGAAGAAGCTTGCACAGGATAGAGTAGCATGGAGAGCTGCATCAAACCAGTCTCAGGACTGAAGACAACAACAACAAACCTTTGGCCTCAAATGAGTTTCAAAAATACAGTTTAACAACATACCATACTTTTTAGACTTTTTATAAAAAGAAAAGTCTTGCCACTCACAATGTTACTCATAAGTAATTGTTTTATACTTCTCTACTGCCTTCTGTTTATCAAAAAGTGTCATTAAGTCTTGTCATTTAATTCCTTGGCACACACACATATTCGCAAACAGCGTTTTCTACTTTATTAAAGCACGTTTAAAGTCAATCGCTGTACCTCAAATTCACTTTCTCTCTCTCTCTCTCTCTTTCACATACACACCCACACACACACACACACACACACACACACACACACACAGACACACGCGCGCGTGCACGCGTTCACTACGAAATATACTTTTCTGTTTCGTCACTAAATCAAATACACAGAGGTATTGATGAGTTCATCTCAAATTATTAAATAAAGAACACCCGAAAACTCTGCAGATCAAGCACACATATACACAAGAACGTTAAAGTGAAACCTCATTTCTTACCTTAGCAGATCCTTCAAAATCTACAATTAAATGGTCGTATCATATGGGGGAGAGGGGGGGGGGAGAGCGGCGAAGGATTGAGAAAAAATATACTGAAGTGACAAAGAAACTCGTAAAGGCATCCGAGGCATCCGCGCGTGCGGCGTGTGCAGTTGGAGTGGTATGTCTACATACGACTCTGACAGGTGACATCCTGTCTGATCTCCTGCATCCATTCATGTCCATTGCACATTCCGACGGACTTGGGCAATTCCAACAGGACAATGCGACACCCCCCACCTCCAGGATTGCTGCAGACTGGCTGCAGGAACGCTCTTCTAGGTTTAAACACTTCCTCTGGCCACTAAACTCCCCAGACATGAACATTATTGAGCATATCTGGGATCCCTTGGAACGTGCTGTTCAGAAGAGCTCTCCACCCCCCCCCCCCCCCTCTTACTCTTACAGATTTATGGACAGGCCTGCGAGATTCATTATTCCTTCCATCCAGCACTACTTCAGACATTAGTCGAGGCTATGCCACATCGTGTTGCGGCACTTCTGCACGCTCACGATGGTCCTACACGATATTAGGCTGGTGTACCAGTTTCTTTGGCTCTTCAGTGTATATCTCGTATTCACGTTCGATAGCCACAACATTTTTAAATTTTGAAAATACACTGGGTATCATCAAAACCTGAGCCCTTTTGGCAAGATCATTGCTATCAGTGTTACTGGCACAATAAATTGTATCTCGTTTAAATATCAAATGAAGCCCGATGTAAATATCATCGAGGAGCACATTTACCACAAGTTCATGGTCTTTCAATAATGTTTCCTTAACTTCCAAATACTCTACACTGCCGTCTATATTTATACTATTTAAACTGAACTTACCTATCAACTACAGACAGTGCTTGGATGTGGCAAATATAGGTAACTACTATTGTGCACAGCTGTGTATGCTGATGGAGAGTGAACATATAGAGAAGTTGTCAGTAATAGTGTATTTCCTCAGTATCTACGACTGTTGTCGTTTTTTGCTAGGAACTGAATTTGCTCAGTTATCAGCTGCAGCTGTGAACAGGTATAACCTGAAAATTTATATTCTAGCGCTTTTACTATATTTTCAACCATTAAACACTTGTTTAAATTGTTTCTTCCAGACACTATTGACTCAGCATGTTTCAATAATCTATCTAATACATGCGTGGTTTTTACTGGCTTATATTCTGTGAGCACTTTGTGCTGGGAAATTTTGTATCTGTTGACAGAAAGTAGGACACTTAAATCGGTGTTAATAGATACAGAACTTAAACAGCTGGTAATTCATTAGTGACATCAACATAACACAGCACTATCTTCTGTTCACACTCGATACAGCACTATTGTCTTTGCGGCTATGGGTTGCGCTTAAAAAGTAGTTGCATATGTCCCCGAAATTTTAATAGAAACTTGTTCTTCACATTGTCTTTAATCTTCCTAACTTCTTGCCACTGCTTTTTTTCAAGATTGTCACGTTCTACATCACATAATCTTCCACATGAGGGTCCAGTAAATAGTAAAGCTACGATGAAAACAGAAGTTCTGGAAATGTTGTCTTACAGAAAAATGATGAAGATTATATGATTTTATCGAGTAACTCATGAGGAGACTAGGAAAGAAGAAATGTCGATAGCACAACTTAAGTAAAAGAAGGGGTAGGTTGGTAAAACAAATCCTAAGCCATCAAGGAGAAGTTAACTTGGTAATGGAGGGAGGAGTGAGCGAGGGAGTGCAAGTACTGGTAAATTTGGAAAAATTGAAGACACTGCGTTTTGTTTCAGCTTGGGATATCCTCTTTCATATTTCTTTATTTCTCCATCAACTAGAAACTTTTCCGTTTTTATCATTCACTCTTCAGTAAAACGTTTTAAACATATTACTGGTTTCCTTTTCTTTACTTTCTCATCGCTTGGTAAAGAAAATGTGCTGACAGCTTCGTTATGAGATCTGTATTACTTTCACAGCCAGCCACACTACAGCACCTTGGCATTTATAGTACCAGTATCTAAAAACAGAAATTTAGTGTGGATTTTGCAATGTAGATGTACGCATTTCAAAACGTATTTGTACACATTAAGTTAGTTTACAACGCAGCTTTCGGCATAACCTCTCAACTAAAGACAAGTGTTCTCTGCTTATAAAGTAGTCACAAAAAAGTTATTATATTAGCATTTATGAAGTACTTACTGTTCAAAGAACTGCAAATTCATAAACTTTTCTTTGGTAACAGAAGATTGTAGCAGCAGCATGTAATCCACAAGTCAGTACAAAGTTCAACATACTGAGCAACACATCACGAAGCACATGGCTTACGAACAACAGATCTAGTCCGTCTACGTCACAAACAAGATGGCTTCCAGTGTCCAGGCCGTTATCTTTAGTCGACCGTGGAACGGATCCATGTGACGTGCTTCAGGATTCGGCGGTGCTCTTCGCGGCAGAACGCTGCGGCTGTATTGCGTAACCCTAGTGGCTCCTAGTCGGTCGTCGGGCTGAGCGGCGAATCCGAATTACTGTCGGATAATAAACTCTGCGTCTTCTGGACATAAGCCAGTGTATCTGTCCACTATTTTTCTTGGAGTCCCCGCCGATATACGTCAAGCTGGTATGCAGTAGCAAGAGACTGTCGTTTCTGTTATTGTAGTGGCTTCAGTCTGAAGACACATTTGACACAATTCTGCACGCTGGCCTGTCCAGTGAAAGTGTTCTCGTCTCTGCAGATCTACTGTAACCCGCGTCCATTTGAACCTGCCAACTGTATACAAAACTTGCACTCCCTCTATAATTTTTATTCCCTCCCTCGCTTCCGTCTCCCTTCATTAGCAACTTAACTATTCCTTGATGACTTAGGATGTGTTTTACCAACCTACTGCTTCTTTTACTTAAGTTGTCCCATTGAGATCTCTTCTTTCCTAGTCTCTTCATCAGTCTCTTCATCACTTACTCGATCAAATCATATAATCTTCATCACTTTTCTTTAAAACAACATTTCAAATGCTTCTGTTCTTCTCATGTGTGTTCTGTTTAGTGCGCAATATTACGCTTTCATATTGTGTTATACCGCAAATCACTTTCAGAAAAGGCTTTCTAACGGTTCGTCGACAGCAAATTTCTGTTTTTCAGTAACATTTTTCTTACTATTTCCAGTTTACATTTTATATCCCCATTACTTCTATCATCACCAGTTACATTACTGCTCTAATCTAATTTTCCCAGCATTGCCTGATTTAATTCGACTATACTTCATTATCTCTGTTTTATTGTTGTTACTGTTTATCTTCTAACGTCTTTCCAAGCCATTATCCTTTCAGTTCAGCTGATCTTCCAAGTCCTTTGCTGACTCTCACATTATTACAATGTCATTGGGTTACCCTTGATTATTTTATTTTATTTCCTTGTTTATTACTATCACAATTACCGGTTTTAGATATGTGACACGTCACATGCATGACTCAGACTCCCCAAAACGACGAGACGTTTCCAGTTACCTATACTGTTGTTTATTTCAAAGACGTGTGCCATGTATTTAACAGAGTATAGTATTTCATTTGTCAGTCTACTGCAGAGTGTAACTTTCGGGAAAGCTTCCCGAAGGTATGCTTGACTGAAGGATGTTTGGGCTCCTTGTGAATGTGTATTTCAGGGTTGTGGGTGAATTGGTAAGGAGTACTTCATACCAAAGAAGTTCGGTAGGATTTGCGTTGCAGTTTGAGAAGCACGTTTCGAATTCATGTTTTTTCTTCACATCACTAAGCAATAGTTCTTGTTTTGTGATCAGGAAAATAATCCCTTTCGAACAGAAAAAGTTTTATTTTAATTAATTCCCACAGTACAGGAAGAAGACTATACTCTACAAAGTTTCCAAAAGCACCTGCATTTATTTTACCATCGACCAAAAGTAAAGAAAGAAAAGAAGATGAAGACCTTCAAGCGATCTCCACAGTATTTCAGCGTCGCTTCTCCACAGTCAGGTAAATACGACGAAGTCCCAAGTCTCACGCATCTGTACGAGGTGCATTCAAGTCCTAAGGCCTCAAATTTTTTTTTCTAATTAACTACTCACCCGAAATCGATGAAAATGGCGTTACTTCTCGACGTAATCGCCCTGCAGACGTATACATTTTTCACAACGCTGACGCCATGATTCCATGGCAGCGGCGAAGGCTTCTTTAGGAGTCTGTTTTGACAACTGGAAAATCGCTGAGGCAATAGCAGCACGGCTGGTGAATGTGCGGCCACGGAGAGTGTCCTTCATTGTTGGAAAAAGCCAAAAGTCACTAGGAGCCAGGTCAGGTGAGTAGGGAGCAAGAGGAATCACTTCAAAGTTGTTATCACGAAGAAACTGTTGCGTAACGTTAGCTCGATGTGCGGGTGCGTTGTCTTGGTGAAACAGCACACGCGCAGCCCTTCCCGGACGTTTTTGTTGCAGTGCAGGAAGGAATTTGTTCTTCAAAACATTTTCGTAGGATGCACCTGTTACCGTAGTGCCCTTTGGAACGCAATGGGTAAGGATTACGCCCACGCTGTCCCAGAACATGGACACCATCATTTTTTCAGCACTGGCGGTTATTTTTGGTGACGGTGAATCTGTGTGCTTCCATTGAGCTGACTGGCACTTTGTTTCTGGATTGAAAAATGGCATCCACATCTCATCCACTGTCACAACCGACGAAAAGAAAGTCCCATTCATGGTGCCGTTGCGCATCAACATTGCTTGGCAACATGCCACACGGGCCACCATGTGGTCGTCCGTCGGCATTCGTGGCACCCACCTGGATGAGACTTTTCACATTTTCAGGTCGTCATGCAGGATTGTGTGCACAGAACCCACAGAAATGCCAACTCTGGAGGCGATCTGTTCAACAGTCATTCGGCGATCCCCCAGAACAATTCTCTCCACTTTCTCGATCATGCCGTCAGACCGGCTTGTGCAAGCCCGAGGTTGTTTTGGTTTGTTGTCACAGGATGTTCTGCCTTCATTAAACTGTCGCACCCACGAACACACTTTCGACACGTCCATAACTCCATCACCACATGTCTCCTTCAACTGTCGATGAATTTCAATTGGTTTCACACCACGCAAATTCAGAAAACGAATGATTGCACGCTGTTCAAGTAAGGAAAACATCGCCATTTTAAGTATTTAAAACAGTTCTCATTCTCGCCGCTGGCGGTAAAATTCCATCTGCCATACGGTGCTGCCATTTCTGGGATATATTGACAATGAATGCGGCCTCATTTTAAAACAATGCGCATGTTTCTATCTCTTTCCAGTCTGGAGAAAAAAAATTGGAGGCCTTAGAACTTGAATGCACCTCTTATCACACACTCTGACTCACCACGCACCCCACCCGGATGTCCACTGGCCAGTGACACGCCACCTGCGTCGCTCTGGAGTGACGTCACGCAGTCGGCGCAGCGAATGGTTGCCCCTGGGCGGCAGCGCGGCCTTGTACAAATGAGTTACCTTCTCTCAAGGGATTACTCAGACATTCCCCCCTCTACCCAAGCTGCAGCAACTCTCCTCTGCTGCCCGACGACGGTACCAGCCAAGGAGACAGCTTACGGTAGCCTCGTGTGAATGAGTACTTATATTCTTCATCGAATTGGGACCATTACCGAGTTGGATTAACGAAAGGGACACAAGATAGCCAAAGGGGAGTTGCATGACTCACAACAGTTCGTTTAGCCTGCGGAATAGAGTCAGAAAAATATTGGACGGTCTCCGGTGGGTATACATGAAACGCCTTGTACATCACGGAAAGGTGTAGTCTCAAAATATCGAAATTCCATCTCCCAATACTGCTTCTTCTTACATTTGATGCAGTAACTAAAATTTAGAATAGTTTGGGGCCTTAGAGAGATATACAGATAATGAATGGGAAGGGATAAAATCATTATGTTCGCTGTGTACCCCCTACCAATCACTGTATGATGCCTTGTGGGGCTCATGTCTACACGGACCAACAAAATTAAAGGATCACTTTTTCGAGACATCGTAATTGTCTCCCATGGCAAAGCAGACGTCTGAATTGTAACGGTGCAAAAGCCTTGCAGCCTGCGACGTCACACTCGCGCTTGGCGACGCTTCAGACGACAAGGTGTCGACACATGCGAAAAGAAGTCCAGAGCCCAGAAATTTATGTGAGGTGTAAGATGAGTTAATGATGTCACATTGGCACCAAGTTTCACCAGAATTCTGCCCAAAGCCGCCGTGGACGTGTCACACGATGGGAAGTTCGTCACAGCTCCTCTTACCTATTTTTTATGCTCTCATAGGACGCCTCTGCGATGGAGGTCACAACCGCGATACCCACAGTTGAAATCACGCGGTTTTCTTATGTGTGACCGAGGAGAACATTTCAGACACACAGCCTCTAAGTATCGACACGAAAAGGCCTCACGGGGTGGCATAAACGGCGTCAATAAAACAGATCCTTTCCTTGGGGCGTTGATTACCGCATATTTCGCGGTCGAAAACGACAATTCCGAGTGTGATGAGCAACACGGCACAACCTTTGATACTGATGATAACAATCCCCCCCCGCCAACGTCCGATGCGATTCAGCGCTTCTCTAAGAACAGCGTTGGTCTGTAACCGCATTGAACATGATCGCAGACCTTTGTAGTGTAGTATGACCACAGTTTTTACTCTGGACCGTTCTCAACCATTCGACAAGATCTGAATGTTTTCGTCGCCCATCCAGTTTCGCGATAGGGGCCGTAAGGAGGATGGGGGAGGGAGGTGATGCTAATGCGAGCCTGAATGAAACGGTAAAAGGTCCCTCTAAACTAATCCCACCCCCCTCACGTTCGACAACACCCTCGGTGCTACCTCGACACTTTTGTTGATAAATTTAAAAATGTAGTTGTGCAGTAGTGCTGGGTACCAGAGTGACAGGCATCCACTTCGACGCCCCTGAGATTAGTGGCACTATGTCGCTCAACTAGTGCCTGCTGATGGCATGGTAAGTCCAATGTGTGTCGAAAGGGATGCCTGTCACACTAGCACCCAGTAATCAGTAACTGGCTATTTCCATACTTCCATGCTGAGGGTGTTGGCGAAATGGAGGAGTCTTATATGGACACTTTGCAGTTTTATTCAAGCATGTGTCAGTGTCAAACCCCTCCCTCTCACCCCCCCCCCCCCCGCCCTCCCCAGTGATAACGCCACATGAACATAAACACCCTTTGCTGCGCCAGATTTCGTCGAATGATTTTGAATGGTCTCTAGTGGCTCCATGGCGTATACCAGAGCAAAATGTGCGGTAGCACTACAATCCAAACGTTTTCGGTCATGCTCGATAGGTTTACAGGCCCGTGATGGTCTTAGAGAAGGGTTAAATTGTCTGGCAGGATGTCATCCATGCCAAAGGTTGTCAAGAATCATCGAATTTTGACATCTAAATGTATGAGGATCAACGCCCCAAGTCAAGGGGTGGTTTCACTGACACCATTTATGCCACCCCTGAGACCCTTTTGCGTCAATACTGAGCAGCAGTATGTCTGAAATGTAATCCTCACCCACCCATATTCAATGCCTGGCGTCGTGGTTTTGACCTCCATCGCAGAGGCGTCCAAAGAAAGGATAAAAAGATATGTTCCAAAGGCGGGTGGGGGAGGGGAGGGGAAGGTGACTATCTTTCTACCATGTAACACGCCACATTGGCGTTGGTCAGAATTGTGGTGAAAATTGGTGCCACTGTGACGTCATTATCCCACCTTACATCGCACATGAACTTCTGATCTCTACTCTTCTTCCACGTGTCTTGCTATTTGAAGGGTCACCGAGCCAGAGGGTGAGACTGCTTTTGTACCATTACAGAGGAAGTTTGTGGGCACCTTTGAGCCAAGTTTCATACTTATGCGTCTAATCGTGTTACACAGTGTAGATGTAGGTGACAGATTGTTTCCTCCTCTCAGCTGATTTCACAATGGTAGAAGAGCGGTACTAGGTTTACTGTGTTTCCACTTCACAATAGCTGTGGCATTCAGCGCATTTAACTTTGACAGAATGGACGAAGTTGCTGTGTTTGAGAATTTGGAAGACTTGGGCAATCTTTGATATCTTGTTTAGGTTCTCATTAAGGCAACAAAGAACTATTTTGCATCTACAGTTATCGTACTGTTGTAAGGTGGCGTGGTCTCCTGACCTTCATTTCTTACATATTCCGACTTCGCCATCATATTCTGCGTATCAAGACGTTCCATTCGAGCCCAGACTCGATAGGGTAGAGTCAATTTTACATATTTCCATTTAATCAACATGCAAATTTAATAAATAAATCGCAAGTGTGCACCGAGATTAAAAAGTCGAGGCTGGCATACACAAACATTCAAGATACGACAGCCACAGGAATTTTTGTTTGGTGGAGGCAACCAGCCCGCTGAAAAGTCTGTAGGAGGGTGAGTTAGCACGCAGCTGCATCGGCCCGCCAACTGCCCACGGACCAAACCAGTTTTTGCCAGAGAAAAGGGATAATGGCCTGCGTGTTCACCTTAAAAGCAAAACCCGCTGTATTGTTTGGGAGAGCCCCAGCATATGCATTTTTTGATGGACCTAGTGTGCAGTTTCAGAGTTCTCACAAGTGGACAGTAAACGCCTAACACAGATGCTATACAGGGCTATTACAAATGATTGAAGCGATTTCATAAATTCACTGTAGCTCCATTCATTGACATATGGTCACGACACACTACAGATACGTAGAAAAACTCATAAAGTTTTGTTCGGCTGAAGCCGCACTTCAGGTTTCTGCCGCCAGAGCGCTCTAGAGCGCAGTGAGACAAAATGGAGACAGGAGCCGACAAAGCGTATGTCGTGCTTGAAATGCACTCACATCAGTCAGTCATAACAGTGCAACGACACTTCAGGACGAAGTTCAACAAAGATCCACCAACTGCTAACTCCATTCGGCGATGGTATGCGCAGTTTAAAGCTTCTGGATGCCTCTGTAAGGGGAAATCAACGGGTCGGCCTGCAGTGAGCGAAGAAACGGTTGAACGCGTGCGGGCAAGTTTCACGCGTAGCCCGTGGAAGTCGACGAATAAAGCAAGCAGGGAGCTAAACGTACCACAGCCGACGGTTTGGAAAATCTTACGGAAAAGGCATTTCTTAAACAGGAGATTGGAAAACCGATGGATCGGTCGTGGTGGAGATCATGATCAGCAATTCATGTCATGGCCTCCACGCTCTCCCGACTTAACCCCATGCGATTTCTTTCTGTGGGATTATGTGAAAGATTCAGTGTTTAAACCTCCTCTACCAAGAAACGTGCCACAACTGCGAGCTCGCATCAACGATGCTTTGGAACTCATTGATGGGGACATGCTGCGCCGAGTGTGGGAGGAACTTGATTATCGGCTTGATGTCTGCCGAATCACTAAAGGGGCACATATCGAACATTTGTGAATGCCTAAAAAAAACTTTTTGAGTTTTTGTATGTGTGTGCAAAGCATTGTGAAAATATCTCAAATAATAAAGTTATTGTAGAGCTGTGAAATCGCTTCAATCATTTGTAATAACCCTGTATATTTCCGGATTGGTCGGCTTAGCCATTCTCCCATTTGTAAGAGTAACGCTGATTGGTGGACTATTTCTGACGCAATGAGCTGGAGGAGTGAGGGAAAGACATCAGATGATATACCCTTTCGCTTTTTGCATGGAGGAAAGTCGTTCCCGTGACGATCTTGTAGTGGGAACACATAGTGGGAGCGAGTGCGCTCGTGTGTGTACGCAGAGAGCGAGGAAAAAAGTCTCTACTCTGTACTGCACTGAGAGAGCATCTGTGTCAGTAGTGAGTCGGAGTGATACTCTGTATTGAGTCACTCGCGATTGTGAAACTTAATGTGCAGTGTGAACACAGAGTATTAGTTAGCACCTGCGAGCGAACATTGAGTGACATCATGGTGGACAGTTTATCTGACAAGTGTACCATGCCAATAGTTAGACTACGGGCAGATAGGAGTCCCTGACTTCGTCAAGGCGTAGTGAGAGTTCGATTGGCGAAGGTCAATCCAGATAGAAAGAGATAGTTTTGTCATTTTTCAGCAGCGAGCGACGCAGGCAGCAGTCGTCGCAGCTCACTGTATTGTGAGCTACAGCTTAGGCGAGCCCCATCTTTCCTCCATTGGAAATAACATACTTAATTCACGTCACTCCATTACATTTCTCACGCCACAGCCTTGACCGTGCTTAGAAAAATTCAGTCGGATAATTATTCAAGTTGAGTAGGCATGGCTCTCAGCAATTCTGCCGAGTAAACAATATTCTTAAAGAAAAGGGATAAACGTTCCTACACTTTGTATATAAATGTCGTTAACAGGATTCCTATCCATAAGAGGCACCCTCCAATTCCGAAAAGAACCCAGAAATTTGTGTATCAGTTTATAAATAAAAGTTTCACTTGATTTTCTTAAATTTTGTAATAGATAATATTTTCCGTTATTTTCATGTTTTTCTTATACTAACTAGTAATCCTCCAGTACCCAAGTATCCCACTAGTTACGTAAGAAAATAGAATATTTTCGTGTCCTTGGAGCGGACGACTCCAGAAGATTTTTATTGCTGAAAGTTTTTTAGGCATTTCTTTTTGGTACGTTAGGAGCGTCTGTCTGACTTCTGTAGTAGTGTGGGGTGGAAATTTCTTCTTGCAGGAGCCAAAGGGTACTTGTCAGATCAATCCGTTGCGCCACTCGTCAGCATAAAACCCGCACACTGACACTGTATATTATCTTAACGTTGATGTAGGTGTCGATCTCAATTCGATGAAACCTAACACCAAAATTTTACAGATCGTTCATCAGCCTATCGTTTCATCGTAGTGTTTCGTAAAGCTACGTTGTGGAAGTTTCTTTTACTAAACCCAGAGATGGGTTTTGTTTTGTCATATGTTATTTCTCATATCAGTACGTAATAAATCTCTTATTCACCTTTCTTTGTTTATATTCGTAGTTTCAGATTCTCTTCGGGATAAAAGAGGGTTTCCGTTTGGATTACTTCTAAGTTAGAAAGTTATCTGAATGGCACCATGAGCGTAATATTTTTCTCAGGCAAATACGTCCATTTATAATGCTTCAACGCTTATTCTAAGAGTTCCATTGCGTGCAAAAATCTGGAGTAAATTATCTGTAATGAAGTAAGTGTGTTAAGAGGAAACTCGATAACTGCGACAATACCTAACGATTTTCTGCTTTTGAGTTACTTTTATGAACAGTAGCTCATACGAGCAAACCAGTTGCGTCCTTATCTGTGTTTACTCGTACTTTACGTACTTGGGCTAGGGACGGCTCTCATTAAAAAGAGTAGTAATTGGATCGAGCCGTGAACGTATGATTTCATACCCCGCAGCTAATTCACTGCAAGTAGTAGCCTGCAATTGTGATCCTGAAGTCAAAGAGTCTGTGTATTGGCTAGAATTGCCAGTTAATAAAATACACAGAAATACAAAATAAAAGTTAAATGAACAATGTAATACCAAGGGTTAGATTGTAACGTCTGTAATTGATGTAGATGATACAGAATTATGTTAAATAATGTTCATTCGGGAAAGGACATCTCAAATAAACTGAAAGTGGTCCTACGTTATTCATTTAAGGTACAGACAAAATATATCCTTATCAAATGCAGTAAAGCTACGTTGACAGCGTTACAAGAATGGTAGTAAAATCCCCAAACTAAAGTATAATCAAAGATATGCGAAAAAAGGCCATTTCGTAACAACAATAAACGAAATATTAACCAGCTCGAAACATTTCAGAGCTCAACATGATGAGTTCTACATTATCACACGGAATACACAGAACAAGAACAGTAACGCATACCCTGTCTATCATCTGTTCTGTAATACAAGAGAAAAAAGTTAGAGCCCTACTCTGGAGCACATTTAGACCTTTCGAAACGTCCGTTTTGAATTTGAAGTGTGGTAGTGACCATTCACCTCCCAGAATCAAATGCCTCCAACATCGAATACCACTCGTTACCAAAAGCAGGTCTGCCTACTTCCAGAACTCGTGTGAAAGCGCCCTGAACCGCTCACTTTTTATTTTCACTCGAAAGGTCCCAGTCTTCACTTGACTGCCATATTTTTCCTCTTCTGTCTTCTTTTCCACTGGCTGATGGCCGCCACCACCAAAAATACATCGTTCTTACTTTCTACAGACGTCATTTGCCTCAACCTGACTGCTTCACAGACTAAACTAATATATTAAAACAATATTTAAATAAAGAATTGTTATAGACTTTCAGTCACACTCAGACCGTTCACATTAAATATAAATAAATGTTTGTCCAGAAATAAATAAGCCAGTATGTTTGAGCAAGTTGGCTCATGATAAATGACCACAGATTGTTATAAAATATTATTTAAACAGTTATTTAGGCATTCTTGTCAAAAGCATCTTTTGGCACCCTTTTACAAAGGTGGTGTCAGCCAGCACATGTGATTGATCACTTCCGAAATTACTGTCATTTTGTATTCTCACATAAACAGTAAATTGTTGATTAAATAAATACACAATCGTAACAAAATGTGAAGTATTCATGCTGTATTTATTTGCTGTGTATCTGTGAAGGATGCAACGTTCTGATGCACTCTTGCATAATGAAAAGATATAAAAAACGTAATAAAGCAAGAAATAAAATAGATACAGATACGTTGCTTTCAGAGATGATAGCTGTAGCGCAGTGTTGTCATCTGAGATATCATATGTTGAAATTGTATTAAGCGTTTAAAATGGTTGTTACACTCCTGGAAATTGAAATAAGAACACCGTGAATTCATTGTCCCAGGAAGGGGAAACTTTATTGACACATTCCTGGGGTCAGATACATCACATGATCACACTGACAGAACCACAGGCACATAGACACAGGCAACAGAGCATGCACAATGTCGGCACTAGTACAGTGTATGTCCAGCTTTCGCAGCAATGCAGGCTGCTATTCTCCCATGGAGACGATCGTAGAGATGCTGGATGTAGTCCTGTGGAACGGCTTGCCATGCCATTTCCACCTGGCGCCTCAGTTGGACCAGCGTTCGTGCTGGACGTGCAGACCGCGTGAGACGACGCTTCATCCAGTCCCAAACATGCTCAATGGGGGACAGATCCGGAGATCTTGCTGGCCAGGGTAGTTGACTTACACCTTCTAGAGCACGTTGGGTGGCACGGGATACATGCGGACGTGCATTGTCCTGTTGGAACAGCAAGTTCCATTGCCGGTCTAGGAATGGTAGAACGATGGGTTCGATGACGGTTTGGATGTACCGTGCACTATTCAGTGTCCCCTCGACGATCACCAGTGGTGTACGGCCAGTGTAGGAGATCGCGCCCCACACCATGATGCCGGGTGTTGGCCCTGTGTGCCTCGGTCGTATGCAGTCCTGATTGTGGCGCTCACCTGCACGGCGCCAAACACGCATACGACCATCATTGGCACCAAGGCAGAAGCGACTCTCATCGCTGAAGACGACACGTCTCCATTCGTCCCTCCATTCACGCCTATCGCGACACCACTGGAGGCGGGCTGCACGATGTTGGGGCGTGAGCGGAAGACGGCCTAACGGTGTGCGAGACCGTAGCCCAGCTTCATGGGGACGGTTGCGAATGGTCCTCGCCAATACCCCAGGAGCAACAGTGTCCCTAATTTGCTGGGAAGTGGCGGTGCGGTCCCCTACGGCACTGCGTAGGATCCTACGGTCTTGGCGTGCATCCGTGCGTCGCTGCGGTCCGGTCCCAGGTCGACGGGCACGTGCACCTTCCGCCGACCACTGGCGAACATCGATGTACTGTGGAGACCTCACGCCCCACGTATTGAGCAATTCGGCGGTACGTCCACCCGGCCTCCCGCATGCCCACTATACGCCCTCGCTCAAAGTCCGTCAACTGCACATACGGTTCACGTCCACGCTGTCGCGGCATGCTACCAGTGTTAAAGACTGCGATGGAGCTCCGTATGCCACGGCAAACTGGCTGACACTGACGGCGGCGGTGCACAAATGCTGCGCAGCTAGCGCCATTCGACGGCCAACACCGCGGTTCCTGGTGTGTCCGCTGTGCCGTGCGTGTGATCATTGCTTGTACAGCCCTCTCGCAGTGTCCGGAGCAAGTATGGTGGGTCTGACACACCGGTGTCAATGTGTTCTTTTTTCCATTTCCAGGAGTGTAGTTAGAGGTTCGTTGTGAAAATGTTTGTTCACTGTGAAATATTAAATCTGCAATGTCAGAGGTATTGAAAATAGTGTTCTGTCATTGGATGCATCTCATTTTTCTGAGATCGCAGACGTATTCAGATTTTCTTTAATACTTGACTGTAAATTATAATAGATTCCCAAAGAGCTCTGAGAAGCCATCTTTCAGTTCATCTCGGAACCCACCACTGCTGGCCTTTCTGCTTCCTGCTAAGCGAGCCAACCGTCGTCGAAATTCTAGGCTTTGGGATTTACTCACATCTGGCAATGCTACTGCTCTCTGTAGCTGGCTGGCTAGTACCTCACGCGGCTGCGCAGCCAGTCCACAGACGCACAAGCAAATTCACCTGCCTTCTTGCCAACTCCAGGTGGCCAAATCGCTCACCTATATATGCATAACTTTACATAATCCAGACTTTATTTTTGCGTGGAATCAAGTAAATTACCGTCTACCCAGCGAATCAAAGGTACTGACAGAAATGAATCAACCTGGTTGCTTCTCCTATTCTGCGGAGAATGTTTTTACTGGATAATGAGATGTGAGACCGAGAAGTGGCAAACAAAGTGAGAAGATAATTCTAGGGGTGTTGAAAGTACCTCGATGCTTTTTCAGAGAAGTATACTGAAGGTGATGAGACCAATGCTAATGATAAAAGTTTATTGCCATGATAGTAACAGTTTTCAGAGTTAGGTGGCTGAGACGCTGCCCACTTTGATTTAAAATATTCGCTGACTAATACGAACAGGAAGACTTACACTCAGTGGATAACCGATGCTTGTCTTTGGCTGATAAATGCACACAGTTGTAAGCTTTTCAGTTCACTGACTCATCTGAAGTGTCATTTATTGCTAAGGACTTTATCTACTGTGCCTAAAATGTTCTTTGTAATTAACTTGAAATTCATACCCACTACTTACCGAATTGCTGATTCGTCATTACGTTAAGTTTTGTATCAATTGGTGCGTAGGATGAACCGTACATCTCGCCCTGATTAGTTGGATCGTAACAGCAGACAAGTAGGTCACAGTGGAGCGGAACACAAGTCAGTGCAATATCGGCCAACATGCCTGCCATAAACCTTCCTTCGCAACCAGTTATACAAACAGCTACCGTCCCACACGTCTTCTTATTCTAACCTTGAATGATTAAAGCGACTGGAATTGAGTATGATGGTACGTGCAGCATTGGCGTTCGAATAGTTTCGAGTATCGAATGTTACATCAGTATGAATGCGATAATGACCTTGGCTGAAGCTTGCTATGGCGGAGCTGTGTGTATTACAACGTGCGATCTAGATGGAACATTGAAATGAACGTGCTTGAACTGATTACAGACTCATATTTAGATTTTGTAATTATCGTTGAAAAGGAATGAGTTTCATTTAAAAGAAGTAAACAGATTTGAGGAATGTGATATCAAGATCGACACCATTGGATGGAGGATAACCTTTGACACTAAAAGAGGCTCAGGGATCCTGGGGATGGGTGAAACTAAAGTATGATGATGTTCCATTGGGCTTTGTGTCGTTATCTGCTAGTAAACTAATGTCTAGTCTGGTGCTTGAAGAGGGTAGCAGGACCATAATTCTTACCCTGACGCTGAGATCAAATACTCGACAGTATTCACTTTCGAATATTTTGATAACCAGTGGAGAAGACTTGTTACTTGCATATACTGAAGGGAATAAGTCTTCGAGAGAAGAGCGGCATCTTTATTGTCTTGGGAAATGCATAAGAATTCCTGTGCGATTGAATCAATATCTAATAAATCCTTATAACATTAAATGGCCTTATAATACAGGCGCTTTTGTTTGCTATTACACAGTGCTAAAATTTACTGTTTGCGTTTCAACGTGTTTAATGTTACAATATCTGCCATAGTTTCTTGCTCCGCAGAACCTGCACATTAGTAATACAACTGAATTACCGCACTGTGCAGGCCCGCTTTGTCTGGTCGGTCTAATCTCGGCGGGTTTCCTCCCTGGCTCACAGAGCGTCTATTGAAACACTGCCGTAACTACTGTACACAAACTAAATCTACAACAACAGGAGCTGTAACTACTGTACTTTGATTTGTGTTGGTTTCTACACCTGTGCTCCTAGCTTTGTCCAGTCTTGTGTGCACACATTACCCTGACTAGCAGACCGGCAGAGGCAACGACCACAAGCCGTCCAGCGGGAAAGGAGACAAGTTCGTGAAATCGTTACACGCTCTGCTGGAAACCTTGTCACGTAAGTTGTTTAGAGTCTCTAACTGTTCTACGTTTCTCATTGAAGTTTCAACATCTCTTAATGTCAGGGCCCGTGTCATCTCTGCTGCCACTGCTATGTATGGGGCCACTCAAGCACGTGTTCCGGAATGCCCTCTATCTCCCACATTAACACATCGATGAATCCCTTTTACCCATATTGCAGAGATATGCATGACATGGAACACATCAGCCCAGAAACTGCATCAAACCTCTAGATAGCTTTAGGTGCCTGATCGTGAATCTTTCCTAAACACTCGGTACGCCGTTCGTGCACTCTCCTTACAGTTTAGTCTTGGTTCCAGTATTTCTGCCACAGATCTATTATCCTCTCTTACCAATTTTTTGGTATGTGCCAGAGCTTCAGGAGTACTGTGCTCTTTATTACAATGTTGTTTACACGGCGAGTAATTTACTGATTGCTCCCAGATCATGAGATCCCGGCGATAGAGTCCCATGATCATCAACTCTGCAGTATTTGGGGGCGTGCGACAGGTGCCAGTGGACCGCGACAGTACATTGCTCTGCGGACTTCTCACAGCCAAGATGGGTCTCACCAGTGTGAACCTGTCAGCCCAGGTGCCAGAGCCATGCCACATAATGATAGTACACTCTTGTGATATACGTAGCTTTACCGGGCCTATTTTAGTCATTGTGATTAACTTACAGGGTGATTCAAAAAGAATACCACAACTTTAGGAATTTAAAACTCTGCAACGACAAAAGGCAGAGCTAAGCACTATCTATCGGCGAATTAAGGGAGCTATAAAGTTTCATTTAGTTGTACATTAGTTCGCTTGAGGCGCTGTTGACTAGGCGTCAGCGTCAGTTGATGCTAATATGGCGACCGCTCAACAGAAAGCTTTTTGTGTTATTGAGTACGGCGGAAGTGAATCGACGACAGTTGTTCAGCGTGCATTTCGAACGAAGTATGGTGTTAAACCTCCTGATAGGTGGTGTATTAAACGTTGGTATAAACAGTTTACAGAGAATGGGTGTTTGTGCAAAGGGAAAAGTTCTGGATGGCCGAGAACGAGTGATGAAAATGTAGCACGCATCCAGCAAGCATTTGTTCGCAGCCCAGGGAAATCGACGATTTTTTCTTATGGGGGTATGTTAAGGATATGGTGTTTCGGCCACCTCTCCCAGCCACCATTGATGATTTGAAACGAGAAATAACAGCAGCTATCCAAACTGTTACGCCTGATATGCTACAGAGAGTGTGGAACGAGTTGGAGTATTGGGTTGATATTGCTCGAGTGTCTGGAGGGGGCCATATTTAACATCTCTGAACTTGTTTTTGAGTGAAAAAAAACCTTTTTAAATACTCTTTGTAATGATGTATAACAGAAGGTTATATTATGTTTCTTTCATTAAATACACATTTTTAAAGTTGTGGTATTCTTTTTGAATTTAGCGCCTCAAGGGGCTTATGCGTTATCATGTCGATATATGCTGCAAAGCTACAGTGGCTGTCCAGTACAATGCCAAGATATTTGGCCTCCTTTATCCAGTGTATTGATGTGTTAACCAGACAGTGAGACGACGTCTGGATCATCAATGACTGACACCACAGAGGTTAATATTGAGACTTCCCGTAACATGGCAGAAGAGAGAGGCGTGTCACCAGTGGTGCGACCATTACCACTGGACACAGGAGTCCACCATGTCACGTTTTCATGCGCGTTCCTGTTCTGCTTACAGCACCACGATGGACCTATCACTGAGGAAGACTCTGGGGAAGACGAACATTGACAAATTGTGATTCGTCATCGTCACATTGACCAGCACCTGGCATCACGATATGAATGCCGTTGGGTACACTACACTATTTTGTTTGGTTCGCATAGTTGGTAGTTCAGACAGCAGCCATAACGTTTCCTAGTTGTTAAGTCCATTGGCCGCGCCCTATCCTCGAGATCCCTGTGAAGCCATCTGTGGAAAAGATGAGGCCTGATTCTGCCTGTAACATCGTGACCTGCCTCGATATGGAGATCGCCGCACGTTCTCCAGATCCCAGCATCTACATCTACTCTACATCTACATCCATACTCCGCAAGCGGCGGAGGGTACCTTGAGTACCTCTACCGGTTCTCTCTTCTATTCCAGTCTCGTATTGTTCGTGGAAAGAAGGATTGTCGGTATGCTTCTGTGTGGGCTCTAATCTCTCTGATTTTATCCTCATGGTCTCTTCGCGAGATATACGTAGGAGGGAGCAATATACTGCTTGACTCTTCGGTGAAGGTATGTTCTCGAAACTTTAACAAAAGCCCGAACCGAGCTACTGAGCGTCTCTCCTGCAGAGTCTTCCACTGGAGTTTATCTATCATCTCCGTAATGCTTTCGCGATTACTAAATGATCCTGTAACGAAGCGCGCTGCTCTCCGTTGGATCTTCTCTATCTCCTCTATCAACCCTATCTGGTACGGATCCCACACTGCTGAGCAGTATTCAAGCAGTGGGCGAACAAGCGTACTGTAACCTACTTCCTTTGTTTTCGGATTGCATTTCCTTAGGATTCTTTCAATGAATCTCAGTCTGGCATCTGCTTTACCGACTATTAATTTTATGTGGTCATTCGATTCTAAATCACTCCTAATGCCTACTCCCAGATAATTTACGGTATTAACTGCTTCCAGTTGCTGACCTGCTATATTGTAGCTAAATGATAAAGGATCTTTCTTTCTATGTATCCGCAGCACATTACACTTGTCTACATTGAGATTCAGTTGCCATTCCCTGCACCATGCGTCAATTCACTGCAGATCCTCCTGCATTTCAGTACAATTTTCCATTGTTACAACCTCTCGATACACCACAGCATCATCTGCGAAAAGCCTCAGTGAACTTCCGATGTCATCCACAAGGTCGTTTATGTATACTGTGAATAGCAACGGTCCTACGACACTCCCCTGCGGCACACCTGAAATCACTCTTACTTTGGAAGACTTCTCTCCATTGAGAATGACATGCTGCGTTCTGTTATCTAGGAACTCTTCAATCCAATCACACAATTGGTCTGATAGTCCATGTGTACTTACTTTGTTCATTAAACGACTGTGGGGAACTGTATCGAACACCTTGCGGAAGTCAAGAAACACGGCATCTACCTGTGAACCCGTGTCTATGGCCCTCTGAGTCTCGTGGACGAATAGCGCGAGCTGGGTCTCACAGGACCGTCTTTTTCGAAACCGATGCTGATTCCTACAGAGTAGATTTCTAGTCTGCAGAAAAGTCATTATACTCGAACATAATACGTGTTCCAAAATTCTACAACTGATCGACGTTAGAGATATAGGTCTATAGTTCTGCACATCTGTTCGACGTCCCTTCTTGAAAACGGGGATGGCCTGTGCCCTTTTCCAATCCTTTGGAACGCTACGCTCTTCTAGAGACCTACGGTACACCGCTGCAAGAAGGGGGGCAAGTTCCTCCGCGTACTCTGTGTAAAATCGAACTGGTATGCCATCAGGTCCAGCGGCCTTTCCTCTTTTGAGCGATTTTAATTGTTCCTCTATCCCTCTGTCGTCTATTTCGATATCTACCATTTTGTCATCTGTGCGACAATCTAGAGAAGGAACTACAGTGCAGTCTTCCTCTGTGAAACAGCTTTGGAAAAATACTTTTAGTATTTCGGCCTTTAGTCTGTCATCCTCTGTTTCAGTACCATTTTGGTCACAGAGTGTCTGGACATTTTGTTTTGATCCACCTACCGCTTTGACATAAGACCAGAATTTCTTAGGATTTTCTGCCAAGTCAGTACATAGAACTTTACTTCCCCAGATCCCTCATCCATTGAAACTAAAAGGTCCCATGACATTAATGTGATCGCCCTCGGCGTTCGATGATCACACACAGATAGCAGCTGACAACACTAGTTATACTCTATAAGCTGTATCGGGTGGGGTGGATTGGGGGTGCATGGAAAACAGTGCAGTCAATGTAGTAATGTGCAAATGTAGCAGTTTATCTGACGTCCAAAAGGGCATGATTATTGTCTTTCTGGCTAAGGATGGAAACATTTCCGAAATCGCTAAAACTGTAAACTGTTCACATGCTGCCGTGGTTAAAGTGTACCTTGAATAGCAAAACAGAAGTATCCCAAACTGGCGCTGAGGCAACTGTTGTGCAATATGGCCGTAGATGGCGTGTGAACGGCGGCTGCGGAGATGTGTGTGGACGAACAGAGGTGCAACTGTTGAGCGGTTGACAGCCCAGATGAACTACGTGGCTACCAACACTCTCCTCAACGATCGTTGCCCAAACGTTGCTGCATGTAGTCCTTGTCAGCAGGCGCCTCATTCGTGCGCCAGTGCTGACGGCAGCTTGAATTTCGTAACTGCACGTCCACTGAGTGGCGATAGGTGGCCTTCTCACACGAATCACGTTTTATGCTCCATCAGAGCGATCGCTACTAGCGTGTGCGCCCCTACTGGACGAGTCCAGATATTAAACGTATTGTAAACTCCACCTGTGATAATTAAATGAAACGTATCGTAGGTAATAGGTACTGTTTCAAACCATGATTTCTTTCAAGCACTCCTACTAACCTTATTCATTCACTCAATAAAGTAAGCTAGGAAACAAAACGCATTACAGAGGAAGGAGCGCACAGAAGGTATGGTGGGGATAGGAGATAAGCGGGTGGCCAGCTTGCCCCTGTGTGCACGCGGAACACCTGTTAACTGCAAGCGTGCAAGTGCACCGCACATGTGCAGGATTCCTGCCCGCCCCTGTTCTAGAGCCTCACTTCTAGCAAGTCCGCACTGTGAAAAGTGGTTAATCCGGCTTCTGTCAGGTAGTGACGTTGATGTGACTTGACCATGTATGTGGTGGTATGCTGCTAAGTTTAAGGGCGCACTAGCTCTCGCCAGCATCGCAACCGATGCTCTGGCAGAGTGGCGAAACGGCATAGAATGAGGTACCTGTATCTGTCATCCACTTTCTGTTCAATTCGATATCTAGCCCTGCTAGAGCCGCCGCTGCTGCCAGAGGTGGGAGCTGTGTACACTAAATTTCGCACCCTGTAAGTCATAACTCACCTACAAATTCAGTAAGTCATACTACTTACTATACTGTTCCCATACCACAAATAAAATTTCATTACTTGCGGTAGTTACTGATGCTGCAATTTTAACGGCCAGCAGTGCGAGTATCCAGACACGACGCTGACTGAAATGAATGCGGCAGCGCCCAGCGGTGCATAATTTTAAGTGGGACGCGGGCCGCCTCGCCGGTGCGGTCGCAGCGGCAGTAACAGCGGGCGAGCGCGGATGGACCGCAGCCAAGCCGGCGGTGGTCCGCCTCCGGCCTCCGGCGGGCAGCGTTGCGCTGCGGCGATCGATGCCCCCCGCCCCCCGTGCCCCGTGCCGCGGCCCCCGCCCCCAGTCCCCCGCCGGCCACCTGGGTCGCTGCCGCATCGCCACCGCCATCGCCTCCGCCCCCGTCGTGCAAATCCTCTCGAGCAGCCTCGCTCACACCTGGAGTAGCTGCGTCCTGCGCCACCGACACCGAAACTGCGGCCGGCCTCGCTTCCTCCCAGGCTGAAACTCAACACAGCAGACCCCAGCCGCGGCTCCCAGAACAAGATCTCGAAGCAACAAAGTACACTGAATCCGTCTAAACATTCTTCACTTGCATTCGAGTGATAGTGGTACAAGGAATATTCGGAGTTTATTTCGCATTCAGAGTGCGGGAGGGTTAGTGTGCCGTTGTCTTAGCAAATGTAAGAAGTTGCATGAACATTATTTAATTACTACGAAAAGACTTATATTTGGTATGAAATCACAATTCCTGCGGTGAAAGGGGGGAGGGGGGGGGGGATACGGGACGTAAGGCAATAGGACTAGCTTCGTGTGAATGATATTTATGGGTTACATTTTTTTATGGCTCACGTCAGTGTTGAAAACCATTTTCTATCTTAAATCATCAGAAAAAGAAAGTGTCTAATCCGCCCTCTCTTGCTGTGTGGACGCAGAATAGATAGAAAATGTGCCATTCCTGTGCTCGTAAGAATAAAATCATTTTGAGTTAAACAACTGATGCGGTGCCTCGCAGGGTAGCCGCTCAGTCTGAGGCGCCTTGCCACGGTTCGTGCCGCTCCCCCCGTCAGAGGTTCGAGTCTTCCCTCGGGCATGGGTGTGTGTGTTGTCCTTAGCATAAGTTACTTTAATGTAGTGTGTAAGCCTAGGGAGCGATGACCTCAGCAGTTAGCTGCCATAAGAACTTACCGCAAATTTAAAAAAAAAAGAACAAAAAAAAGGGAAAGAAAAATCTGGCGTGGCTGTTTCTCTTAAGATGTCACTAAATTCTTGCCTGAACTTGATGCAATTTCCAGTGAACGCCACTTTCTGCAGAACTTTTAACATCTTGTCGATTTTAAGCTATGGTAAAATATTTTTTTGTTGGCTTCGAGTAGCGGTCGGTCACGTTAAAGAAGGTTAAACGACACTTGTCGTGGGATATTATAGCAAGACGACGTGCACCACTACATCACATTAATACAATAAAATCATTGCGTAGAAACAATTACATAAGAGTAGGATCAAATGAGACTGACGACTTGTAGCTAACACAAATCAAAGGTCAGAAGAAGGTGACCTGTGCAACCGCCAACACGTATTTCGAAATTAATTCGATGACTGCGAATTCTTTGGCATCAGCTATATTAGGTTTAGGTTTACTACTCAATGTCTTTCATGTATTTCACACATGGTTGGTTGGTTGGTTGTTTCGGGGAAAGAGACCAGACAGCGAGGTCATCGGTCTCATCGGACTGGGAAAGGACGGGGAAGGACGGCGGCCGTGCCCTTTCAAAGCAACCATCCCGGCATTTGCCTGGAGCGATTTAGGGAAATCACGGGAAACCTAAATCAGGATGGCCAGACGCGGGATTGAACCGTCGTCCTCCCGAATGCGAGTCCAGTGTCTAACCACTGCGCCACCTCGCCCGGTTTCACACATGAATGTAAGCAACAATATACAGGCTGAGTCACGTAAGACGTAACACGCCTTTCATTGCGTGAACAGTTCCCGATATCGAAAAGAGGTTTGCAACAAATTACAGTACGTTAAGAGGCACGTACTTTGGTATCTGAGAAAAAAAATATTATCTCTTTTATCGCTACAAAATGGCTCAGTTGACCGGCGTTGCCTGGTGAAACGTTATTGTGATGCCTCGTGTAAGGTTCAAATGGCTCTGAGCACTATGGGACTTCACAGCTGTGGTCATCAGTCCCCTAGAACTTAGAACTACTTAAACCTAACTAACCTAAGGACATAACACACATCCATGCCCGAGGCAGGATTCAAACCTGTGACCGTAGCAGTCACGCGGTTCCAGACTGTAGCGCCTAGAACCGCTCGGCCACACTGGCCGGCTTTATCGCTACAGATACTGAACCAAGTATGATGTTTTTAAATAGAATAGTATACTCTTTTTAAAGGCAATCGAGAGCGTTTGGCAAGAGAAGTATAGTGATATAATGCTTGTTAATGTTGAGGTTGAAACTCTTCGCTAAGGAATCCGAGGATTATCCTAAATTTGAAAGGCATGTCGGCCGGAATCAGCGATTGCACTGTAAACACGTTCATGTCAGGCTAAGACAGTTTATCAAACCTTTAGACTGTTTACTTGTCTTCACTACAGAACTAGCAGGAACTGTGTCATCTATCGGCAAGTCATTTCTGCTTCAACATTCCTTGCATGCAGACATGTACACACGAGGACAAGTTAGACATGCTACTTTTATACGGCGAATGGTGCTACAACACGTATTTGGAAGGAATGTGGGATTAACCAGATGAGTGTCATTCGCATCTTCCACCGACGTAAATTCCACCTTTATCACCTGTCAATCACTACATGAGGCATTCGGAGGAACTGATTTCGAAAGTCGTATAGAATTTTGTTGGTTTGCTCTGCATCGCGTGGGGAGAGAACACTACCGTTTTCCAGCATGTGCTCTTTCCGGCGAAGCAACGTTTACGAACCGCTGTAATGTGAAGCATAAACCTATGGTGCGGCATCGTCTGAAATTCGTTTGTGGGACCTTACTTCATCGGAGGGATATTAAATAGAAATATTCTACACACTTTCTTACGAACATTCTATCGGTTTTTCTAGAAGAGGTATCTCTGAATAAGCGGCAGTGGAAGTAGTTCTATCACGACGGCTGCGCAGCTCACTCTTCTTGCGTTGCAACGCAAACACTGAAAGAAAAGTAACCTGAGCATTGCATAGGACGGAACGCCGCACTACAGTGGTTTGCCGGCTCTCTTGATTTGAGTCCTCTTGATTTCTTTCTACGGGGAGCACTGAGAGGTGAAGTTTATCATGAAGCCCCAACTACGCCAGACGATATGTTGCGTCGAATCGTAACAGCATGCAACAGCATATCACCCATTGTAATTTTGTCTGCTCATCTGTCTCTCGAACAGCGATTGCATAATGTACCTTATAGTCGATGGTAAAGAATTTGAGCATATACTCAAGTGTAAAACTTCGTTTTGTTAAAAAAAGTATGTATTTAATGGGTGACATGTAGTCAGTTATTCTGAATATACCGTTTAGTTTATTTAAAGTGCATTTCGTCTAATTACAGTTCAGAGTAGCAATTTCAGACACATTTGTTCGACAGCAGATGGTTTTTCCCTTGAATAGGGCTGTTTGTCATTACGAGGCATGAATGACCCAAGTTTCTGTTTCGGCTTTCACAAGTAAGCAGCAACGGAGAGGATTTAAATGGGAAACAACCTGACGAAAATCTAGTGGTTTCCACGAAAGGCTGGAAACGTACACTTTTGAAATTCAGGGTGATTCAAAAAGAATACCACAACTTTAAAAATGTGTATTTAATGAAAGAAACATAATATAACCTTCTGTTATACATCATTACAAAGAGTATTTAAAAAGGTTTTTTTTCACTCAAAAACAAGTTTAGAGATGTTCAATATGGCCCCCTCCAGACACTCGAGCAATATCAACCCGATACTCCAACTCGTTCCACACTCTCTGTAGCATATCAGGCGTAACAGTTTGGATAGCTGCTGTTATTTCTCGTTTCAAATCATCAATGGTGGCTGGGAGAGGTGGCCGAAACACCATATCCTTAACATACCCCCATAAGAAAAAATCGCAGGGGGTAAGATCAGGGCTTCTTGGAGGCCAGTGATGAAGTGCTCTGTCACGGGCTGCCTGGCGGCCGATCCATCGCCTCGGGTAGTTGACGTTCAGGTGGATGCGTGCTACATTTTCATCACTCGTTGTCGGCGGTCCAGAACTTTTCCCTTTGCACAAACACCCATCCTCTGTAAACTGTTTATACCAACGTTTAATACACCACCTATCAGGAGGTTTAACACCATACTTCGTTCGAAATGCACGCTGAACAACTGTCGTCGATTCACTTCTGCAGTACTCAATAACACAAAAAGCTTTCTGTTGAGCGGTCGCCATCTTAGCATCAACTGACGCTGACGCCTAGTCAACAGCGCCTCAAGCGAACAAATGTACAACTAAATGAAACTTTATAGCTCCCTTAATTCGCCGACAGATAGTGCTTAGCTCTGCCTTTTGTCGTTGCAGAGTTTTAAATTCCTAAAGTTGTGGTATTCTTTTTGAATCACCCTGTACTTTTCCTCATACCCGTCTGATGCGCCAAAAGCTAGCATATGTCTCAGTTCCATATACAAAAGTCATAGCTGACCCTGTATCTATGTTGTGTAGAAAATGAGGTTTTGTACCAGTAGCATAGGACTGGTTTGCTGCAACGACGGAGTTTCGCATAAGAGCTCTGGTTGGCGATGTCTACGCTGTAATGACCGACACTGGCCGCATTGCTAACCAGTGTTAGAATACGCCTCGGATTCTTTTCCGGAGATTTTCAACTTCAACGTTAGCAATCATTATATGACTGTACTCGTCTTTTCAAGTGCTTCCGAGTTTCGTTAGAAAAAAATATCATTCTATTTAAAAAATCGTACTTTCTTCAATATCTCGATCGATATAAGAGAGAAGATTCTTGATTATATGCCATAGCACGTTCCGCTTAGGCCACGCGGCTTAACGCGCTGCTTCCCGAGCGGGAAGGCGTGCCGGTCCCCGGCATGTGTCCACTCGGCGGATTAGTGCCGATTTCCGGTGTGCCGGCCAGCCTGTGGGTGGTTTTTGAGGCGGTTCTCCATCCACCTCGGCGAATGCCCTATGTCGGCGATTGCTGCACAAAACACTGGCTCCACGTACGCGTACACCATAATTACCACGCAAACGTTTGGGCTTACACTCGTCTGGTATGAGGCACTCCCGGGATGGTCCACTGGGTGCCGAACCTCACAATAACCCTGGGGTCGGTGTGGGGCGGCAGTGAGGTGGGTGCACTGCTGTGGCCTGTTGTGAACCACTGAGGGCTACGGCGGGACGAACCTCTCCGTCTAGGTCTCAGGTTTAATGCACAAAATACACTCCTAGAAATGGAAAAAAGATTACATTGACACCGGTGTGTCAGACCCACCATACTTGCTCCGGACACTGCGAGAGGGCTGTACAAGCAATGATCACACGCACGGCACAGCGGACACACCAGGAACCGCGGTGGTGGCCGTCGAATGGCGCTAGCTGCGCAGCATTTGTGCACCGCCGCCGTCAGTGTCAGCCAGTTTGCCGTAGCATACGGAGCTCCATCGCAGTCTTTAACACTGGTAGCATGCCGCGACAGCGTGGACGTGAACCGTATGTGCAGTTGACGGACTTTGAGCGGGGGCGTATAGTGGGCATGCGGGAGGCCGGGTGGACGTACCGCCGAATTGCTCAACACGTGGGGCGTGAGGTCTCCACAGTACATCGATGTTGTCGCCAGTGGTCGGCGGAAGGTGCACGTGCCCGTCGACCTGGGACCGGACCGCAGCGACGCACGGATGCACGCCAAGACCGTAGGATCCTACGCAGTGCCGTAGGGGACCGCACCGCCACTTCCCAGCAAATTAGGGACACTGTTGCTCCTGGGGTATCGGCGAGGACCATTCGCAACCGTCTCCATGAAGCTGGGCTACGGTCCCGCACACCGTTAGGCCGTCTTCCGATCACGCCCCAACATCGTGCAGCCCGCCTCCAGTGGTGTCGCGACAGGCGTGAATGGAGGGACGAATGGAGACGTGTCGTCTTCAGCGATGAGAGTCGCTTCTGCCTTGGTGCCAATGATGGTCGTATGCGTGTTTGGCGCCGTGCAGGTGAGCGCCACAATCAGGACTGCATACGACCGAGGCACACAGGGCCAACACCCGGCATCATGGTGTCGGGAGCGATCTCCTACACTGGCCGTACACCACTGGTGATCGTCGAGGGGACACTGAATAGTGCACGGTACATCCAAACCGTCATCGAACCCATCGTTCTACCATTCCTAGACCGGCAAGGGAACTTGCTGTTCCAACAGGACAATGCACGTCCGCATGTATCCCGTGCCACCCAACGTGCTATAGGAGGTGTAAGTCAACTATCCTGGCCAGCAAGATCTCCGGATCTGTCCCCCATTGAGCATGTTTGGGACTGGATGAAGCGTCGTCTCACGCGGTCTGCACGTCCAGCACGAACGCTGGTCCAACTGAGGCGCCAGGTGGAAATGGCATGGCAAGCCGTTCCACAGGACTACATCCAGCATCTCTACGATCGTCTCCATGGGAGAATAGCAGCCTGCATTGCTGCGAAAGGTGGATATACACTGTACTAGTGCCGACATTGTGCATGCTCTGTTGCCTGTGTCTATGTGCCTGTGGTTCTGTCAGTGTGATCATGTGATGTATCTGACCCCAGAATTGTGTCAATAAAGTTTCCCCTTCCTGGGACAATGAATTCACGGTGTTCTTATTTCAATTTCCAGGAGTGTATGCCATAGTACGTTCCGCTTAGGCCACCCGGCTAGCCGCGCGGCTTAACGCGCTGCTTCCCGAGCGGGAAGGCGTGCCGGTCCCCGGCATGTGTCCACTCGGCGGATTAGTGCCGATTTCCGGTGTGCCGGCCAGCCTGTGGGTGGTTTTTGAGGCGGTTCTCCATCCACCTCGGCGAATGCACTATGTCGGCGATTGCTGCACAAAACACTGGCTCCACGTACGCGTACACCATAATTACCACGCAAACATTTGGGGTTACACTCGTCTGGTATGAGGCACTCCCGGGATGGTCCACTGGGTGCCGAACCTCACAATAACCCTGGTATCGGTGTGGGGCGGCAGTGAGGTGGGTGGACTGCTGTGGCCTGTTGTGGGGTTGTGAACCACTGAGGGCTACGGCGGGACGAATCCTCTCCGTCTAGGTCTCTGGTTTAATGCACAATATACAATACACGTTCCGCTTAGCGAACAATCATTTGCCGAAAACCTTGTTTCGATATCTGCAACCATTCACGAAATAAAAAGGGGGGGGGGGTTCTTATTACATCAGTCACCCTGTGGAGAGGGAATATCATAACTACTCATAAGTACAACTGACATGGGTGAAAGTGTATGCCAAAAGAAGCAAAACCGTTCGAGGGATAATGATTCTGCAAAACCTCCACTGACGTCTGTACGAATTACTACCCTAGTCGGCACAAATAGGGTCCCCCATGGTTCATGGTTCCATGGGGCGCTATCACGCTTTCCTGCTGGTGCAAAGGCGACGTCTAAGGCGCCACTTCGGTCCAGGATGGATAGGTCGAACAAGAGATGTATTTTCGCATTCAAAATCACTCCATCTCAGTCCTTTGGATATTTCCCGTCTGGGGCATCTCAAAACTGAAGTGCACAGCCACTCCCACCTGGTACGGTTGAACAACTGGAGCAGTGAGTCATTCAGTCTTTTCAAGGTTTGGTGGCATGATCTGGCGATGGCGTGTTTGAAAGAATTACTAGCTCATTGTGGAGGTGAGTGCAGTATTCGGTCGCAAGACGAGGATAGCAAATACAACACTTCGTTCAACAGGTACTAGTGTACAGTAAATTGTAACATCTAACGTGCTGAAGTAATATTCTACTCACAGTAGGTAATGCGTGGAATTTGAGTCCATGTCCATGTACACGGGTTCCGACAGTTTCCTGCAGTTGAGTAGGTGCTGATGGTCTTGAGGTTTACCACACTCATATGGTTCGTCCCCTGAGATGTATCCCCATTTCGTCATGTTCTCCTTACACCGAAATGCCGGCCGCGGTGGTCTCGCGGTTCTAGGCGCTCAGTCCGGAGCCGCGCGACTGCTACGGTCGCAGGTTCGAATCCTGCCTCGGGCATGGGATGTGTGTGATGTCCCTAGGTTAGTTAGGTTTAAGTAGTTCTAAGTTCTAGGGGACTGATGACCATAGATGTTAAGTCCCATAGTGCTCAGAGCCATTTTACACCGAAATACTCCAGCTCTGAGTCTATTGAGTACCTTCCATGTCGTGTATGGGAGATTATGACCTGTATCAGGTTCTTCCTTGGGGTTGTCCCAATATTCCTCTGATGATGAGCTACGCCAGAGTTGTATCCTATGGTCTGCAGGTGATGTCTGCATTGGTTGCGTTGTCCGGAGAAAACTTTTTCTCGGCTTTGGTGTTTGATGTTCGCATCCAAACAGGGGGTGTCTCTGATCCGTCTCCTGCTTCTTTCTTTCCACTTCAGCTGCTGTTCTCCTTCGGATGGCTGGAGGTGCTACGCCCATGAGGTGGTAGGTTTTGTCAACAGGGGTTGCCCGCAAGCAGCCGGTTACAATTCGTCCTGTTTTATTTAGAGCAATATATACCTCTTTGGCATGGCTGAAGTTCTGTTATACAGGTGCTGCATATTCAGCAGCGGAGAAGCACAAAGCGAGGGCAGATGTGCGGAGGACCTGTGGGTATGCTCCCCAGTTGTTGCCGGTCAGTTTCCTAATAATGTAGATCCTCGCACTAGCTTTCATTTTTGTATCTGTACAGTGGTCCTTGAAGGTGAGGGATCGGTCCAACTTCACTCTGAGGTACTTTTCGGTGTCACAGTGGGTCAGATGTTGACCTCTCCAGGTTATTCTCAGTTTCCTCCGTGCCTCTCTGTTCCGAAAGTGGAATGCACACACTTGTGTTTTGGAGAGGTTTGGCTTCAGGTAGTTGCTATCGTAGTAGTTAGATAATGCCTCAAACTTATTGTGAATTTTTCTTCCACCTCCTCAAAAGTTCTACCTTGCGCGGTAAGTGCTGTGTCATCTACATAAATGAAAGATCTTGGGACAGGATTAACTGGTTGGCCATTAGTGTAAACATCAAACAGCAGTGGGGTTGGCACACTTCCTCGCGAGATACCATTTCTCTGTGCCCTCCACCGACTCCTCTTGTTTTGTAGAGTAACATAGAAAAATCTGTTTTGTAGCAGGCATCTTATAAACTGTGTTAGGTGGAAGTCTTTTGTGATGACATAGATCTTTGTTAAAATTTTCCTGTGATTAATGGTGTCATATGTAGCAGTAAGATCCACAAAGGCGACACCGGTGATCTGCCCGCGTTCATATTCATCCTCTGTGTGTTGTGTCAGGTTCAAGATCTGTCCACAACACGACCTCCGGGGGCGGAACCCAGATTGTTCTCTGATCAGTGTTTGATCGACTTGGTCCGAGATTCGATTGAGGACCAGTCTCTCTAAAACTTTGTATAGATGACATAAGAGTGATATGGGTCGGAAATTTTTGGCATCTGTTGGCTGTTTCCCCGGTTTCAGTAGGGCCACAAAATGTTCAAATGGCTCTGAGCACTGAGCACTAAGGACATCACACACATCCATTCCCGAGGCAGGATTCGAACCTGCGACTGTAGCGGTCGCTCGGCTCCAGACTGTAGCGCCTAGAACCGCACGGCCACTCCGGCCGGCGGTAGGGCCACAATTTTGGTTTTTCTCCAGATTTTTGGTATTTGAAATTTTGAGACACAGGTGTTCATCATATCTAGAATCCACGTCTTGGTTGCTGTTCCAAACATTTTTATCTGTTCCGTCCTCAAGTCATCTAACCCCGCAGCTTTATTGTTCTTCATTGAGTATATTGCGGTTTCTAATTCTTCCAATGAGAATGGTGTGCCAGTATAGTTATTCTCCTCAGTAATTCTCTGGATTTTTGGAGCCATGCCTTTCTACTATTTTGTTTCATATCGAGGTCCGTCATAAGATCGCACCATTTTTCTTTCCTTCTAGCTGATATGGCTAGCATAAGTTCTTCACCAACTTGTATTGATTCTTCAGCAAATTGGTCATCTTCAAAAAGGTGTTCATATTCATTCATAATTGTTTTTGTATCTTTGTCTAGTCCTGGTATGTAAGTTGTTCTACATCAGCGGGGTATATACCTACAAGAGACAGCTTTCACCAGCTTTATAAAGCTATCGTATTTCTCTGGAGAAGGATCTAGTTCAAAGATTTTGGAATCAAGTTCTTCAGTAAATTTATCCCATTGTGTTCATTTAACGTTAAATGTTGCCTTTAAGGGGGTATAGCAGGGTTTGATGACTGCTTCTATAGAGCAAATAATTTCTCGGTGTTGTGTCCTTGGAACTGGGTCTCCCATTTCTTCCTTCACTTCGTGAGCAACATTTTCACTTGCAAAGATATTATCTGGGGTATATCCATGGTCCCACCTTACACTCCTGAAGGACTATGGTAGCTTTGGATCATGTATTAACTTCAGGCCCGTGCTTTCTACCAAGTTTTCAAGGTCTTCTCCACTTTGGTTTGTTTCTCTGTAGCCCCATGATACACTGTGGCAGTTAAAATCTCCCATGACCAACTTAACTGGTTACAAATTGAAATTGTCAGCTTTCCTGATGTATAACTACCATTGTTGTTATTTATTGTCAGCGACTGTGACGTCTTGCAGACACAATCCAAGAACAACAACAGGACGCTACTCTACCATAACGGCCGCCCGCATTCTGCTAGGCTGACAGTAAACACTGTACATGCGTTGGATTAGGAAGTCATTCCGCACTCACCTTATTCACCTGATCTTCTGCCCCCAGATTTTCGCGTTTTCCGCATTTCATCGAACAATCTTCAAGTAACTTTCTTTTCGGATGAAATTCGTGTGATTTCTACAGTCACGGAAGCGAGAAGTAACCCCAGCATTGGAAGACTGTTCTAAATAGTGAAAGAGAATGTAGTATTGATTACTAAGGTCACTGTTACGTGTAAATGTTCTTTTTAATAAGCTTATGGGAAAACGGTTCGAACTTCTGCACGAACGCGATAGTTAGACGCAGGTCCAGATTTCGGTCCTTGGAGAGAACAAGGGGGAAGGGGAGGAAAAGGTTGAGGGAAGTGTGTCACAGATCGTTACATTTTTTGTTTTTTATTTTACATGTCTAGTTCCGTAGGACAAAACTGAAGAGCAAATCTCCGTGGTCATCGAACGTGTCTGTACACGAAATTACAACATAAAAGTAATAACAGATAAAATAAAATGTTTATGAACCTAAAAAAGACAAGCCGTAAGTTTATGTAAACGCAGTCAACAATATAACACAAAAATCAGCTCAATTTTTCAAGGAACTCCTCGACAGAATAGAAAGAGTGTTGTTGTGGTCTTCAGTCCTGAGACTGGTTTGTTGCAGCTCTCCACGCTACTCTATCCTGTGCAAGCTTCTTCATCTCCCAGTACCTACTGCAACCTACATCCTTCTGAATGTGCTTAGTGTATTCATCTCTTGGTCTCTCTCTACGATTTTTACCCTCCACGCTGCCCTCCAATACTAAATTTGTGATCCCTTGATGCCTCAGAACATGTCCTACCAACCGATCCCTTCTTCTAGTCAAGTTGTGCCACAAACTCCTCTTCTCCCCAATCCTATTCAGTACCTCCTCCTTCGTTATGTGATCTACCCATCTAATCTTCAACATTCTTCTGTAGCACCACATTTCGAAAGCTTCTATTCTCTTCTTGTCTAAACTATTTATCGTCCATGTTTCACTTCCATACATGGCTACACTCCACACATATACTTTCAGAAACGACTTCCTGACACTTAAATCTATACCCGATGTTAACAAATTTCTCTTCTTCAGAATTGCTTTCCTTGCCATTGCCAGTCTACATTTTATATCTTCTCTACTTCGACCATCATCAGTTATTTCGCTCCCCAAATAGCAAAACTCCTTTACTGCTTTAAGTGTCTCATTTCCTAATCTAATTCCCTCAGCATCACCCGACTTAATTCGACTACATTACTCTCGTTTCGCTTTTGTTGATGTTCATCTTATATCCTCCTTTCAAGACAATGTCCATTCCGTTCAACTGCTCTTCCAAGTCATTTGCTGTCTCTGACAGAATTACAATGTCATCGGCGAACCTCAAAGTTTCTATTTCTTCTCCATGGATTTTAATACCTACTGCGAATTTTTCTTTTGTTTCCTTTACTGCTTGCTCAATATACAGATTGAATAACATCGGGGAGAGGCTATAACCCTGTCTCACTCCCTTCCCAACCACTGCTTCCCTTTCATGTCCCTCGACTCTTATAACTGCCATCTGGTTTCTGTACAAATTGTAATTAGCCTTTCGCTCCCTGTATTTTACTCCTGCCACCTTTAGAATTTGAAAGAGAATATTCCAGTCAACATTGTCAAAAGCTTTCTCTAAGTCTACAAATGCTAGAAACGTAGGTTTGCCTTTTCTTAATCTAGCTTCTAAAATAAGTCGTAGGGTCAGTATTGCCCCACGTGTCCCCATATTTCTACGGAATCCAAACTGATCATCCCCAAGGTCGGCTTCTACCAGTTTTTCCATTCGTCTGTAAAGAATTCGCGTTAGTATTTTGCAGCCATGACTTATTAAACTGATAGTTCGGTAATTTTCACATCTGTCAACACCTGCTTTATTTGGGATTGGAATTATTATATTCTTCTTGAAGTCTGAGGGTATTTCGCCTGTCTCATACACTTTGCTCACCAGATGGTAGAGTTTTGTCAGAACTGGCTCTCCCAAGGCTGTCAGTAGTTCTAATGGAATGTTGTCTACTCCCGGGGCCTTGTTTCGACTCAGGTATTTCAGTGCTGTGTCAAACTCTTCACGCAGTATCATATCTCCCATTTCATCTTCATCTACATCCTCTTCCATTTCCGTAATATTGCCCTCAAGTACATCGCCCTTGTATAAACCCTCTGTATACTCTTTCCACCTTTCTGCTTTCCCGTCTTTACTTAGAACTGGGTTTCCATCTGAGCTCTTGATATTCATACAGGTCGTTCTCTTTTCTCCAAAGGTCTCTTTAATTTTCCTGTAGGCAGTATCTATCTTACCTCTAGTGAGATAAGCCTCTATATCCTTACATTTGTCCTCTAGCAATGCCTGCGTAGCCATTTTGCACTTCCTGTCGATCTCATTTTTGAGACGTTTGTATTCCTTTTTGCCTGCTTCATTTACTGCATTTTTATATTTTCTCCTTTCGTCAATTAAATTCAATATTTCTTCTGTCACCCAAGGATTTCTATTAGCCCTCGTCTTTTTACCTACTTGATCCTCTGCTGCTTTCACTACTTCATCCCTCAAAGCTACTCATTCTTCTTCTACTGTATTTCTTTCCCCCATTCTTGTCAATTGTTCTCTTATGTTCTCCCTGAAACTCTGTACAACCTCTGGTTCTTTCAGTTTATCCAGGTCCCATCTCCTTAAATTCCCACCTTTAGCAGTTTCTTCAGTTTTAATATACAGTTCATAACCAATAGATTGTGGTCAGGTTCCACATCTGCCCCTGGAAATGTCTTACAATTTAAAACCTGGTTCCTAAATCTCTGTCTTACCATTATATAATCTGTCTGATACCTTATAGTATCTCCAGGCTTCTTCCATGTATACAACCTTCTTTGATGATTCTTCAACCAAGTGTTAGCTATGATTAAGTTATGCTCTGCGCAAACTTCTACCAGGCGGCTTCCTGTTTCATTTCTTACCCCCAATCCATATTCACCTACTACGTTTCCTTCTCTCCCTTTTCCTACTACCGAATTCCAGTCACCCATGACTATTAAATTTTCGTCTCCCTTCACTATCTGAATAATTTCTTTTATTTCATCATACATTTCTTCAATTTCTTCGTCATCTGCAGAGCTAGTTGGCATATCGACTTGTACTACTGTCGTAGGCGTGGGCTTCGTGTCTATCTCGGCCACAACAATGTGTGTGTGTGTGTGTGTGTGTGTGTGTGTGTGTTTTCTTTTTAACGTCCCGTCGACAACGAGGTCATTAGAGACGGAGCACAAGCTCGGGATAGGGAAGGATGGGGAAGGAAATCGGCCATGCCCTTTCAAAGGAATCATCCTGGCATTTGCCTGAAACGATTTAGGGAAATCACGGAAAACCTAAATCAGGATGGCTGGAGACGGGATTGAACCGTCGCCCTCCCGAATGCGAGTCCAGTGTGCTAACCACTGCGCCACCTCGCTCGGTCCACAACAATGCGTTCGCTGTGCTGTTTGTAATAGCTTACCCGCATTCCTATTGTTTTATTCATTATTAAACCTACTCCTGCATTACCCCTATTTGAATTTGTATTTATAATCCTGTAGTCACCTGACCAGAAGTCTTGTTCCTCCTGCCACCGAACTTCACTAATTCCCACTATATCTAACTTTAACCTATCCATTTCCCTTTTTAATTTTTCTAACCTACCAGCCCGATTAAGGGATCTGACATTCCACGCTCCGATCCGTAGAACGCCAGTTTTCTTTCTCCTGATAACGACGTCCTCCTGAGTAGTCCCCGCCCGGAGTTTGAATGGGGGACTATTTTACCTCCGAAATATTTTACCCAAGAGGAAGAGATAATCATTTATTCATACAGTAAAGCTGTATGCCCTCGGGAAAAATTACGGCCGTAGTTTCCCTTTGCTTTCAGCCATCGCAGTACCAGCACAGCAAGGGCGTTTTGGTTAGTGTTACAAGGCCAGATCAGTCAATCAACCAGACTGTTGCCCCTGCAACTACTGAAAAGGCTGCTGCCCCTCTTCAGGAACCACACGTTTGCCTGGCCTCTCAACAGATACCCCTCCGTCGTGGCTGCACCTACGGTACGGCTATCTGTATCGCTGAGGCACGCAAGCCTCCCCACCAACGGCCAGGTCTATGGTTCATAGGGCGAAGGAAAGAAAAACTCTTCGGTTTCGATTTGAAACCTCGTGGATTACTTCTAAGATTTTTCAATTCTTGTGGTAGCTTATTTGAAAATGGATGTAGCAGTATACTGCACACCTTTCTGTGCAAGAGTCAAGGAAGTGTGTTCCAAATGCAGATTGGATTTGTGCCTAGTATTAACTGAGTGAAAGGTGCTAATTCTTGGGAATAAGCCGATATTGTTAACAAGAAACGACAAGAAACGACAATAAAGAATATATATATGGAGAGGCCCACCACTTATTGCCCGAACAGCCCATTTCTGAACCACAAATATCCTTTGAGAATGGGAAGAGTTACCTCAAAATATAATACCATATGTCATAAGCGAATGAAAATAAGCAAAGTAGACTAATTTTCTTGTCGAAGTATCACTTACTTCAGGTACCCTTTGAATAGTAAAAACTGCAGCATTACGTCTTTGAACGAGATCCTGAACGTGGGCTTTTCACGAAAGTTTAATGTCTTTGTGAACGCCTATAAATTTGCACTGTTCAGTTTCACTAATCATATGCTCATTCTGTGAAATTAAAACTTTCGGGTTTGTTGAAATGTGTGTTAGAAACTATAAAAACTGGATCTTATTGTGATTTAGCGTAAGTTTATTTTCTACAAGCCATTATTTGTTACGAAGTGCAGGGCCAACGTTGTACACAACATCCTTCAGTACCAAGCTAGTGTCATCAGCAATCAGAAATATTTTAGAGTCACCTGTAATATTAAGGGCGTGTCTTTTATATAAATAAGGAACAGGAGTTGTCCCGACATTGATCCCTGGGGCACCCCCATTTGACTGTGCTCGACACAGACCCCACATCATAGCCACTCTCAACACTGCCTGTTGTTAAAGTAAGAGGTAAACCAATTGTGAGCTACTACCCCTATTCCATAATGGACCAGCTTTTGCAACAACTCTTTCTCTTGCCCCTCCCATGTATAAATTGCCATCACACCACTTTTAACATACCACATATACCTATCACTTACATAATAACAGCGATAAAATACATAAAATGTTGAATATAATGTTAATGACTTGTTTATATCAATACTTAGCGTATGTGTTTAGCATAACACCCAAGAAATTGTAATTCAGCTAAGTAGAACATCTGAACAGAGTCTGTCCAAAAATTTCAGATGTACATACGTCATGTAATTCACTCCGCTAGAGAATAGCAACGAACTGTGCTCATCGTCATCAGTCTTTTAGTTACCGTTATAACTGTGAACAAAGATCTGCACACTATGTCTATGCAAGCGTCTAAATCAGAGTAATCAGTCGTTTCTGCCCGCCTTCAAGTCAAACTTTGCGACTCTACGTTCCTGGAATGTTACCAGCCAGGCCGCGAGCCAGTCCACAAGGTAAGCAACTGAGGAGTAACCTGTGTCAAATGTAACTTGTAGTTTCTGGAACTCTTTGCTATTTTCGAGACCATTAGTCTTCGTGCTCTTTTATTTTCCGAAAGTTATCTGTTGAATTTAGAAATTGGTTTATACAAAAATATAAATTAGAAGATTTGGAAACATAGAAAGAAGGAACCTGTGCAATGTACTAGGTCCAATCCAAAACAAAGACGACAAACGCTTTCTGTCACCAAGTAAGAAAATATCATCATTTTGCCCTAAAATCATAGGTGAAATTAGCAAAAGCCGTGTTATCTTCCATCGACATTTAGAGAGAATGACGGAAGATGCACACATTCTTCCAAAGCAGGAAAACTGACAGAGAAAAATGAGTGGGGAGGCAAGACAAAAAAGGGACAGACTGGACAAGAGGCCTTACTCAACACAGACGATTTCAGACTAGAAGTGAAGAAATTCAAAGGTTTCCAGGAACATCAAACAAACAGAAAAACAACTAGCGTCGAATGATTAAACGAGAAGATAAGAGGCCTTTCTGAGAAAGTTAGAGCCTGTTGGATGATGATAAATAAAAGCAGGTACTGCAGTTGTCATAACGTGGTCCTTACTTTGCCTGCAACGAAATAAAAAAAAATACGTATAAATACTTTTATTAGTAAAATATTTTGGGGGGGGGGGGGAGGAGGGTGAGATCATGACTTCCGTAACCCCCCTCCCCCCGTCCTCCTCCCTTGCGTCCACGCCAGAATATAGCAGGAAAATATTCATACATTGACAGGTAAAACTAAAACACGATCAGAACAAATATTAGTTCCTTTTTTTTATTGATCATCAGTCTTCTGACTGGTTTGATGCGGCCCAACACGAATTCCTCTCCTGTGCTAACCTCTTCATCTCAGAGTAGCACTTGCAACCTACGTCCTCAATTATTTGCTAGATGTATTAAAATCTTTGACTTCATCTACAGTTTTTGCCTTCCAGTACCATGGAAGTCATTCCCTCATGTATTAATAGATGTCCTATCATCCTGTCCCTTCTCCTTATCAGTGTTTTCCACAATTTCCTTTCCTCTCCGATTCTGCGCAGTACCTCCTCATTCCTTACCTTATCAGTCCACATAATTTTCAGCATTCGTCTGTAGCAACACATCTCAAATGCTTCGATTCTCTTCTGTTCAGATTTTCCCACAGTCCATGTTTTACTACCATACAATGCTGTTCTCCAGACGTACATTCTCAGAAATTTCTTCCTCAAATTAAGGACGATATTTGATACTAGTGGACTTCTCTTGGCCAGGAATGCCCTTTTTGCCATAGCGAGTCTGCTTTTGATGTCCTCCTTGCTCCGTCCGTCATTGCTTATTTTACTGCCTAGGTAGCAGAATTCCTGCACTTCATCTACTTCATCAATCCTGATACGTTTCTTGCTGTCCTCATTTCTACTACTTCTCATTACCTTCGTCTTTCTACGATTTACTGTCAGTCCATACTCTGTACTCATCAGACTGTTCATTCCGTTCAGCAGATCATGTAATTCCTCTTCACTTTCACTCAGGATAGCAATGTCATCAGCGAAATGTATCACTTATATCCTTTCACCTTGAATTTTAATTCCACTCCTGAACCTTTCTTTTATTTCCATCATTGCTTCCTCGATGTACAGATCGAAGTGTAGGGGTGAAAGGCTACATCCTTGTCCTATACCCTTTTTAATACGAGCACTTCGTTCTTGGTCGTCCCCTTTTATTATTCCCTCTTAGCCGTTGTGTATATTGTATAGACCCGTCTCTCCCTATAGCTTACCCCTACATTTTTCAGAATTTCGAACATCTTGCACCTTACATTTTCGAACGCTTTTTCCAGGTCGACAAATTCTACGAACGTGTCTTGATTTTTCTTTAGCCTTGCTTCCATTATTAACCGCAACGTCAGAATTGCCTCTCTCGTGCCTTTACGTTTACTAAAGCCAAACTGATCGTCATCTAGCGCATCCTCAATTTTCTTTTCCGTTGTTCTGTATATTATTCTTGTAAGCATGAGCTGTTAAGCTGATTGTGCGATAATACTCGTGCTTATCAGCTCTTCGGAATTGTGTGGATGATGCTTTTCCGAAAGTCATGTTATGTCGCCATACATTCCACACACCAACGTGAACAGTCGTTTTTTTGCTACTTCCCCCAATGATTTTAGAAATTCTGATGGAATGTTATCTATCCCTTCTTCCTTATTTGATCTTCAGTCCTCCAAAGCTCTTTTAAATTCTGATTCTAATACTGGATCCCCTATCTCTTCTAAATCGATTCCTGGTTCTTCTTCTATCACATCAGACAAATCTTCCCCCTCATAAAGACTTTCAATGTACTCCTTCCACCTCTATCCGCTCTCTCATTTAACAGTGGAATTCCCGTTGCACCCTTAATGTTATCACCCTTGCTTTTAATGTGACCAAAGGTTTGTTTTGATTTTCTTGTATGCTTCTTCTGTCCTTCTGGCCATCATTTCTTTTTCCTTGTCTTCACATTCTTCCCGCAATCATTTCGTCTTAGCTTCCCTGCACTTTCTATTTCTTTCATTCCTCAGCGACTTGTATTTCTGTATTCTTGTGTTTCCCGGAACATTTTTGTACTTCCTCCTTTCATCGATCAATTGAAATATTT
Source organism: Schistocerca cancellata (assembly GCF_023864275.1). NCBI lineage: Eukaryota > Metazoa > Arthropoda > Insecta > Orthoptera > Acrididae > Schistocerca > Schistocerca cancellata. Next base: position 808,136,344 of record NC_064630.1, read on the forward strand.
CTTCTGTTACCATTGTTTTCTTCGCAGTTACCTCCTTTGTATCTATGTTTTTCTTCCCAACTACTGTGACGGTCCTTTTTAGAGATGTCCATTCCCCTTCAACTCTAATGCCTACTGAGCTATTCCTTATCGCGGTATCTATAACCTTAGAGAACTTCAACCGTTTCTCGCCAGTCCTTAGTACTTCCGTATCCCATTTCTTTGCGTATTGATTCTTCTTGACTAACGTCTTAAACTTTAGCCTACTCTTCATCACTACTATATTTTGATCTGAGCCTATATCTGCACCTGGGTACACCTTAAAACCCAATATCTGATTTCGGAATCTCTGTTTGACCATGATGTAATCTAACTGAAATCTTGCCACATCATCCAGCCTTTGTCAAGAATACCTCCTCCTCTCGTGATTCTTGAACACAGTATTTGCTATTACTAGCTGAATCTTGTTACAGAATTCAATTAGTCTTTATCCTTTCTCATTTCTTGTCCCAAACCCATCTTCTCCTATAACTTTTTCCTCTACTCCTTCCCTTACAGCTGCATTCCAGTCCTTAAGACTATTAGATTTTCCTTGCCCTTTCCATAGTGTATTACTCTTTCAATATCCTCATACACTTTCTCTATCTCTTCGTCTTCAGCTTGTGACGTCGGCATGTATACCTGAACTATCGTTGTCGGTGTTGGTTTGCTGTCGATTCTTACAAGAACAACCCTGTCACTGAATTGTTCACAGCAACACACTGTCTGCCCTACCTTCCTATCCTGTTATACCATTTTCTGCTGCTTTTGATATTACCCTTTACTCACCCGACCAGAAATCCTTGTCTTTTTTCCACTCCACTTCACTGACCCCTACTATATCTTTTGACTTTGCATATTCGCCGGCCGGGGTGGCCGATCGGTTCTAGTCGCTACAGTCTGGAACCGCGCGAGCGCTACGGTCGCAGGTTCGAATCCTGCCTCGGGCATGGATGTGTGTGTTGTCTTAGGTTAGTTAGGTTTAAGTAGTTCTAAGTTCTAGGAGACTGATGACCTTATATGTTAAGTCCATAGTGCTCAGAGCCATTTGAACCTTTGCATTTCCCTTTTCAGGCTTTCTAGTTTCCCTACCACGTTGACGCTTCTAACATTCCACGCCCCAACTCGTAGAACGTTATCCTTTCGTCGATTATCCAATCTTTTTCTCATGGTAGCCTCCCCCTTGGCAGTCCCCTCCCGGATTTCCGAATGGGGGAATATTCCGTAATACTTTGCCAAAATTAAGTATTGCCAATAAAATCATTGAGCATGTCTCAGAGTTTACATATATGGGCTTTCCCACAATGTATCATAGATCACAAAGTCTCTTCTTTAAACTTAACAGATTTCGACATTTCGTGGGAGCTCTACAACGAACGATAGGCTACAAACTAAGAAAAAATTTCTTCTTAAGCTATTTAATGTAACTTCGGCACAATTATTGCTGTAAGAGAGTAAAAACTGGACTACAAAATCGGCTGAAGCAAAAAAAAAAAAAATAATAATAATAGATGAGAGCCAAATAAAATTCCAGTGATACGTAGCGGGCTATTCACTAACTGGACACAAAAGGTCGACGCAAGCAGGAACGCTATTGGAAGAGACAGCAAGACCAGTAAGGAGCCTGAATACGTCTAAAGGGCGAAGTCTTGGAGACGATGCGACCAAAGTCAGTGACGAAATACTACGTGTTACGACACTTAAACAGAACTGATCAGGACGTGTTGCAGGACGAATGCTGGAAGATGGATCAAAGTAGGCCTCGACTGGAACTCAACATAGGATAAACTGTCCGCGAGGAAGACCAGCAGGGACTGCTGGCATCCTAAGAACATCACAAGAATCGCTGGCGTCAACCGGCTGGACGCTTCTCGTGGAATTTGAAGAAATTATTCCTCGATCTGTAGAAGATACATCTCACTAGACACTGAAATATTGTAACCGGTGTCGTTTTTGACAACAGAGATTACAGCTACTGCACAAAGTCTGCATCAGTATTTTTCCACCTTCCTCAACAGTACGTCTAACGACTTAAGTGACTCTAGAACACGCATGATTTGGACGGTTTCGAATATTATCGTTCATTTCACAGTCTTTGCTAAGTTATGCGATTTTAGGCAGAGTGTAGACAAAGTGCTGTTAGGGTTACGCCAGGGTACCAGTTATGACAGGGCGACATCAGCTTTAATTAACTTTCTACATTCGACTGTGCTCAGATTGTTATACACTGAAGAGTCAAAGAAACGGTACACCGCGAGCAAGCAGAATTGCCGCTACACGACGTGGCGTGGACTCGGCTAATGTCTGAAGTAGTGCTGGAGGAAACTGATACCATGAATCCTTCAGGGCTGTCCATAAATCCGTAAGAGTTCGAGGGGGTGCAGATCTCTTCTGAAAAACACGTTGCAAGGCGTCCCATATATGCTCAATAATGTTAATGTCTGAGGATTTTGGTGGCCAGAGGCAGCGTTTAAACTCAAAAGAGTGTTTCTGGGGCCACTCTGTAGCAATTCAGGGCGTGTGGGGTGTCGTATTGTTCTGCTGGAACTGCCCAAGTCCGTCGGAATGCGCAATGGACATCAATGGATGCAGGCCATCAGACAGGACGCTTAGGTATGTGTCGTTTGTCAGAGTCGTATCTAGACGTATCAGGAGTCTGCTCTCTGCCGCCGTTGGATAAGCAGCTGCCAGCAGCAACTCGTATACTCTTAGTTCACTTATTTGTTACATAATTTAATTCTTAATTTCTTTGCGTGTTTTTGGGTACTTGCATAGTTTAATTCACAAATTTTGGGCGTATTATAGTATTTGAGAGTTGTAGCATCGCGTTTTAGTACCTGAATAGTGTAAAATCTCGTAGTCTCCTTCTGCCGCCGAGCAGTGTGCAGCAGTGCGCAAGTAGCAGCATTACTGAATTTGTTAGGCACTATTGTATTTTAATAACCGTTTAAATTTTGTGTCGAATTGTTTGTGCTCTCTGTAGATTAGTTCAGACGTTCTTTGCACAACAGTAATTAGCATGGATAGGGACTGCGACTGCTGTGTTCAGATGCGGGCTGAGTTGGCATCCCTTCGCTCCCAGCTTCAGGGAGTGTTGGCTTCGGTCACACAGCTTGAGGCTGTTGCCAATGGGCATCACTGTGGGGTTCCGGACGGGAGTTTGTCGGGGACGGCCAGCTCGTCCCACACATCCCCCTATCGGACTTCAGCTGTGACTGCCCGGGATACTGCCCACATTGAGGCTGACCCTTCACCCGTGGTAGAGTGGGAGGTCGTCTCGAGGTGTGGCAGGGGGCGAAAGACATTCCGGAGGGCTCAACGGAAGGCAGTTTGTCTGACGAACCGGTTTCAGGCTCAGGCTCCGGCTGATACCGATCTTCAGCCGGACGTGGCTGCTTGTCCTGTTCCAGAGGTTGCCCCTCAGTCTGTAAGATCCGGGCGGCCGTAGAGGGTGGCGTTACTGGTAGTTGGGAGCTCCAACATCAGGCGCATAATGGGGCCCCTTAGGGATATGGCTGCAAGGGAGGGGAAGAAAACCAATGTGCACTCCGTGTGCATACCGGGAGGAGTCATTCCAGATGCGGAAAGGGTCCTTCCGGATGCCATAAAGGGTACAGGGTGCTCATGTCGGCACCAATGATGCATGTCGCTATGGATCGGAGGAAATATTCTCTGGTTTCCGGCGGCTATCTGATTTGGTGAAGACTGCTAGTCTCGCTAGCTGGATGAAAGCAGGTCTCACCATCTGCAGCATCGTCGACAGGACTGACTGCGGACCTTTGGTACAGAGCCGAGTGGAGGGTCTGAATCAGAGGCTGAGACGGTTCTGCGACCGTGTGGGCTGCAGATTCCTCGACTTGTGCCATAGGGTGGTGGGGTTTCGGGTTCCGCTACACACAGCAGGCGGCTACACGGGTAGCAGGGGTTGAGTGGCGTGGACTGGGCGGTTTTTTAGGTTAGGTGGCCTCAGGCAAGTACAGAAAGGGCAACAGCCTCAAAGGGTGTGGGGCAAAGTCAGGACATGCGAGGACCAAGCAGCAGTCGGTATTGTAATTGTAAACTGTCGAAGCTGCGTTGGTAAAGTACCAGAACTTCAAGCGCTGATAGTTGAAATCGTTATAGGTAAGGAAAGCTGGCTGAAGCCAGAGATAAATTCTGCCGAAATTTTTACAAAGGCACAGACGGTGTGTAGAAAGGATAGATTGCATGCAACCGGTGGTGGCGTATTTGTCGCTGTTAGAAGTAGTTTATCCTGTAATGAAACAGAAGTGGATAGTTCCTGTGAATTATTATGGGTGGAGGTTATGCTCAACAACCGAGCTAGGGTAATAATTAGCTCCTTTTACCGACCTCCAGACTCAGCAGCATTAGTGGCAGAACAACTGAGAGAAAATCTGAAATACAGGGTTATTACAAATGATTGAAGCGATTTCACAGCTCTACAGTAACTTTATTATTTGAGATATTTTCACAATGCTTTGCACACACATACAAAAACTCAAAAAGTTTTTTTAGACATTCACAAATGTTCGATATGTGCCCCTTTAGTGATTCGGCAGACATCAAGCCGATAATCAAGTTCCTCCCACACTTGGCGCAGCATTTCCCCATCAATGAGTTCTAAAGCATCGTTGATGCGAGCTCGCAGTTCTGGCACGTTTCTTGGTAGAGGAGGTTTAAACACTGAATCTTTCACATAACCCCACAGAAAGAAATCACATGGGGTGAAGTCGGGAGAGCGTGGAGGCTATGACATGAATTGCTGATCATGATCTCCACCACGACCGATCCATCGGTTTTCCAACCTCCTGTTTAAGAAATGCCGAACATCATGATGGAATTGCGGTGGAGCACCATCCTGTTGAAAGACGAAGTCGGCGCTGTCGGTCTCCAGTTGTGGCATGAGCCAATTTTCCAGCATGTCCAGATTCACGTGTCCTGTAACGTTTCTTTCGCAGAAGGAAAAGGGGCCGTAAACTTTAAACCATGAGATTGCACAAAACACGTTAACTTTTGGTGAATTGCGAATTTTCTGCACGAATGCGTGAGGATTCTCTACCGCCCAGATTCGCACATTGTGTCTGTTTACTTCACCATTAAGAAAAAATGTTGCTTCATCACTGAAAACAAGTTTCGCACTGAACGCATCCTCTTCCATGAGCTGTTGCAACCGCGCCGAAAATTCAAAGCGTTTGACTTTGTCATCGGGTGTCAGGGCTTGTAGCAATTGTAAACGGTAAGGCTTTTGCTTTAGCCTTTTCCGTAAGATTTTCCAAACAAACGGCTATGGTACGTTTAGCTCCCTGCTTGCTTTATTCGTCGACTTCCGCGGGCTACGCGTGAAACTTGCCCGCACGCGTTCAACCGTTTCTTCGCTCACTGCAGGCCGACCCGTTGTTCCGCCTTACAGAGGCATCCAGAAGCTTTAAACTGCGCTTACCATCGCCGAATGGAGTTAGCAGTTGGTGGATCTTTGTTGAACTTCGTCCTGAAATGTCGTTACACTGTTATGACTGACTGATTTCAAGCACGACATACGCTTTCTCGGCTCCTGTCGTCATTTTGTCTCACTGCGCTCTCGAGCACTCTGGCGGCAGAAACCTGAAGTGCGGCTTGAGCCGAACAAAACTTTACGAGTTTTTCTACGTATCTGTAGTCTGTCGTGACCATATGTCAATGAATGGAGCTACAGTGAATTTATGAAATCGCTTCAATCATTTGTAATAGCCCTGTACATTTCACATAAATTTCCTCAGCATGTTATGGTCTTAGGTGGAGATTTCAATTTACCATATATAGACTGGGACACTCAGATGTTTAGGACGGGTGTTAGGGACAGAGCATCGAGCGACATTATACTGAGTACACTATCCGAAAATTCCATCGAGCAATTAAACAGAGAACCGACTCGTTGAGATAACATCTTGGACCTACTGATAACAAACAGACCCGAACTTTTCGACTCTGTAAGCGCAGAACACGAAATCAGCGATCATAAGGCCGTTGCAGCATCCCTGAATATGGAAGTTAATAGGAATATAAAAAAAGAGAGGAAGGTTTATTTGTCTAGCAAGAGTAATAGGAGGCAGATTGCAGACTATCTAACAGATCAAAACGAAAATTTCTGTTCCGACACTGACAATGTTGAGTGTTTATGGAAAAAGTTCAAGGCAATCGTGGAATGCGTTTTAGACAGATACGTATGAGTAAAACTGTGAGGGACGGGGAAAACCAACCGTGGTACAACAACAAAGTTAGGAAACTACTGCGAAAGCAAAGAGAGCTACACTGCAAGTTTAAACGCAGCCAAAACCTCTCAGACAAACAGAAGCCAAACGATGTCAAAGTTAGCGGAAGGAGGGCTATGCGTGAAGCGTTCAGTGAATTCGAAAGTAAAATTCTATGTACCGACTTGACAGAAAATCCTAGGAAGTTGTGATCTTACGTTAAATCAGTAAATGGATCGAAACAGCATATCCAGACACTCTGGGATAATGACTGCATTGAAACAGAGGATGACGCGCGTAAAGCTGAAATACTAAACACTTTTTTCCAAAGCTGTTTCACAGTCACCGCACGAACGAAAAAATGGCTGACATCGAAATAAGTATCCAAGAAATAGAAAAGCAACTGAAGAAACTCAACAGAGGAAACTCCACTGGACCTGACGGGATACCATTTCGATTCTACACAGAGTACGCGAAAGAACTTGCCCACCTTCTAACAGCCGTGTACCGCAAGTTTCTAGAGGAACGGAAGATTCCAAATGATTGGAAAAGAGCACAGGTAGTCCCAGTTTTCAAGAAGGGTCGTCGAGAAGATGCGCAAAGCTATAGGCCTATATCTCTGACGTCGATCTGTTGTAGAATTTTAGAACATGCCTTTTGCTCGCGTATCATGTTATTTCTGGAAACCCAGAATCTTCTCTGTAGGAATCAACATGGATTCCGGAAACAGCGATCGTGTGAGACCCAACTCGCTTTATTTGTTCATGAGACCCAGAAAATATTAGATACAGGCTCCCAGGTAGATGCCTTCCCTGACTTCCAGAAGGCGTTCGATACAGTTCCGCACTGTCGCCTGATAAACAAAGTAAGAGCCCACGGAATATCAGACCAGCTGTGTGGCTGGATTGAAGAGTTTTTAGTAAACAGAACACAGCATGTTGTTCTCAGTGGAGAGACGTCTACAGAAACGTTAAAGAAACCTCTGGCGTGCCACGGGGGAGTGTTATGGGACCATTGGTTTTCACAATATATATAAATGACCTAGTAGATAGTGTCGCAAGTTCCATGCGGCTTTTCGCGGAATACAGAGAAGTTACAGCATTAGAAAACTGCAGTGAAATGCTGGAAGATCTGCAGTGGATAGGCACTTGGTGCAGGGAGTGGCAACTGACCCTGAACATAGACAAATGTAATGTATTGCGAATACATAGAAAGAAGGATCCTTTATTGTGTGATTATATGATAGCGGAACAAACACTGGTATCAGTTACTTCTGTAAAATATCTGGGAGTATGCGTACGGAACGATTTGAAGTGGAATGATCATATAAAATTAATTGTTGTTAAGTCGGTTGTCAGGTTGAGATTCATTGGGAGAGTCCTTAGAAAATGTAGTCCATCAACAAAGGAGGTGGCTTACAAGACACTCGTTCGACCTATACTCGAGTATTGCTCATCAGTGTGGGATCCGCACCAGGTAGAGTTGACGGAGGAGGTAGAGAAGATCCAAAGAAGAGCGGTGCGTTTCGTCACACGGTTATTTGGTAAGCGTTATAGCGTTACGGAGATGTTTAGCAAACTCAAGGGGCAGACTCTGCAAGAGAAGCGCTCTGTATCGCGGTGTGGCTTGCTGTCCAGGTTTCGAGAGGGTGCGTTTCTGGATGAGGTATCGAATATATTGCTTCCCCCTACTTATACCTCCCGAGGAGATCACGAATGTAAAATTAGAGAGATTCGAGCGCGCACGGAGGCCTTCCGGCGGTCGTTCTTCCCGCGAACCATACGCGACTGGAACAGGAAAGGGAGGTAATGACAGTGGCACGTAAAGTGCCCTCTGCCACACACCGTTGGGTGGCATTCGGAGTATAAATGTAGATGCAGATGTAGATGAGTCCCATATCACGCCAACTGCACACGCCCCACACTATTACTGAGCCTCCCCCAGCTTGAACAGTCCCCTGCTGACATTCAGGGCCCATGGATCATGAGACTGTCTCCATATGCGTACACGTCCTTCCGCTCGATGCAATTTGAAACGAGACTCGTTCAACCAGACAAGATGTTTCGAGTCATCAACAGTCCAATGTCGGTTTTGACGGGCCCAGCCTAGGCGTACAGCTTTGTGTCGTAACCCATATCGATGATGTTTCGTTGAACGGTTTGCACTCTGGCGCTAGCTGATGGCCTAGAATTGAAATCTGTAGCAGTTTGCGGAAGGGCTGCACGTCTGTCACGCTGAATGATTCTCTTCAGTCATGTTGGTCCCGTTCTTGCAGGATCTTTCTCCGGCCGCAGAAATGTCGGAAATTTGATGTTTAACCGGATTCCTGATATTCACGGTACACTCGTGAAGTGGTCGTACAGGAAAATCGCCTCTTTATCGCTACCTCGGAGATGCTGCGTTCTATCGCTCGTGCGCTGACTGTAAGACCACGTTCAAATTCTTTCAAATCGTGATAACCTACCTTTGTAACAGCAGTAACCTTGTAACCTCCCCCTCACTTATCGACCTTAATGACAGTGAAAAATTAAACCGCGTGTACCTAATGGAAATTTGGGAAAAGCAATCGTCACCGAAGTTAATTTGTCGGTAAAGAGGGAGGAAAGGGTTACATCTAAATGAAAGGAAAAATGCTAATGAAACTGGTGGAAATTAATTTTGAAAAGGGGTAAAGTTAATAAAGAAAGTAAATGTGCGGCCGTTACGTTAACTATTAACTAGCGGTAATTAGATATTTGAGATTTGGGGGAAATTACGGTCGCCAGTCCTAAGGACAATTACTATAGTAATTGAAAAAGAAAGGTTATTACACATATAATTAGCACTATAAGCGTGGCAACTGAAGGTTGACACGTGTAGTGTGAAAACTGAAAGTTTGTCAGAAGTAATAAATTTCGCTACACTCTGACTTAATTTAGCAAAAGAATTAATAAAACCGGAAAATCGAAAGTTAATTTAGTGACTGAAGTTAATAGGGAGCTTTCTTTCTGAAGCACATCGAAATTCAGTAAAATACGGTTAGTCTTGGACTACCTCAACAATCATTTCAAAAACTACTTGAATCTACGCAATTTAGAAATAAGGGATTTAACTTTGAACTTGAATTAAATGATTCTGAACAATGAACAGTAGTAAAATTTAGTACGTACCAAGCTGAGCTGCAGTCACAGGTAAGCTAAAATACGGTAACAAAACTCGCACTCTTAATTTGTGCTTGTGTAATCTGAATATTGTAGCCAGCTATGAATACCTTAACTGAACTTTGAAATTAAAGCAGTGAAATCGAATGATGCTGGCGTTTGAATTTCAACGACACTCGGGTTCATTCCGAAAAAGGAAGGGACCTTGCTTGGTAATGCAATTGGGACAATGAGCAACAAACGTTCATGCTAAGTTGCTGTAATTTTGTGATGCAACAATTTTAAAAGTTTGAAAAGCTGAGGTCTGCCATACAGTTCTAAAACTTTACGTGCTTCCAGTCTTCCTTGTTGGCTGATTGAAGTTTTGAAGCCGTCGATCGAGGAGGTGGCGACAGTCACTCATTGTCGGCCGTCGCTGTTGCAGAAGCTGGATGTTGGCGCGCCTTCTTCTCGACACGGTCACCAGATGAAACGGGCTCTTGATGTGCGCCAGCTAATGCTTCCCGTCCGCTACACCATGTCAGAAACTATCATCGCAAGTCGAGCGCAATTACATGCTGCCAAACCCCGAAAGCGCGGCAACTCGCGGGAGCGTCACACCACACACCTGCTCCACTGCACTACCCCAGCCAGACTCCCCTTGCCCGTGCTCCATGCGGCAGAGTTAACACTACCAAAGATCCTAAACACTTTGGTTCTCCACACGACCTATCGATGCATTCGTTCGATAGCATAGTTTTCCCTAGGCCAGACCCAGCGTATAAATACAAATAATATTCACAAAACAAACCAATTATACATTGACATAAATGCACACACACACACACACACACACACACACACACACACACACACACATATATATATATATATATATATATATATATATATATATATATATACAAATAGTAAAACAATTACAATATAGAAAGACACAGACATGTTATATCTTCAGGTAACAAAATAAGGAAAAAAATTTGCAGTGCAATAGATGGAAATAGGAGGATATGCATTTCCGGCGTTACAACCTATCCTAAAACTGCGCCAGACACTTGTCTTACATAGGCGTTGCTGTTTGCAGCGCCGTATTCTGCCGGTTTACGTATCTCTGTATTTGAATACGCATGACTATACCAGTTTCTTAAGGGTTCAGTATTTCAACTTCTTATGAAACTTCTTATCATTAACATTCCATAACGTGGGAGTGATGCATCGATGAAGAACCACGATCTTCCTTTACTGTATGACGTGTAACGACGTCAGCAGTCGTTATCAGCAGCAATCATTCGATCATTAAGTATTTTTTTTTATCGCACAGGATGATACCTCTAGGTGTCGTGACCACTTTAAATGTGTCGTCGTGCTATTTATTAGTGAGATGTGGTGCTCCTACAGCTGTAAATGTTTTTTCGAAGAAGGTATGAGCGCACAGTACGTGCCTCTTGGGGAATTATTTTTATTATTATTACGTTAATTATTGTAAGATATTTATCGTGGATAATAGGTATTTCTGACTCTCCTATTGAGCCCTTGAAGTTCTTTGTTAAATTGACTTTTGTACTATAAAACAAAAAATTATTTCGTATATGTTCCGTTCAGGTATCACAAATGTTTTATCACCCCAGGTACCACTGGATATTAGGTAACTTTCATCTCTTCTGATCTGCTGCAGAGTAATTCGTTCAGTTGCCACAGCTGCACTGAGAACACCAGCACACCAGTGTAGACACATGAAATATGAAACTCTTGACTTTTTTAGGCTTCCGTAACTCAGTCGATAAAAAAGAAGCACTTATTGCATTATTCGTCCATCCGCCTGTCTCTCTGTCTGCCTGATTGCTCAAAACGCTTTTTCTCAGGAAGTGGTAGCTATATCAAAGTGAAATTTACGTAACATATTAAAGTCCACAGTCCCTTAGTAAAGTAGAAAACTGAAGTTTCTAAGTCAATGCAACCAAAAGATACGGCCATTTATGTTACATATTTGGATACTTGCTAACTCACTAATTAAAATCAGTTGGGTGCATCCCCTTGACGTACTATCACTAAATTTGGCAAGGAGATAGATTCCACAGCACAAGTACATGGAAAAACTCAGAAAATTGTTGACTCGTAATTATATCACACGGCAAAAGTTTATTTTGTCATTTTGTATCTATCTTTTTGCTTGAAATTAAAACATTGTCGCATATCTTGGAATCTCTGGGACGGATGTCTTGCCGGTGTCAATATTGATAACAGGTAAAAATCATCGAGATTCTTGATTCCCGGAGTGGATGAACTGTCTACCAGTGTGTACGTAACTAAGTTTGTGCGGAACCCTCAATGCGCGAGTCCTACTCGTATCTGACCAATTTCTTCTAAATGAAATTTCTCACCGAGTGTTGCTACTCATTACTGATGCAGCAGTTGAGTGCTCCCTCGCTTCGCCGCACCCAGACTTGAATGCAGCAGTAGAGGAACGCCGTCATGTGTACAGGAGCGGACGAGGAAAAATTACAAACCCTGTACCGCTGCAACGAACGTGTAAGCGTGCAGTGCAATACATTATAACATTATAACACACAGCTGTTCCTGTACAGGAGCGGTTGAAAACGTGGTCACCTGTGATCACGACACATTTCGCAATGACGCATCGTGGACTCGGTAATCACTAGAGAATCCTGCGACATCGCTGCGTAACATCACGCCTGGCGTATCGATGATACCGTATAACTAATCATGTCGGGAACAGAAGTGAAAGAAAAATGAAGTCTGACAACGAAGAGGCGATATAAGGAGTAATGCTCTCTTTAAAATCGAGACGCACTATATACGTTTCCCACTGGCGAATTTGTATTCTCGGTGCAATACAGTCACAAAAGTACGTGGATAATAAGAGAATAGATCAATAAAATCTTCTCAATAACGTCAACAGCTTTTTCTATATTTGTCAATAGCAAGAAAAGCGCTTGCGAGAAAATGAAATATTTTGACATCGAACTTATATTTAAGTCTTGAAAAGTCTTTTCTGGAGGTGTTTTTTCTGGTCCGGAGGTGGAATGTGGACGATAAGCAGTTGAGCTCGAAGGTAATAGATACTTTGGAAATACGGTGGTACAGAGGAATTTTGAATATTAGATGGGTTGCTCGAATGACTATTTACATGATATTGAATCGAATTGTGAAGAAACATTTATGAAATATTTGACTGAAGGAAGAGATATGTTGATGGAACAGAAAGAAATTGTCACTTTGATAAGGGATGGAAATGTGGGGAGGGGGGGGGCGGAATTTAGAGGGGACCAAGGGCTGATTATAGCAAGCAGATTAGAATCGACGTACCTTGCAATACTTAGGAAGAAATGAAGGTACACTAGACTCTTGTAATCCGGCCACTCCTTGCACATATGAGGGGCGGATTAGCATAAGTGCCGTATTATTCAGAGTGTCTGAAATTTAGTTTAAACACATGAACCGTAATTTATTTAAACCAAAGATACGGCCTTTTTTATTAAAAAAAACTTAGTTCTTGAGAGTGTTCATATTAAGTACCAACACTCGCTGAGAAACAGATTCCAAACTTTTTGCTGTCGCAGTGATGATATGTGAAGTCGGCACGCAACCGCTTTACAAGTATTACATTAGTGATGCTTGATCTGGTTGTTGCGTAATGTACTTCAGGAAGATGTCTGCAACTTGACAATAACAACAAGTGACTGGCGCGTCGCTATATGACCGTTCTGCTTACTAGTTGATTAATATCGCCGAGAGAACATGCATTTGTATAGAACAAATTACTCCGTACGAACTAACTGCATACTTAAGATATTAACTAAACTTACTTGCTGATTGTTTTGAAATGTGAAACTCTTGCTCTTCACAGAGTTGTTACAGAACGACTGCCTCTAATAATACAAGGGTGCAGTATGGATGCTTCTTAATCAGTTTTCGATATGCAGTATGGATGCTTCTTAGTCAGTATTCGATACTTCTCGACTGCACATACCCTTGCCTCTACCAGGTAAAAACAGGTCCATCCCCCTGCGCCATCATTCGCTATTCGTCTCTCCTTACTTGCAGGCGTGCGTGCATCATTAGATGGAGAAATGGCTCAAAATGGCTCTGAGTACTATGGGACTTAACATCTGAGGTCATCAGTGCCCTAGAACTTAGAACTACTTAAACCTAAGGATATCACACACATCCATGCCCGAGGCAGGATTCTAACCTGCGACAGTAGCAGTCGAACGGTTCCGGACTGAAGCGCCTGGAATCGATAGGCCACAGCGGCCGGCATTTTATGGAGACAAAAGTGTGCCTATAACAGAAGTTCATTGTCAACATTCCAGGTGTCCGATCGAGGTTGAAGCCACAAACTTGACTCTTTCAGAACAGTACATTTTCTCGGTGACAATTCCCTACAGAATTTCTAGTATTCGACATACAGGGTGGTCCATTGATCGTGACCGGGCTAATATCTCACGAAATAAGCGTCAAACGAAAAAACTACAAAGAACGAAACTTGACTAGCTTGAAGGGGGAAACCAGATGGCGCTGTGGTTATCCCGCTAGATGGCGCTGCCATAGGTCAAACGGATATCAACTGCGTTTTTTAAAAATAGGAACCCCCAATTTTTATTACATTTTCGTGTAGTACGTAAATAAATATGAATGTTTTAGTTGGACCACTTTTTTCGCTTTGTGATAGATGGCGCTGTAATAGTCACAAGCATATGGCTCACAATTTTAGACGAACAGTTGGTAACAGGTAGGTTTTTAAATTAAAATACAGAACGTAGGTACGTTTGAACATTTTATTTTGGTTGTTCAAATGTGATACATGTACCTTTGTGAACTTATCATTTCTGAGAACGCATGCTGCTACAAAGTGATTACCTGTAAATACCACATTAATGCAATAAATGCTCAAAATGATGTCCGTCAACCTCAATGCATTTGGTAATTCGTGTAATGACATTCCTCTGAATAGCGAGTAGTTCGCCTTCCTTAATGTTCGCACATGCTTTGACAATGCGCTGACGCATGTTGTCAGACGTTGTCGGTGGATCACGATATCAAATATTCTTCAACTTTCCCAACAGAAACAAATCCGGGACGTCAGATTCGGTGAACGTGCGGGCCATGGTATGGTGCTTTGACGACCAATCCACCTGTGATGAAACATGCTATTCAATACCGCTTCAACCGCACGCGTGCTATGTGCTGGACAGCCATCATGTTGGAAGTACATCGCCATTCTGTCATGCAGTGAAACATCTTGTAGTAACATCGGTAGAACATTACGTAGGAAATCATCATACATTGCACCATTTAGATTGCCATCGATAAAATGGGGGCCAATTATCCTTCCTCCCATAATGCCGCACCATACACTAACCCGCCAAGGTCGCTGATCTTCCACTTGTCGCAGCCATCGTGGATTTTCCCTTGCCCAATAGTGCATATTATGCCAGTTTACGTTACCGCCTTTGGTGAATGACGCTTCGTCGCTAAATAGAACGCGTGCAAAAATCTGTCATCGTCCCGTAATGTCCCTTGTGCCCAGTTGCAGAACTGTACACGACGTTCAAAGTCATCGCCATGCAATTCCTGGTGCATAGAAATATGGTAAGGGTGCGATCGATGTTGATGTAGCATTCCCAACACCAACGTTTTTTAAATTCCCGATTCTCGCGCAATTTGTCTGCTACTGATGTGCGGATTAGCCGCGACAGCAGTTAAAACACCTACTTGGGCGTCATCATTTGTTGCAGGTCGTGGCTGAGGTTTCACATGTGGTTGGACACTTCGTGTTTCCTTAAATAACGTAACTATCCGGCGAACGGTCCGGACACTTGGATGATGTCGTCTATGATACCGAGCAGCATACATAGCACATGCCCGTTGGGCATTTTGATCACGATAGCCATACATCAACACGATATCGACCTTTTCCGCAATTGGTAGACGGTCCATTTTAACTCGGGTAATGTATCACGAAGCAAATACCGCCCGCACTGGCGGAATGTTACGCGATACCACGTACTTATACGTTTGTGATTATTTCAGCGCCATGTATCACAAAGCGAAAAAAATGGTCCAGTTAAAACATTCATATTTCTTTACGTACTACACGATTATGTAATTAAAAATGGGGGTTCCTATTTTAGAAAAACGCAGTTGATATCTGTTTGACATATGGCAGCGCCATCTAGCGGGCCAACCATAGCGCCATCTGGTTTCCCCCTTCAAGCTAGACGAGTTTTGTTCTTTGTAGTTTTTTCGTTTGATGCTTATTTCGTGAGATATTAGCCCGGTCACTATCAATGGACCACCCTGTATTTTGGGAAGATTTTTTTTAATTAGAAAGAAGGTGAAAATAAAAATGAGAAGCAACGGTACATGCCCTCCCTGCACGTCAATTGAGTACACGTTATTTCTGTGAGATGCGTGTTTCTTTGGCAGCTATTCCATCGTCTCTATTATAGAGCGAGGTAGCGCAGCGGTGAAGCCTCTTTGCCCCCTTCTCTCCCCCGAGTCCTTTTACATTTCCCTCCTCTGCCTCCTCTCATTCCCTCTCGCGTCTGCCCTTCTCCCCCTTTATTAGTCCTCTCCCTCCTTGGTTCCCCCCCCCCCTTTTCGTTTTTTCCTCTCCTCCCTCCTTGTTTTTCCCCCTTCTCCAGGTCCCCCCCCCATCTGCCTTTGGATCGGGAGTGCCATATTTGTGCCGCCATTTTCGTGCAGTGTTTTACGGTGTGTTTTTGCAGTGAGTGTTCCGTGTTGTGTCTTTTGGGAAGTGCAGCGAACAGCCATCATACTGTCGCTGGGTGTCAATTTTTTTTTATCTCCTGCGAACAGAAACCAGACTGTCGCCATGTTTTTTAATTGTGTGTCTACTATGTTACTTGTCTGATTCCTGTGTATTTTATCAACATTGCCATCCCCTTTTGCTTTCTGTTTCAACTTTCCGCATTTTTACGCCATTTTCCACTTTAAATCGCCATTTTATCGCCTGTTTTTTCTTGTTTCTTTCTTCTTCCTTTTTTTTAAAAAAAATGTCTGTAGGCTGTAGAGCAGCGTAGTAAGCTGCTGCCAGCCCGCCCCCTTCGGGGGGAATTGAAAATCAATAAAGAAAAAAAAAAATCGGTGAAGACACCGAACATCATCGGGGTTCATTTCCCCGCCAGGTGAGGCTACGTCAGGGCCTTCCCTCAGTTTGCTGAAATCACTTCAGGCCGACAGCGCGGCCGCGGAGCCTTCAGCGCGATCCCGCCCCGCCCCACCCCGTCCTCGTTGAATCGCGTTAGTGCCGGCTGCTGGCTGTGCCGTGCTCTGCTCTGCTGTGCTGCGCTGCCTGCGTCTCCGCTGACCTCGGCGCCGGCGGATCGTTAAAAAGTCCAGCCTCCCTTTCCGTCGCCGGGCCTTCTGATAGTGTGAAGGCTGCAATTTAGACGTGTTCCGACAGTTCAAAGCCTGGAAGTCTTATGGAAGACTTACATATTTCGATTATTTCCCTGTCTCCGTGATTCAAGGCTTCATTTGTTCGGAGCGTGAACACTGTAACAAACGTCATAAAAAGTACATGACGCTATTGAAGCCATCCTCCTTGGCTTGCGTGCAGACAGTTAATAGTCATCATTGATGTGTTGGCAAATGTGCCAACACCTTGTAGATCGAGGATGCCGAAATGCACGCTATCTAACGCAGACGGGCGTGAAGTCTGGAACAGGATACGTATGAATGCACTAAAGAAAAGTACGTAGCGTCTGTTTACTTAACTTTAATTCATCCTTGTGGTACATTGCTCTTGACTATACAAATGAGACTCTCTCCACATATGGTTAATGGCGCCTTGCTAGGTCGTAGCCATGCACTTAGCTGAAGGCAATTCTAACTGTCTCTCGGCAAATGAGAGAAAGGCTTCGTCAGTGTAGTCGCTAGCAAAGTCGCCGTACAACTGGGGCGAGTGCTAGTCCGCCTCTCTAGACCTGCCATGTGGTGGCGCTAGGTCTGCAATTACTGACAGTGGCGACACGCGGGTCCGACATGTATTAATGGACCGCGGCCGATTTAAAGCTACCACCTAGCAAGTGTGGTGTCTGGCGGTGACACCACAATCATCATAATCGTATTCGTTTTCTGCTTTCCCCTTCTCTTCTTCTTCTTGTTCTTTTTCCTCCTCCTGCTCGTCTTGACCCTTACCTCCTCCTCTTCTTCTTTTCCTTCTTTTATCTCTCCCTTCTTCCTCACACGTTTCGATTCCGAAAGCAGCCAAAGAAATTGTCGCGGGAACGTGTTCAACCTACCAGGCCTCCACTTATCGCTGTCTGTTTCTTCTGACTGAAGTGGAAATAAACCATTACATTACGCAGTAACGAAAGTGTATACATTGTATACTATCCGTCCGTCGTCGACAGTACACTGTACCTTCTAACAATACCACCACTTGCAAAGTAGGTTAGAAATCAGATTAATAATGTTGCTCCGCAGCATATGTTCGCTTTATCGGGCAACAACAAAGATATTGACTGTGGATGGTATCGTCAGAATGGAAATAATGAAGTCACTGTAAAAAAGTCATTAATTTTGGCACTTATCTTGAATGGATTCCCATGTAGATTTCGTTGAAGTCGTTATGGCTCATCTTGTTGATTCTAGGGTGATTCCACTTTGACTGCTACAAGGTCCAGATCTTTATTTTAGCAATATTTGAAGACCTAACAAATCCGTTTTTCAGGAAATTCTTAATGATCAAACAATCCCAGATCAGAACAATGGTATGGTAGAAATAATTTTTGACTTGGTATTCACGATCCACATTTTTATTAAACTTCTTGTAAATTCACATATACTTCTTCTTAATTGTCACATCATCAAGAAAACAGTTTTGTATCAATCTTCATATATTTAATTTCCACTTTAACCAAACACAAGACTTGATTGTTCTTTTACAAAGCTAAATAACAACTTAACTTCTGCAAAGTGAAACAAATACTGCTCTGTGCGCATTCGCGCCAAAACGGTTACAAGTAAGTCAAAGATTACGACAGTCTCACAGAAATGAATACACACAAGAACCATATCACTAAAATATATCGATACATCGGAGTACATATAAATTAATAAAACCAAATGTGAATATTGTCACAAAAATATGTCTGTTACCTCGCAGAAAAGTAGTACGATATTACTGGTATCGAGAACTGGGGTTGGACTGCCGTAACGGTCACGTAAATAAAGAACCATTACAACCTACATGTTTCAAAAAGTCGCGAGAAAAATGTGATCACAAAGATCTCAATTGTTTCGGATTGCCCTTCGCCTAGCGACAGTTTCTGTACCTACCGGAAGAACGAGCAAACTGTGTTTATCATTACACACTTCCTCCAATCCACGAAAATTGAGCCTGTAATTGGTTCTTTTGCATTAGATGTGGTTCAGGGTGGACTTTAGACGGCTTATACACTGAAGCGCCGAAGAAACTCGTATAGGCATGCGTATTCACATACAGAGATATATAAACAGGCAGGATACGGCGTTGTGGTCGGCAACGCCTATATAAGGTAACAAGTGCCTGGCGCAGTTGTTACATCGGTTACTGCTGCTACAATAGCAGGTTATCAAGATTCAAGTGAGTTTGAACGTGGTGTTACAATCAGCGCACGAGCGATGGGACACAGAAATATCCGAGGTAGTGATGAAGTGGGGTTTTCCCGTACGACAATTTCACGATTGTACCGTGAATAACAGGAATCCGATAAAACATCAGATCTGTGACATCACTGCGGCCGGAAAAAGATCCTGCAAGAACGGGACCAACATCGACAAGAGAATCGTTCAGCGAGACAGAAGTGCAATCCTTCCGCAAATTGCTGCAGATATCATTGCTGGGCTGTCAACAAGAGTCAGCGAGCGAACCATTCAACGAAACATCACCGATATGATCTTTCAGAGCCAAAGTCCCACTAGTGTACCCTTTCTGACTGCACAACATATAGCTTTATGCCTCGCGTGGCCCCAACAACACCGACATTGGACTGTTGATCACCGGGAACATTTTGCTAGGTCGGATGAGTCTCGTTTCAAATTGTATCGAACCGGTGGCCGTGTCCACGGAGCCTGCATATCAGCAAGGGACTTTTAAAGCTGATGCAGGCTCTGTAATGGTGTGAGGCGTGTGCAGTTGGAATGGTATCGGACCCCTGATACGTCTAGATACGACTGTGACAGGTGACACGTACATAAGCATCCTATCTGATCACCTGCATCCATTCGTGACCATTGTGCATTCCAACGGACTTGGGCAATTCCAGCAGGACAATGCGACACCCCACACATCCAGAATTGCTATACTTTCGCTGGCCACCAAACTGCCCAAAGCATATCTGGGATGCCTTCTAAATTGCTGTTCAGAAGATTTCTCCACCCCCTCGTGCTTTTACATGTTTATGGGCAGCCCTGCTGCATCCATGGTGTCATTTCCCTCCAGCACTACTTCCGACATTAGTCGAGTACATGCCACATCGTGTTGCGGCACTTTTGCGTGCTCACGGTGCCCCTAAATGGTATCAGGCAGGTGCAGCAATTTCTTTGGCTCTTCAGTGTTATGTTCCAAAAAACCGCGAGAAAAATGTGATATTTCAGGGGGTTATACCTCGGTTCTATTGATCACACAGATAAGCTGTGAGCTGTTTTGGATTGCCCTTGGCCTAGCGTCCATTTGTTTGCCTATCATCACAGTCTTCCTCCAACCCAGGAAAACTGAGCAGTTAGTTGGTCGTTTTGCGTTAGATGGGGGTCCAAGGTGGGCCTTACGCGGCTTATAAAAGTACCATTTGTTCGTGGACGATTCGTGATAACACTGCAAAAGCCGGTTTTTAGCCTTTTTTGCACGGTGTGTCGCAATTATCTAAATAATTAATCATGGCAAGTGGCTGAAAATTTAACTGTACATTCTTTAGACGTTTATCTAGAAACGGCATTTTCCTGTTTTCGAAAATCTTTATCCGTTATCAAGGTAGGCCCGAAAAATCATGGTTTTTGGGTACCAAAAGTACCAGTGTGGGGTTGATCATTTCTATAATTTCTATTCGTGGCAAATCATCGAAAATTTTAGAATATGTTCTTAAGATAATGACCTCAGGGAACCTTGAAACATTTTTCGGTATCAGTGTTCATTACCGAGACCCAGCGACCCAAGTTGTTATGCACGTAAAATCCGGTCTGAGGCGTAAATGGATTTTTAACTGACGTTGCAAACACATGGCAAGGCTTATGGGGTCTTCAAGAGGGTTCTGAGGTCACATAACTATCTTTTTAGACTGCATTTATTCACCAATGAAACTTAATGGCGCGCTGTCTCGCTAAAATGGGCATTTTACGCGTATGCAAGCTGCGTTGCCCCGAAAATTGTTCTTAATCAGAGCATTACTGATCTATAGATTTGTTTAATATAAGCAGCACACAGAGAAAATAATGGAACCGGTGGAAAAATGCTGCTGTCGGAGTACGAAAAATGGCGAATATGTTCTTCTATAAAAGCAAACAATCCTGTTGAAGGAACATCCGCTACTGAGCTTTATACAAGAGGTTCAAAATACCGCTTCAGTTGTAAAGTTCTTTTATTATCACACGACCGGTTTCGGGCTCTTATAAGCCCATCTTCAGGTGTCGTAACTTAGTGCTGTGGCCCCCGAGCGCCGCAGTTGACTTGCACCGTGACGCTCGGGGACCACAACACGAAGTTACGACACCTGAAGATGGGCTTATAAGGGCCCGAAACCGGCCGTGCGATAATAAAAGAACTTTACAACTGAAGCGGTATTTTCAACCTCTTTAGAAGATTCTGACAGAGAACCGGGGAACCCTCACGAACAATTCTGGCATGCGAAGATACTCACGATTTTTTGTATTGAAAGAAAGTAGCAGAGAAACAGTGACGGTGGTAGAGATGCTAGACGGGAGATGGTGTCAGTGGGACAGAAAGAGAGAGGAAACAGTCGTGATTCGGGAAGAAGGTGGCAGTGACAATCGAAGAGTGAGTAGGTGCAGACATCGGACTCGCATTCTGGAGGACGTTAGTTCAGATCCTACTTAGGAGGAAATCGCTTAAGACAAATATTGGAATACAAAATTGTTAAGGCTTTCGTGGCCACTTGTTGACAAACTGCCTATTGACTTCTGTCTCGGGTTCTTCGGCCGACGTTCATCTAATGATTTTTCTGACGTTTCGCCAGCACGAGTGGCTGGCATTGTCAAAGCTTCACCCTCCATTGCCGGTGGTGAACTGGAGGCGAGCTCGCGGCCGCAGACTATACTGTATGTACCTGGCGCGCCAACGTCCGAGGGCTTCTCCGCGGTCATTTCCGGTGCGGTTCTCCTCTTGCTACCTGCGACGGTCGTTCGCTGCAGTACGGGAAGCCAGGATCCGTTTACCTTAAGGCTTTCCTCTTTCTTGTTGAAACTGTTCGCGTGTTTTTGGATTTCTACAGCTTCTCTGAACAAGCGCGTGTGATAGTGCTTCTCTACAGCCACAACTTCCGTGTCGGCGAATTTTATTACGTGGTCGGTCTCATTCAGTGCGTGCTCTGCCACGGCCGATTTCTCCACCTGCCCCAACCTGCAATGTCGCTTATGGTCTTTGATCCTGGTGTTAATGGATCGTCCAGTCATTCCGACATAAACTTTTCCGCATGTGCAAGGTATACGGTATATTCCCGACATTGCAAGTGGGTCTCTTTTCTCCTTCGCCGATCTAAGACACTCTTTGATCTTCCTTGTCGGTTTGAAAATCGTCTTTACGCCGTGTTTGCGCAATATACGGCCGATTCTGTCCGTCACTCTGGGAATGTATGGCAGAAAGGCCGTACCCGACATTTCTTTTTCTGGTTCCTTCCTTCGCCGAGTGTTTGGCTCTGTTACACTTCTAATGTAATTTGTGGAGTACCCATTGCTCCACAGAACAGTTTCCAGGTGTTGCATTTCTCGTTTGAAGTGTTGAGGCTCACATATTCGTCCTGCTCTCTTTACGAGCGTACTAATCATGCCTCTTTTCTGGCTCGGGTGGCGGTTTGACAGTTTGTGCAGGTATCGGTCGGTGTGTGTCGGTTTTCGATACACGCTGTGTCCCAGGTTTGTTGGAATGTTTCCTTCGAAAAGGTCAGCATTCATTTCTTTCCGCAGCCTTCACCAAACCGAGTTTATGCTTCGTCTCTAATGTCCTCGTCGTCAACGGAACGCTAAATCCTGATCCTCTTTTTGTTTAAGTTTTGTGTAACTGGCGCCAATGTGTGCAAGTGTTTGCTAGGCACAAGATGCTAATTAAATTTTTATGGCATCGAGATGTAAATTTTGTTAAGATACAATGTATCCTCTTCCCTCAGCAAACGTGAAACAGTGAACTAACCAGTCGAATGCATGCTTTTAACCATCGTTTAAACGCCTCTGTATTCGAAGAAGGGGTCTTACACACGTAGTGTGAATTCTATTTAAAGCAAAAATGTTTGGGGTCATTTACTTGTATTTTCTCCTGTCATCTTCCTCTCTCCACGATTAAACTTCTATCTTTTGGATATTACTGTAGTAACAGCGAGAAAGGAGCAGCAGAGGCGAATAGAATGTCCCGTAGGTTGATAGCAATCACTCCTTGTACTGTAACCTAAAAAAGGCTCAGTTACAATTAAGTTAAGAAAGGAACAAAATGAACAGCAGCCTTTTTACGGTTCCGTTCCTGAATCTGTGTAACCGGAACCCTTATAGGATCCCTTTGTTGCCTGCCTCCCTGTCTGATTGTCTGTCTCTCTGTCCTCACCTACACCGACATCTATATAGATACACCGCAAATCACATTTAAGTGCTTGGCAGAGGGTTCACTGAATCACCTCCGCAATAATTCTCTATTATTCCAGTCTCGTGCAGCACGTGGAAGAAACGAACACCTATACCTTTCCGTATGAGCTCTGATTTCTCTTATTTTATTATGATGATCGTTTCTCTCTATGTAGATCGGAGTCAACAAAATATTTTCGCATTCGGAGAAGAAAGTTGGTGATTGAAATTTCGTGACAAGATTCCACTGCAACTAAAAACGCCTTTGTTTTAAAGATGTCCACCCCAAAGCCTTTATCATTTCAGTGACACTCTCTCCCCTATTTCGCCAGAATACAAAACGTGTTGCCCTTTTTTGAACTTTTTCGATTTACTCCGTCAATCCTATCTGGTAAGCATCCCACACCGCGCAGCAGTATTCTAAAAAACCACGGACAAGCGTATTGTAGGCAATCTCCTTAGTAGACCTGTTACATTTTCTAAGTGTCCTGCTAATAAAGGCAGTTTTTGGTTAGCCTTCCCCACAACATTTTCAATGTGTTCCTTCCCATTTAAGAAATGCTGTTAAGACCCCTTCTTCTCAGATGCGGGAACACCTCTCAAGTTCAAATTTATGTCATTATATGAAGGTATATGGTCCCATGGCAGCGTAAAAATTTTAAGCTTCTATGTTATCTCAATCAAGAGATGCGGCCATTTATGACATATATTTTGATACTCGAAAACTCACCCATCAAGACCTTTAGGATATTTCCCCCGACTTAGACTCACGAAATTTGCAAAGATGCACAATTTCACACTATTTCAAAAGGAAAAACAAATAAAAGTTGTTAATTTTTTGTTATATCACACGAAAAGAATATTTTCTTGTCATTTGGTTCCTTTGAAATGGCACGGCAGATTTCCTTCTCATCTTTCCGCAATTCGAGCTTTTGCTCTGTTTCTAACGACCTATTTGTCGGTGGGACGTTAAGCCCTACCCCCTTTTCCTCCTGATAAGGCTCCCTTTTCCGTTTTCAATTATATCTCACATACTGAAGTCAATAATCCCTCGGCACTGTAAAATATTTAAGCTACTAAGCTTTTAAGTCAATTCAACCAAAATATTCGGCCATTCTTGTCATATATTTTGAAACTGGCAAACCCACTCATCAAAACCTGTTGGGTTCTTTCTGTTGACCTGGATTAATAAACGTCGGCAAGAAGCATGGTCTCACATTTCAGGTAGCGGAAAAAATCCGAAAGTTTATAATGTGTCGTTATGTAACGGGAAAAATATTTTTTGTCATTTTTCATCCGTCCTTCTGTTTGTCTGTCCGTCTGTTAATACCTCTTTCTCTCGTGAACAGACTGGCATATCTAACTCGAATTTATGTCATTGCTAAAATCTACTAGTATTTGACTGTCTAATATATTTAAACTTCAAAGTCAATAGATTCGGACATTTATGTCACATATATTGATACACACAAACCCACTCATCAAAATACACTACTGGCCATGAAAATTGCTACACCAATAAGAAATGCAGATGATAAACGGGTATTCATTGGACAAATATATTATACTAGAACTGACATGTGATTACATTCTCACGCAATTTGGGTGCATAGATCCTGAGAAATCAGTACCCAGAACAACCACTTCTGGCCGTAATAACGACCTTGATACCCCCGGGCATTGAGTCAAACAGAGCTAGCATGCAGCTGCCCATGCAGTTTCAACACGATACCACAGTTCATCAAGAGTAGTGACTGGTGTATTGTGACGAGCCAGTTGCTCGGTCACCATTGACCACACGTTTTCAATTGGTGAGAGATCTGGAGAATGTGCTGGCCAGGGCAGCAATCGAACATTTTCTGTATCCAGAAAGGCGCGTACAGGACCTGCAACATGCGGCCGTGCATTATCCTGCTGAAATGTAGGGTTTCGCAGGGATCGAATGAAGGGTAGAGCCACGGGTCGTAACACATCTGAAATGTAACGTCCACTGTTCAAAGTGCCGTCAATGCGAGCAAAGGTGACCGAGACGTGTAACCAATGGCACGCCAGTATGGCGATGACGAATACACGCCTCCAATGTGCGTTCACCGCAATGTCGCCAAACACGGATGCGACCATCATGATGCTGTAAACAGAACCTGGATTCATAAAAAAATGACGTTTTGCCATTCGTGCACCCAGGTTCGTTGTTGAGTACACCATCACAGGCGCTCCTGTCTTTGTTGCAGCGTCAAGGGTAACCACAGCCATGGTGTCCGAACTGATAGTCCTTGCTGCTGCAAACGTCGTCGAACTGTTGGTACAGATGGTTGTTGTCTTGCAAACGTCCCCATCTGTTGACTCAGGAATCCAGACGTGGCTGCACGATCCGTTACAGCCATGAGGATAAGATGCCTGTCATGTCGACTGCTAGTGATACGAGGCCGGTGGGATCCAGCACGGCGTTCCGTATTACCCTCCTGAACCCACCGATTCCATATTCTGCTAACAGTCGTTGGATCTCGACCAACGCGAGCAGCCATACGATAAACTGCAATCGCGATAGGCTACAATCCGAGCTTTATCAAAGTCGGAAACGTGATAGTACGCATTTCTCCTCCTTTCACGAGGCATCACAACAACGTTTCACAAGGTAACGCCGGTCAACTGCTGTTTATGAGAAATCGGTTGGAAACTTTCCTCATGTCAGCACGTTGTAGGTGTCGCCACCAGCGCCAACCTTGTGTGAATGCTCTGAAAAGCTAATCATTTGCATATCACAGCACCTTCTTCCTGTCGGTTAAATTTCGCGTCTGTCGCACGTCATCTTCGTGGTGTAGCAATTTTAATGGCCAGTAGTGTATATAGGTATTTCGCGTTGACATAGGATCATGAAATTTGAAGAAGCAGGATTTCACTGTAAGGCGAAGTAAAAAAAAGTATGGAAATTGTTAAATTGTTGTTATATCACACAACATATATCCTTTTGCCCTTGGAACACACACTGCACTGATCATCCGTTCTAAGCATTGTATGCAGACATAAAATATAAGTTGTAGTTATATATTTGCGAGAAAATAAAAAAAATATTTTATTAAATCTGAATTATCAATGCATAAATAAACTGAAGTACCCTGTTCGGTTCCTTTTGCATGTACTGGCTGGTCTGGGGAACTACTGTAACCATTCTGATGCGGTCTTTGAGTTCCTGGGACCGCTTACTGAACCCCCAGTGACGAGTTCCACTCGCCAGTTTTTTCTTTGTGACAAGAGCGTGGTTGGCGAATGGCGGAGCGGTGCGTCAGGGTTGCGGAAGGAGGTCGGAGCGCGAACTATTTATCGCGCCTGCAATCGATCTACCGGCGCTTCCGATTGCTGGAGTGTGCCAGCCCCTGGAGCGGGATGCGGGCGATTGGTACGGAGACCCTCCATGCGGCTTGCACCACTCTCGTTTCCTTGAGAGCAGAATGGTTGGCGTTTCAACACGCGTGCAATACTCTGTAAGTTTGATTTTCGAACTTATCTCATCGGCAGTTCAACTGGAAATTAGTCTAGAACGTTTCATATTTTCGAGTTATACATTTGCTAAGATGCGAGCTGTTTAAATTGCTCACCCAGAAAGTATTCTTCCCTTCTAAGAGACAAAACATTATGCTGACAGTATACACTGCGGCTAGATAATAGAACTCCCGTCCATATTCAACCGGAATGATATTTCTTATTTGCATATGCAATTCTACGATCAATCCCTAATAAATAACAAATCAATAGATATAGGTAATCTGCACTCACTACGGCACTGATCAAACCTTATGGTCTGATTTTTTTAAAAAAAAGGGAAAAAAGTGGATTTTTCGGAAATATTGCTCTCAGTTTCTGGGCTGCCACGGACGTTCTCTACAGTTGGCGACAAGCCTGACAGTTATCAATAGCGTAGACGTGACTGTGTTTGCAAATCACGAGAACGGGTAATACTGATACCTTCTGCAAACCCACTGCAACAGATTTGCTTGTTTCGCCAGAATCTTGTCATATGGCCGCACATAAACAAGCTTACTTTAATTCATCGGATGGCAAAATTTGATTTTGATACTGGTACAGCTGGAAGGGAAATTGACACAATAGTTAAAGTTGGGCTAGCAAATGTCTATCGGAAATCAGATATAAAAATGTTCAGAAAGATTGAAAAGGAAAAAACTAATACTAAAAAAGCATTCTCTCATATTTCTCTTTCTTACGTCGGATAAGGCACCGAAAAAAATTGCCAATGCTTTCAAAACATCTAATGTTCAAGTGGGCTTCCGAACAAATAACAACAAACCAGCACTATTTTTGCGCCTAGACCAGATGAGGGTACAGGTAAACACAGCAACACAGGTGTTTATAAAATAAGGTGCAGGTCTTTTGAAAGTTTCTATACTGGCTAGATTGGTAGAGAGTATAAGAAAAGATCTAGGGAGGACACACATTTTAGCAACAACAGCGCCCTTGCTTGTCACCTAAGAGAATACAATCAGTTTTACAGTCAGTCGAAAATAGCCTAAATATTTTACTTTCCGAACAAAAGTATAGAACATGGGGTATTCTCGAAGAGATTGAAATTTACCGTCCAATCCCAAATATAATAATTAATGAACAGATCACCAGTAGTACACAATGGTTCTTCACTATTTTTGACAAGTTGTTGCTGAACAAATACAGAGTAAAAATACGAACAGAAATCTGCGTTCCATGCTTCTTTCGGTTAGACTGTGCTTTTCTGTATA
Organism: Schistocerca cancellata; assembly: GCF_023864275.1. Classification (NCBI taxonomy): domain Eukaryota; kingdom Metazoa; phylum Arthropoda; class Insecta; order Orthoptera; family Acrididae; genus Schistocerca; species Schistocerca cancellata. The sequence goes on from NC_064630.1 coordinate 808,164,286, forward strand.
TTTTATGGTTTACTCAGGGACTTTTACCTTTTGGCGCAGACTCCTAGTTTTGTTTCTTTTTTAATGTACGGTTTCTACACAAAATAATTTTTATTACAAAATCCTGTGTGTATTTTAAACTTCTCTTGGTCTCAAGTTGACGTTAGTTTTTATTTACGACGTAAGGAAAAAATCTCTACACGATTTACGTCAAATATTGTATTATGTTTTGAAATTACCACCTGCAGTTATATTCAGGTCATATACGGTAGCGTCATGTCACTCGTACCATCCAGCGTCAATAAGGTGTCTTATGTGGAACTTAAACTCTGTATGACATTTAAATTTGTCTTTGCCTAAGATTGGCATTAGCATTTATTTATAGAGTAAGAAACAGTATGAAAAATTTATAATATATAAAATTATTACAGGAGTATAGCCTATCGACAATGTTATTCAAATGGTTCAAAAGGCTCTGAGCACTATGGGACTCAACATCTTAGGTCATAAGTCCCCTAGAACTTAGAACTACTTAAACCTAACTAACCTAAGGACATCACACACACCCATGCCCGAGGCAGGATTCGAACCTGCGACCGTAGCAGTCCCGCGGTTCCGGACTGCAGCGCCAGAACCGCTAGACCACCGGGGCCGGCGACAATGTTATTCAATCTGTATATTGAGCAAGCAGTAAAGGAAACAAAAGAAAAATTCGGAGTAGGAATTAAAATCCATGGAGAAGAAATACAATCTTTGAGGTTCGCCGATGACATTGTAATTCTGACAGAGACAGCAAAGGACCTGGAAGAGCAGCTGAACGGTACGGACAGTGTCTGTACTGAGGACCAAAACAACAAAAAAACGACAACGTTATTACTACCTGCAATTGTGTGTCGGCCATATGCGGGCAGCGCATAGCACTAACGCCATCTAACGTCAAGAAGCTCTTTATGTGGGATTATCTGCCAATAGCATCACTCGGCTGAATGCAGCACACATGTTAGGTCGTCAAGTTGTTTGCTGAGTGGACTAGTCAACTATATGTTTCTTTCTACGTTAATTGACATTCCTGAGGAAGTTGTATTTTCACTCTGTACATATGATATGCATTTTGTTTTAAATGTCTTTGTTGTTCAATAATGTTTTATCCTAGATCTTCTTTTAAGACACTTTGCGTAAATTTGCAAGAGTATAAAACAAAAAAATTTCTGTTACCAATTTGTCAGCAGGTTACCCGAAGATAGGAAGATTCCAAACCGCGTACTTAATGATAAATGGGTCCATAAATATCCAACCAACTATTTTAAAGTCATTTTCATCATTGTAGTTATCAGTAAGCTTTAACGTACGGCAGTCTAAAACCTGGAAGAACCAAAATTTGTAAATGCTTTCAGGCTCAACCACTTTGAAAAATCAGTCATTGCACAACATGTGTTGGAAACGAAATATGTCATCAACAATATAGAAAAAAATTTGGTAATATTACATAAAGAAGCCAATGGTAAGACCCTAAATCTGTTAGAATGTTTGGAGATATCCGTCCACAAAATCAAAAAACCAGAATCGATGTTAAATGAACAAACAGATTTCGCAAGTGACAGCTATTTCAGTAATTTTAAAGACCTATTCCAAAGTTATTTCCTGCAAATGTCAACTGTTTCCTGCATATGTCAGTTGTTTAATAATTATATCTTTAGCACTACGAAAACTTCATCTCTGTGAAGTCTTTACAAACATGTGTTTGCGACTGTGCCTCTTGAATGAAGTGATATGTTTGAAAACGATGGAGGAAAAAACATAACCTGATGTTAAAACGTTAATAACGTTTTTCTTGGATTATTTGATATGTTTAAACTGTTCATCTTTTCCACTATTTCACACATATTTTCCGCGTTTGACTTACGAAATTCGTTACCTAACATCAATCTTTTTCTTGACAGGAATATGTATATCATCTCATTCAAGAGGAAAAGTAAAGCATGTATTAAGACGAAGATTGACCCACAGGGTCCGAAATGCATCGTGTACTGAATAAAACAAGAAAAGTTGTGACGGAAGGTGTTTTTTAATTCATACGTCGAGTGTATCAAGTATAGTCACGTTCGAAGCTGCAAAATATGTATAAAATTAAACAGTTTTTTTTATTTAGAACGTATTCTTACTGCTATATCAGGAGTGTGTTCTTTCATTACCCCAAGAGTATTTTACACGTGTTGTAACGTACAATTCGCAGTTTTTCACAAACACAACTTTTATTGATGTAAGTTCACAAGGTTGATGACTGAACATACAAACGAAAGGTAACAATAACGATGCTAGTAAAAGTCTCCTAATTTAGGCAAACAAAAGTTCACTTCTAATTTTCCACAAAGGTTCGTGGTAACACACTCACACACTAGTAACAGTCCAATTCAGAGACGAAGACGTAATCTTCAAAGGTCGCAGTGCACGAGGTCGGCATCCGGCGTGAACTGAACTTTGCGGCTGGTTCTAGCCTGTAAATATCTGTCTCCAGCCAATTTGGTTTTGGCGTAATGATACTTCCTGCAGGCCGTGGCTCGAGCTCCCCCTGCAGGAAGTACTGCTCGCAATGTCTGTCTCCATTATCTTGTATGTAAATAGCCAGAGTTTACCACGGTGCTATTGGTACGCCTTGGGCACAGACAACATCGTCCTCAGTGGTGTAATATGGGTTGCCGGCCATCAGGGGCTACCTTGGCTCTCGTATAACAACATGGACTACTTTGTATGTTCTATAATACACTCCTGGAAATTGAAATAAGAACACCGTGAATTCATTGTCCCAGGAAGGGGAGACTTTATTGACACATTCCTGGGGTCAGATACATCACATGATCACACTGACAGAACCACAGGCACATAGACACAGGCAACAGAGCATGCACAATGTCGGCACTAGTACAGTGTATATCCACCTTTCGCAGCAATGCAGGCTGCTATTCTCCCATGGAGACGATCGTAGAGATGCTGGATGTAGTCCTGTGGAACGGCTTGCCATGCCATTTCCACCTGGCGCCTCAGTTGGACCAGCGTTCGTGCTGGACGTGCAGACCGCGTGAGACGACGCTTCATCCACTCCCAAACATGCTCAATGGGGGACAGATCCGGAGATCTTGCTGGCCAGGGTAGTTGACTTACACCTTCTAGAGCACGTTGGGTGGCACGGGATACATGCGGACGTGCATTGTCCTGTTGGAACAGCAAGTTCCCTTGCCGGTCTAGGAATGGTAGAACGATGGGTTCGATGACGGTTTGGATGTACCGTGCACTATTCAGTGTCCCCTCGACGATCACCAGTGGTGTACGGCCAGTGTAGGAGATCGCTCCCCACACCATGATGCCGGGTGCTGGCCCTGTGTGCCTCGGTCGTATGCAGTCCTGATTGTGGCGCTCACCTGCACGGCGCCAAACACGCATACGACCATCATTGGCACCAAGGCAGAAGCGACTCTCATCGCTGAAGACGACACGTCTCCATTCGTCCCTCCATTCACGCCTGTCGCGACACCACTGGAGGCGGGCTGCACGATGTTGGGGCGTGAGCGGAAGACGGCCTAACGGTGTGCGGGACCGTAGCCCAGCTTCATGGAGACGGTTGCGAATGGTCCTCGCCGATACCCCAGGAGCAACAGTGTCCCTAATTTGCTGGGAAGTGGCGGTGCGGTCCCCTACGGCACTGCGTAGGATCCTACGGTCTTGGCGTGCATCCGTGCGTCTCTGCGGTCCGGTCCCAAGTCGACGGGCACGTGCACCTTCCGCCGACCACTGGCGACAACATCGATGTACTGTGGAGACCTCACGCCCCAAGTGTTGAGCAATTCGGCGGTACGTCCACCCGGCCTCCCGCATGCCCACTATACGCCCTCGCTCAAAGTCCGTCAACTGCACATACGGTTCACGTCCACGCTGTCGCGGCATGCTACCAGTGTTACAGACTGCGATGGAGCTCCGTATGCCACGGCAAACTGGCTGACACTGACGGCGGCGGAGCACAAATGCTGCGCAGCTAGCGCCATTCGACGGCCAACACCGCGGTTCCTGGTGTGTCCGCTGTGCCGTGCGTGTGATCATTGCTCGTACAGCCCTCTCGCAGTGTCCGGAGCAAGTATGGTGGGTCTGACACACCGGTGTCAATGTGTTCTTTTTTCCATTTCCAGGAGTGTATTTTCAGCAAAGCTTGTTCACATCCAGCAACCCAAAATCTGATTTTCTCTTATTTCCTCAAACCGATCAAGGCGAGTATAGAGCTGATTCCTCTGGAAGGGTACGACCAATTTCCTTCTGCAATCGCAGCTTGTGATCCGTCTCTAATCGCCTAGTCGTCGACGGACCGTTAGACCCTAGTCTTCTTTCTCCAGTGAATTCGGTGCTAAATTTCGTCTTGATTGCTTTGTTTTTTGTGTATTGACTTTTAATTTTTCATAATATTAGCACTCGTACGTACTTCCAAGTTAAAGATTAAGTGTCCCGGCCAACAGTGGATATCGATCGTAGCTCAGAGGCACTGTGTCTGGTGATCGACGATCGCTGCCAGAGGGGTTTGCAGCACGTCACGTTGGCCGAAAGAGACCACACAGCCAGCCTCTAATTCAGTCCTGAAGAGTACATTGTACGTGTGACTACTAGTGACGCCTGGCAGCTATGGGATTTTTTGGAAGTAGGTTGGTTTTATTCAAGATTCCAATACACCACATTATTCCCCACTCCTTTAGCTAAAAAACGCTATTTTTCAACGCAATCTCTGTTCAATGTGACGGCCTTACGCCACCCTATTGTGAGGGCTTGTATGCCCGCATGGTAACACCCTACTGTTCAAAGTCGGAACCAATGTCTTTCTGCCTCATCTACGTCTCCATCCACGTACTACTTCCCGCGAAGTGCTTCCTTCTTTGGAGCAAACAGATGGAAGATGGAAGTCGGAAGGTGCGGTATCCGGGATGTAGGGTGGATGAGGAAGTCGGTCCAATGAAGTTTTGCGAGCCTCATGGGCGCGCAGACTTCCGTAAGGCCTTGCGTTGTCTTGGAGAAGGAGAAGCTCCATCGTATTTCTGTGACGACGAACACACAGAAGTCGTCTCTTCAGTTTCCCGAGGGTAGCACAGTACATTTCTGAGTTGATCATTGCACCATGAGGGAGGACATCAAACAGAATAACCCCTTCAGAATCCCAGAAGACCGTCGCCATGACTTTACTGGCCGAGGGTGGGGCTCTCAACTTTTTCTTCACAGGAGAGGTGGTGTGACGTCACTCCACGCGTTGTCGTTTTGGTGGAAGTGTTGAACCCATGTATCATTGCCTGTGATGACGTTCGACAAAATATTGTCATTGTCAGCGTCGTAACGCACAAGCCATTCCGCAGAGATGGTCCTTCCGTTAGGCGGCGAGCAATCAGGCGGGCACTTACCTTTGAGTACTCCAACTGGTGGATGAGTGTTTCAGCATTACAAAGGGAGACGTCCAGTTGATCAGCGAGGTGTTTGTGATCCGTCGATTACCTCGACTTAGTATCCGCAACAACAGGATGGCACGCGGGAAATCGGACACGTTGCACAGATATAACTTGTGGGAGGGAGAAAGAGGTGTGAATTTTGATTTAAATTCTGTAATAAAATGCAAGGAGTGGTGTTCAACATATATTTATTGAGTGAAACTGCATTAAACGGCACATGCAATAATTACTGAAGTTTTATCCAGTTCATTTAACAATCACACCCAAATTATTCAAGTAATGATAACCAAAAGTAAAAAATTTGGGTCGCGAGATACTGTAGAAAGTATCATAAAAAAAACAACAAATATAATTGAATTGGCACCAACAGCTGACACAAGTGAATTATATAAGGTGCCTGCCCTGGTATTTGCCTTTTAACATGAGCACTGTATGTCTTCATTCTAATTTGACATAAAAATAAATTACACGAGACGGGTTGACCTGGTATAATAACTGTAATAACTGAGAAGGAATTAAAACAAAAACAAAAAACAGCTGATCAGATGACTCTCTTAACGGGCAAACGGTGAATACTGTGCCTTGCGTCTTTATGAACATCTAACACATTGTAAAGAAATTGAAGAAAGCGAAAGAAGAAAGCGCAGTTAAGAAAGCGGGCGGGCGGGCGGGCGTGGCGGTGGCGTCGGCTGCATCAAGACTCTGCCGGCGACGTAGTTTATAGCGTGTAACATGCCCTACGCTGAAAATAGTGACCGAAACCTGCTACTGGAAGTTGTCATTACTGGACGACGGTATGCGTCCATCTGCAAGTGCAAACCTACGTGAAACTGCATTAAACAAAGCTCAAAACAGTTCTAACAGTACTACCGTCATCGGACATGTAGTAAATAAAAATGTGATCCTGAGTTAAGCTCTTGATAACGTGCACAGTGAGTGAAGCTCGCCTACTTGGATCTAACAAACTTTGCTCTCTACGCTGTTTGCGCCCGCATCTCGTGGTCGTGCGGTAGCGTTCTCGCTTCCCACGCCCGGGTTCCCGGGTTCGATTCCCGGCGGAGTCAGGGATTTTCTCTGCCTCGTGATGGCTGGGTGTTGTGTGCTGTCCTTAGGTTAGTTAGGTTTAAGTAGTTCTAAGTTCTAGGGGACTGATGACCATAGATGTTAAGTCCCATAGTGCTCAGAGCCATTTGAACCGTTTTACGCTGTTTGCGACGAATGCAAAGTGCATCGTCTCATGACAAGCGATAAGAGAATCGTTGCGACTTATCGGAAGCAGTCAAGAGTGAACTCCTGCCTCCCCAGAAACAATATTCGGAATCCCCAATACTAGTGCGCTCCTCTCACCTGGAGAGAGAGCCGCTCCCCTCCAGCGTCTTGTCTCCACCCTTCCGCGAATTATGTAGCTCGTACTATTTTACAAAGCGAACATGAGATTCTTGCCAATGAAGAAGTCCCTTTCAAAATTTCCTCCCTCCTTGCCGTCGCATTCCGCGAGGAAAAGAGAGCCATACTCTGTGTGAGACTATACAAATAAACCAAGACTTCTCCCTTTTAGTATTGCCGCTACGTTCCCAGGTGTTCCGCTCACGGGAAACAGCCAAAATTCCCCGGGCCACTTGAGATTCTTGGACACCCAAGTCGTGCTGTTGCTATTGAAGTCACCGCTCTGTCCGTGTTACCTAGAATCGTGGCAAAGCTGTTTTTCGCTCTAAGTTCATAGTTTCCGCTGCCTCGGGCACAGGTATGCGAATGTCCACGTCTTCCCTTGGCAGCGTGTTGATGTATGCGGTGTCTTCGCCTGTCGCTAACCCTCTGGGGGCCGGCCCTCTGTGAAGCGTGCCGACATGGGCGCGCCACCGCCGCTCGCCCGTGGGCGCACTACCTGTGTCCACCTGGTCGCCGGGCTTCCCAGCTAGGAACGCATCAGCAGAATTCCTTTCATGCACAATGTGCACCAAGTTTGCAAAGAGAAGAATCATAGCCCTTTACCGACGCTTAATGACACAATAATTCACCTCCATCACACTTCATATATTGCAATAAACTAATGACTGCTTTTAAAAGCAATTATCTCCTTTAATTATAAACAGGGAAAGCTTTGGCGCTTTTCAACGTTTGCGCGACCTTTTGCGACGACAGACAGACTGCCCACCCAACGATTCACCGTGCTTTTGTTGACTGCCAGGTCTCTGTAGACATTCTACAAGTGCTTCTGAATATCTGCGATGCTCTGGTTTTCAGCCAAACGAAATGCAGTGACAGCTCCCTGCATGGAACACACCTCCGTAATAGATGCTATTTACAATTCTAAGCATTCCGGCTTTCAAATAACTACGCACCCTCCGACTCAGAGTTGAAATATTAAAAGTTTTGGCTGGTTTCGTTGTCTAAGGGCTGGGATACGTAGTTGCCGCATTACAGGCCAAATACTGCTGAGTCTACAGTATACGATAAGAATACACACATGAATCGAATTATGAATGTAACATATAAATTTATAAATGAAACATTGCAATTAAATGAAATCTGCAGGTAATATCTTAATGACTTTAAGTGATGAGGACGATAGTAGAAGTACTTTTGAGAATGCTGTATATTTCTACAAAACACTTATTGGTGTCGATGGTCCAGCAATTAAATAAAATATAAGTTGAATAAGAGGGAAACAACAGATCCCTACAACACGTAATTTGTTATGAACAACAACACAGATCGCGAGATATTCACTTCTAAACACACACTACGTCTTCAGTGTAGAAGCCACGGAAATGTCACAAGTGCACAAGTCGGCACTCCAAAGTGTATATCTGTGTCGAACACGCGCAAACCACTCCACGCTCTCCAAGTCTCTGCCGCGACCGAGCGTCCGTTGTGCCGTCACTTCCAGCAATTCGCGTGCCCTGTACCATATTCCTCGCGCCGCACCGTTCCGAAGTCCCCGTGTCCTCTCCGGAATGATGCTCCTCCCCAACCTCCATACGTCTCTCTTAGTAACGAGCGCTGTGATTGGCTAGAGCGCTCCCTCCATGTCTCCAAGTCAAACATGTTGAAAGACATACCAAATATAGGATTTACATTTAAATAACTCGAAATTAAATAAATATTCCTACGGCTGGACCATAAACGCACTCTATAACACACATTATAAAATACCTAAACAAATTAAATAAACATATATCAAAGGAATAGCAACAAAAGTTAGGCCAGTAACCTAATGTCTCTGTACTTTCTAAAACACAGTAAATATTTAACCAATTTCGTCATGAATAGTATACATCGGATATAAACAAAGACATGATGAATAAATATAAATAAGCATGCTGCTAGCGTTTTTTCGTGTAACTGTGGAGTACTTATGGCATGACGCGATCGATAATAATCGGTCACTTTGACCTGTAATAACTCACGTAATATTCAAGTTACATGCCTGTAAGTTATACCAATTTAGGTTTACACTAATTGCTTTCTACAGACACGTGGCTCGGCGAAATCGGATGAAGCGTTTGGATTTTGGGAATACGTTGCTAGGTGTTACTTGTATAATTTACTGTCACATACTAAATATTAAACCAATAAAGATATTGAAAGTCTGATTACACAGTCAGAATCGTCGTGCAAATAATGGTAATGTAAATGTTTCTTTTTGAGGTATCATGATTCATCTGCCTACTATTAATTCCTATACGAACTGTGAAATGTCTGCCATTAAGGTTTCACAAAATCCGCCATCTTTGGCACTCCCAGCGTGTCTCCTTCATTGACACAGCGTCACAATGGAATTCCCAGCCACGTGACTGGACCATTCGCTGGGGCTACCCCTCTCGTCCGGCTAAGGTTCGGCACCACATGTTTGCTGCTGGGGCCCGGTTGGTCGAGCGGTCACGCCATCTCACCACTTAGAATATTTTCAGGGCGCCACAACTCGCGCGTCACCTCACAGCATAGCGCCGCCACTTACCAGAACTTCGTGAAACTGTAGGGGTCGAAGTCGAGATATTCCACGATGTCCCACAAGAAGTTCCGCATATTTTCGACCGACCCCGACACAGAAAAAGGTGTGTAGCATTACTTCTTGAACCCCCCTCGTATCTGGTTATTGACCCTGCTTTGGACATTGAGTTTCTTGTTACAGTTATCGGTTTCTATTCACTGTTCAACTCATGACGAAGAAAAAGTGGCGATGGGGTCGTACCCGGTCGTGCTTTCGGTGACACGTTTGCTCGTAGAGTCAGTGTTACGGGTCCGAACTTTTTGAAACTTTGGGAAGCCATAAAATCTGTCATTGCAACGGCAACAGTACCAGCAACAACGTCAGAATAGCAAAATCAGCATGCTGCACTCCTGCAACTCTTGCCTCAACAATAACAATAACGTCATTTGGTGGCCGCAAATAAACCTCCTCCATCGTTCGCTAGATATGACGAGGCTGCAGAGATCCACGAGGTATACCTCCTGACTTCTGAACTGCATTATTTCGCTTACAGTATTTCTGGCAAACAGCAATGTGCATTACTTTTGTCTCCTAGCAGTCGTTTGTACGACGTAGTTCAAATGTTAGGACCACTCTCGAACGCTAGTGGCTGGTCTTTCAGTGAACTGTGTGCTCTCTTAAGCGAAAACTAGGATCTTGTTCCGCCTAGACTACAATTTAATCAGTCTTGAAGAATACGGACACACTAACGCAGCGTGGGCAGCACGTACGTGCACTTTGCCCCGTCTACTCTGTAAAGTTTTGTATGCGGAATCATTGATTCGGGATGTAATTATGCGCCTTGCCCAGACAGGGAGATCACGGCAAGGGTTCTTGACGTATCAGATCATAATCTAGGTAAAGTGCTCAAAATCGCTACATTGTTCGAGGTAGCTTCTGAAGCTCAGTACGCTTTCATAAATGAAACTGACATGTCAAAAGTACATCACCATCAACAGGAGTAGCAGTTGCAACGTCGCTTACGTGCGATTTCAGTAAGGAAGGAATTAAAAAAAGAATCTTTTATCTAAACCATGTCCAGTGTTGAACTGATTCAGCAGCGAAGAACGGCCGTTACATCGATGAAACAGAAACCTGTACTAAGTTTTCCGCACTAATACTCATATTCTTGTATATCTTCGAAAAGATAAACACGAAATATTCTTTTAGAGCTAACTGGCTTGGGCGAAAATTTTCCGACCGTGAATTTTCAAAATTATAAGCTCGTCAGTCTGTATTTGCTCTGATTTCGTTGTGCTGAAACAGGCACTTCCTACGTAATTAATATAAATCATAATTACCTCACCGCCGGCCGCGGTGGTCGTGCGGTTCTAGGCGCTCCAGTCCGGAGCCGCGCTGCTGCTACGGTCGCAGGTTCGAATCCTGCCTCGGGCATGGATGTGTGTGATGTCCTTAGGTTAGTTAGGTTTAATTAGTTCTAAGTTCTAGGGGACTGATGACTACAGCAGTTGAGTCCCATAGTGCTCAGAGCCATTTTTTTAATTACCTCAGTAAGATGGCCAAAATGGCGGCTGTGAAAATCGCGACCAAGCCGGATAATTCGTCTCACAAAATCTCGCCGTCTGATCCGTTCGATGAGGTACTGAAAACAGCGAACAATCAAAATTTTGTTAGCGTGCTATGGTACTGGAATAAAGAAATATATCTGTCCGCTAAAACGTTCCTTATTTTTCAAGAACACTGACATAGACATTTCATCCCGAAATTATAAAAAAGAGAAGACAAGTTAAGTAACAAAATTTGCAGAGATCCTTTTTTTTTTGAAGTCATGGAAACAAGAAATTGATTAGCACTGTAAAGAGGCTATACGAGTCTGAGATAAGTAAAAATTTAAACACCATACGAGCTCCTCGGCCGGTGGGAACGTATTAATTTCTGTTTAATTAAATACTATTATACACTCGAGATGAAATATGCAGTTAACGACTGAAAAAAAATTGCGATGTTTCGCAGTCAGCTGATCGTGATGCAATGGTCAGCACAGTGTACTGGTATTCGGATGGATGGCAGTTCAGACCCCCTTAGGGCTATCACATATAGTTTGCCCTCAATCGCTCCAGGCAGATGCCGGAATGATTCCTTTGAAAAAACACTGTCGCTTTCCTTTACCATCCTTCGCTAACCCGAGTTTGTGTTTCGTCCCAAGCGTCATCGTTATCGACGGGACGTTACACACTGACCTTCCTTCCTTCCTTTTTCCGACTCATTAGCTTCTCTTTCTGCTTCTATGTCCAGCCCTAACTCGCGGGTATCCTGTCCGCCGGGGTCTCGTGAGAGACCTAAGTTCATCGAGCGTTCAGCTCCCCCTCCCCTCCTGCCCCCCTCAGCGTCGAGTGACCTTTATGTAATGTTAACAGGCCGGGACAGTATCGCCCTCCCTCCTCGGCGTTGGGGCAAGCCTCATACAAGTCGAAGATACTCCACTCCTGTCCTGACTGCGGCAGCCCGCAACGCGCTGAGGAATGCCGGGCCATCAGCCAGTGGGGTCTCCACGCAGTGGGTGTGTCAGTCAGTGTCCTACCGGCCGCACGGGGTAACGTGCCTGTGGCGCTGGCTGCTACTCTGCGGCCACAGAAGCTTACGTTCGACATGTCGCTTTCTGGCCGGCACGTGACATTCCAGCTGGATACAGGAGCTGCAGTATCACAAATCAATGAAATACAGTTTACTGTCCAAAACAGTGCCTTTTTCTGACCTTGACGCTCTGTAAAATTCTTCGAGGAGATTTTCGAACCAACGCCCGGGTGTGTGATTAATTTTATTCCTCGCGTATCTTTGAAGCCTTCAGCGGTGCCTAAATTTTTTAGAGCTCGCCTGCTGTCGTTTGCAGTTAGAGAGCCTGCTCAAAACAAATTCACACAGCTTCAAGACCGAGGCATCATTTCAGCAGTTTCGAACAGTCAATGGACTACGCCAAGGGTTGTTCTTAAAAAATCTAATGGGCCATTACATATTTATGGTGATCTTAAATTCACTATAGGTGCTAGCCCAACATCGATCTCTACCCTATGCGTCACGCAGAGCATTTGTTAATTAAAGTGCGGGAGGGGGAGGGCGCAAGAGAGAGAGAGAGAGAGAGAGGATTATTTTTCAAAAGCAAATCTAAAGGAAGCCTGTTTATAACTGCCAGTCGATGATGCGTCCCGTCAGCTGCTTCTTTAAAAATACGCTTTGTCTTATACAGATATTACCACTTACTCTGGTCTCAACTGCAACCGAACTTTTCCAAAAGTGGTTAGAACAACGGATTCAAGGTATTCTACACTGCGTTAATTATTTTTATGGCATCATTTTTACGGGGTATATAATATTACAGGCTTAAATTCAAAGCAAAACTGAGTTTAAAACTGAGTTTAGATATTAAATCCAATAATAATCGAACCTTAAGTTATGTAATTGAATTATTGAAAATTTTGTCTTTGGTTGCAACGTTATAAGGATAAGTAGGTCCAAAAGACAAAGTTATTTCTTTTTGATCTATCGTAATTGATTTGAGTGAACATCAGGAATAGATAGTGATGCTATTACTTTTATTTACTTGATTACTGAAAATAGCTACGGCCCACAGTCAACTGGAGAACGACTTGTTTAGTAATTTTTTTCTAAGTGACCTCGAAAATAGATAATGTTTTCCCTTCCAAAAACATTATCCGGATATACTGTCGGACTTCGTAACATAAATGTTCTAACGAATGTAACAGTTAAATTGTAATCATGCAGAAAATGGTGAATCGCGACCGAAACGAAAAGCCTGCGTGTTTAAATATCTCACTCTGATTCAGTTAAGCCTTTTTACTATAGTTTTCCCCGAAAATGGTGGTTAAATAACCTAGTCTCTACTAATAAAATATATTTTAGTGCCGTTGTCGAATTGGTGCCATATACAGTACTCTGATCCAGCCCCTGGGCAGACGTCACCCTTTTTATTATAACGGTTAACAGTAACTCTTCCACAATTAGAAACCCAGTCAGTTGTTTCTTATTTCTGAATGACTTTGCGATAATGTGCTTTTCCTCCAATCTCACGACTGCTACGTGTCAACCACAGCTGGCCCTTAAGAGAACTGAGGATTGGGCGATACCACTGGTTTCAAATCGTCCACGAAGGAACTGTTTGTATGTATTTTAATGCCTCACATCAGTGCTTTTCCTACCCATAACTCTGGCTGTGGAGAACCTCGTTGACGTTCTTGGCCCTCATCTTTGATCATAGGTTAAGACGGCTCTCACACGTCTATGACCCAACATGTAGATGTGTTAAACACTACACATCCTACAGTCCCTTAGCGGTAAGAATTGCAGAGCATACCGTCCCAGTTTGCTCACATTCTATAGAACATTCGTCTGCATACGGCTTGAGTATGGCAGTAAAGTATATCGGTCAGCGAGGCCTTCATATTTCATCCACCATGCAGGCACTAGAACCACTACATGTACCTACTGAACCAGTCCCATTCCTAACAACTGTGCAGAGGCTGGTGAGCCATCTCTTGCCATCCGGAGAGATCTCCTCATGGTGCAAGATGTATACAAAGTGAGTTCAGTTTTTGACCATCCTGCAGGCAGAGTTGGAGCTGAACAATCCAACGAACGTTTACCAATCGGCAGGCTACTAAGCGTTTTTCTCTTCATGCGAAGGAATGTCTCAACTATCTTGGTGGAGAAGACATGCCAGTTCTTAAACCTGGATGGAGCAAATCATCTGCATGAATGATTGCCTGACCCGCTCTTATCTTGGATATAACATTGTACAACAAGCACGTCACTTTGTGTTTAACTTTTAAATGAGATTTGACGGAATTTTATCGGAGAATTTCGAGCACATGGTGGTTTTTACCAATAGATCAAAGCAAGGGGAAAATGTTCCCACATGTTATTTAACTTTGCCTACTAAATGGTTCAAATGGCTCTGAGCACTGTGGGACTTAACTTCTGAGGTCATGAGTCCCCTAGAACCTAAACCACTTAAACCTACTAACCTAAGGACATCACACACATCCATGTCCGAGGCAGGATTCGAACCTGCGACCGTTGCGGTCGCGCGGTTCCAGACAGTAGCGCCTAGAACCGCTCGGCCACCCCCGCCGGCTTGCCCACTAAACCGCTTCTCAGTAAACTATGCAGAGCTGTGGGCGGTCGAGAAGGGGTTGGAGCACACGGCACTTCTTGGTGGAGGGAAGTTTTTTGTCTGAGCGAACGCTCTTAGTGCTATGCAGGCTGTTCAGAAAGTGTTCCCAGCAAAGTTCAGATCGTCCAGCACACCTCCCACATCGTACACGAACAAGCTTTCAGCTGGACTCTTGACATATGGGAATCGGGGCGAATGAGGAAGCTGATAGAGCAGTGAAATCAGAAAGCAGCCTGCCAGGATAATGCCGCATTTCACTTCATGTGCCCCCCCCCTCCCCCCCTCTACAGACTGTTGTGTCGTGTGTGACAAAGCAGGTGTTGGCTGAGTGGGTAAAACGGTGGTTGGAAGTGACTAATAACAAACTGTGGTTTCCTTCCTGAGCAGAGGCGGTTCGTTGGTTCGTTCGAGTGAATTCACAGTTGCTTGTGCATCTTTGGTTCTCCGTCACTGGGTCTGGTTATGTGGCACTCCGGGATGGATGACAAGCGAAGCGAAGGGGAGTTTGCGTAGCGACAGTGAGGCAAGTGCATCGAGCCTGGCGAGATTGTTTAGAAGGAAGCGTGGGCTGTCGGGCATGTCGCAGACCTGCGATACCTCTGTGGAGTGTGGGGCCTGGCAGTATTATGAAATGGTGACTACCGTGGCGGTCGTACGTATTTTGGTTGCTCGTTGACCGATAGGCAGATCTGATTTTGGGAGCCTTCCGTTTGTCCATTAAAGCTATATTTGCGAATAAAGAAGCCAGTCTTCTGGAAGCGAAGGTATTATTGTCCCGAATTCCGGATACAAGCATCGTAATTGCTTCCTGCTGCATGTGTGTTGGCAGAGTGGCTGAGGGCTACCCTGAGATTGTACTTTAAAACACAGCCTTCACTTACTTTGGCTCTGGTTATGCATAATGTGATTTAGTTAAGCTTGCATGTGAGCGATTTGTTTTAAATTCATGTGTTTATTTGTACCGAAATTGATGGAAATCTTGTTACGCTACAGTATTACTCATGTGGACTGATAAGTTTAAACTACAGTTACGCCACTGGATGATTGTTCTGCTGGGTGTACCTCATCTGTTGTTAATTTGTTGGCTCACTGCTGGAAATGCAGCAAACTGTCAGATACTGCAGCTTAATTTATTTTTGTTTAAGTTTTGGAACTTTATGTGAATCATGCTGCACAGCACTGCAAATCTTGGCCATGAAAATTTGTAACCTAGTTAACTTTTTATTGCGAATTATATATTATTTGATTTCTGTAATTTTCTTGTGGTGTCTAATTAGCAGATTAACTGCGTTTTATTGCGTGTGTAAGCTCTGATATTCCTTGACGCAGGGCGAAATTTGAAAACACAGTTTGGGAGGACAGGCCCACAACTGTCATCATTTGTTATTTACTGTTTTATTTTTAATAAACGTAATACTTTAACAAAGTGCATGAACAATAAGTGCCAATTTAAATATGCTCTGGAATTCACAGCTTAGGATTAACCAATAATTAAAATCAGTGACATCATTTAAAAAATATTTTTTTAATTTAAAAAAATATCAAACTATCTCATCCCTTGAGGCTGTAACTCTACACTTAATATTTAATGACAGTTAAATAAAAGAATTCTGTACAAATTCATCTCCAAGCCATCAACAGAAAACCTTGGCATTAAGGTAGGCAGACACAAATAGCCTTAACAAACAATGTGAGCTTTCACGGCCGGTATTGTCTTCACTTAAAACTTCCGGGCTGGTAGGCAGTGGTCGAAGTATAAAACTGTTCGCCGTTTTTACCTCCGAGGATGTCTCCCTCAGTCGGAGACGAAACGTCAGGAGACAGTTTTGTAGTGGACTGACAAGACAGCCAGTCCACAGTGACGGGTATCCGAAAGGCACGCGTACAAACACGCCGACTGGCGTGAAGTCTGGAACAGGATATGTTATTAATGCACTAAAGAAAAGTACGTATCGTCTGTTTATTTAACTTTAATTCATCCTTGTGGTACATCGCTATTGACGATACAAGTGAGACTCTCTCCAGATATGGTTAATGGCGCCTTGCTAGGTCGTAGTCATGGACTTAGCTGAAGGCTATTCTAACTGTCTCTCGGCAAATGAGAGAAAGGCTTCGTCAGTGTAGTCGCTAGCAATGTCGTCGTACAACTGGGGGCGAGTGCTAGTCCGTCTTTCTAGACCTGCCATGTGGTGGCGCTAGGTCTCCAATTACTGACAGTGGCGACACGCGGGTCCGACATGTACTAATGGACCGCGGCCGATTTAAAGCTACCACCTAGCAAGTGTGGTGTCTGGCGGTGACACCACAAGTTTTATATTCGACCACGGCCTATCAGCCCGGAAGTTTGAAGTGAAGAGCCTTAACAAACCATTTAAATCTGGACAAGTGAAACAAGAGGCAAATTTTCTTCAAAAATGCAACAATATACATGATACACTCCTGGAAATTGAAATACGAACACCGTGAATTCATTGCCCCAGGAAGGGGAAACTTTATTGACACATTCCTGGGGTCAGATACATCACATGATCACACTGACAGAACCACAAGCACATAGACACAGGCAACAGAGCATGCACAATGTCGGCACTAGTACAGTGTATATCCACCTTTCGCAGCAATGCAGGCTGCTCTTCTCCCATGGAGACGATCGTAGAGATGCTCGATGTAGTCCTGTGGAACGGCTTGCCATGCCATTTCCACCTGGCGCCTCAGTTGGACCAGCGTTCGTGCTGGACGTGCAGACCGCGTGAGACGATGCTTCATCCAGTCCCAAACATGCTCAATGGGGGACAGATCCGGAGATCTTGCTGGCCAGGGTAGTTGACTTACACCTTCTAGAGCACGTTGGGTGGCACGGGATACATGCGGACGTGCATTGTCCTGTTGGAACAGCAAGTTCCCTTGCCGGTCTAGGAATGGTAGAACGATGGGTTCGATGACGGTTTGGATGTACCGTGCACTATTCAGTGTCCCCTCGACGATCACCAGTGGTGTACGGCCAGTGTAGGAGATCGCTCCCCACACCATGTTGGCCCTGTGTGCCTCGGTCGTATGCAGTCCTGATTGTGGCGCTCACCTGCACGGCGCCAAACACGCATACGACCATCATTGGCACCAAGGCAGAAGCGACTCTCATCGCTGAAGACGACACGTCTCCATTCGTCCCTCCATTCACGCCTGTCGCGACACCACTGGAGGCGGGCTGCACGATGTTGGGGCGTGAGCGGAAGACGGCCTAACGGTGTGCGGGACCGTAGCCCAGCTTCATGGAGACGGTTGCGAATGGTCCTCGCCGATACCCCAGGAGCAACAGTGTCCCTAATTTGCTGGGAAGTGGCGGTGCGGTCCCCTACGGCACTGCATAGGATCCTACGGTCTTGGCGTGCATCCGTGCGTCGCTGCGGTCCGGTCCCAGGTCGACGGGCACGTGCACCTTCCGCCGACCACTGGCGACAACATCGATGTACTGTGGAGACCTCACGCCCCACGTGTTGAGCAATTCGGCGGTACGTCCACCCGGCCTCCCGCATGCCCACTATACGCCCTCGCTCAAAGTCCGTCAACTGCACATACGGTTCACGTCCACGCTGTCGCGGCATGCTACCAGTGTTAAAGACTGCGATGGAGCTCCGTATGCCACGGCAAACTGGCTGACACTGACGGCGGCGGTGCACAAATGCTGCGCAGCTAGCGCCATTCGACGGCCAACACCGCGGTTCCTGGTGTGTCCGCTGTGCCGTGCGTGTGATCATTGCTTGTACAGCCCTCTCGCAGTGTCCGGAGCAAGTATGGTGGGTCTGACACACCGGTGTCAATGTGTTCTTTTTTCCATTTCCAGGAGTGTATAAGGTGATATTGCGTTAAAACGTTAGTTACTAAAACTCAAGACTTTAAAAATAACTTTAATATTAAGGTAAAATTTTGTGTGCAAGGCACTGTCATAACAAACTCATACACTAAAGCTCACTAGCGATCAGAGTAAAGTAAGTGTAACTGACTCAATTTAAAGCTCACAAGAACCTGAAAACATGGCATCAGCATTTGCAGGTAGGCGTTGAAACAACAACCGTTAGGCGGGAAAGAGAAAGGTTGATAAAAGTCAATCTCTGGACAGCCGACATAAACAAACTTTTGCACCACGGTACGGCGCCGCCCAGATACCAGCCGATACCGCAAACACCGCCGTGTTACACCAGCAGGCCTCCCGCTCGAGGCCTTACTCGTCAAAGGGCGTCGTTAGAGGCTAATGTTAAGAAGCCAGAAAACTGTTCAGTCAGGTACAGATATAGAAGCGCCTTTACACGTTTTAGCATAACGAGGAGTCCCAAACAAGAAAAATGTAAAACACTACTCGCCAATGTGTCTCACACACCGCTCGCCAATGTGTCTCAGAAACTTAAGCTAACTCGAACCAGACAAAACGAAGTGAAGAAATTGAAGCCCACAAAAGGTACCTTAAACGTAAGGCCTAAGCAATATAGATGCGGCAAAGGGGCGTTAATGCAACAGTGTCTCAAAGAATGCATAAGCCTTACCTCTACAACTGTGGCATTTAGCATAACCTTTTAGACACCGAGAAATACATCAGAGTCTCAAGCTTGCACAATAGGATCTAAAACAGTTCACATATTAACGTTGGCACGGTGTTGACGGGCCCTGGCGAGGCGTAAAGCTTTGCGTCATGCTGTCACCAAGTGTACACTTGTGGGCCTTCGGCTCCGAAAGCAAAATCAATGATGTTTCGTTGAATGGGTCGCACGCTGAAACTTGTTGATGGCCCAGCATTGAAATCTGCCGCAATTTGCGGAAGGATTGCACTTCTGTCACGCTGAACGATTCTCTTGTCGTCGTTGGTCCCGTTCTTGCAGGATCTTTTTCCGGCCGCAGTGATGACGGAGATCTGATGCTTTACCGGATTCCTGATATTCACGGTGCACTCGTGAAATGGTCGTACGGGAAAATCCCCACTTCATCGCTCATGCGCTAACTATAACACCATGTTCAAACTCATTTAAATCTTCATAACCTGCGATTGTAGCAGCAGTAACCGATCTGACAACTGCGCCACACACTTGTCTAACATAGGCGTTTCCAACCGCAGCCCCTTATTCCGCCTGTTTACGTATCTCCGTATTTGAATTTCTTTTGCGCTTCGAAGTACGACGTGGAAACATACCAAGGGTTAGAAGAACAGGTCATATTTGTTTATATATCGAGTGAAGTATCTTATCCATAAGACAATGTGAAACTGAGTCATTCTGGCGGCTGCCTCGTTCAGGAAGAAAAATGGTTCAAATGGCTCTGAGCACTATGGGACTCAACATCTAGAACTTAGAACTACTTAAACCTAACTAACCTAAGGACATCACACACAACCATGCCCGAGGCAGGATTCGAACCTGCGACCGTAGCAGTCCCGCGGCTCCGCACTGCAGCGCCAGAACCACACGGCCACCGCGGCCGGCGTTCAGGAAGAAAACTAGGCCACCAGGTGGTAGGACTGGTAAGCATTAATATTTAAGATTTAAATATAACTGATATAGTCCCTTGAAGAATGACAAAGATAGGACCTGCAGGTTGTTTACAATTACAAAACAAATGTACATCAAATCAAAAAGAATATAATAACAACTGGCTTAAATGCAAATCAAGTATTATGTTGTACGGCAAGAAAAGCAATGGGATGTCCATCTATCAGTCGGCATGCGGAATAAGTTTTTTTATTACAAAGCACTTAAGATTAAAACAGATATACATTGATCCCCGTCATAGCATCAGGAACAGGAAATACATTTATTGTTATTATTATTATTTTTTAATTTTACAACGTAGGTTTCATAAGCAACGCTAGTCATTAGCGTAAAATGACACAATTAAATAATAGGAATTAGCATACACGCCTCGCAGGATTAGCCGAGCGGTCTAGGGCGCTGCAGTCATTGACTGTGCGGCTGGTCCCAGCGGAGGTTCCAGTCCTCCCTCGGGCATGGGTGTGTGTGTTTGTCCGTAGGATAATTTAGCTCAAGTAGTGTGTAAGCTTAGGGACTGATGACCTTAGCAGTTAAGTCCCATAAGATTTCACACATTTTTTTGAATTTACATACAACAGTTAGAGCACACAATAATTACAGGAGATAGTGCAACGTGCGTTGCAACATTGGTCGTTAATGTAAATTAACAATGTTATAATGCAGCAATGACATAAAGTGACCATACTATTGTAAATAAGACAAGGATCTTTTAAATGTGACAGCAATATGTCTAGGTTGGTTGGTTGTTTCGGGGAAGGAGACCAGACAGCGCGGTCATCGGTCTCATCGGATTAGGGAAGGACGGGGAAGGAAGGCGGCCGTGCCCTTTGAAACGAACCATCCCGGCATTTGCCTGGAGCGATTTAGGGAAATCACGGAAAACCGAAATCAGGATGGCCGGACGCGGGATTGAACCGTCGTCCTCCCGAATGCGAGTCCAGTGTAACATGTCTAGGCCTACTGGAAATTGTATGTGACATTTTATATTGCTGTGGCTACCGTCATATGGCCTTTGCTTTTCGTTTAAGCTATAGTGCTACTCGTTCACCAGATCCACGATCTTACGGAAGAGCATTGATGATCACGTTGTTTAGAGCTCAACAGTTTTAAATCGATCCGTCCATGACCTTAGCTATAGCGTTTCCGCTCGCCTACGGTTTGGTCACTGGTCCACGATGTTGGAACCTGCGGAGACGGCACCGCTGTCTGCACCTCCACCCCAGCCCTCCTCTGTGCCCCCCCCCCCCTATCACCACACCCTCTCGTCTCCGGCTCCTGCTTAAGTCCGGCCATTTTCGGCCCTACAGGTCTATTTCAGGTGGGAGGAGGAGGGAAAGGTGAAGGTGAAGGGAGGATTTCGTATCAACGCCAACGGCGGATTGTATCTGTCGTAGACCAGAGGCTCTGCATCTTGCGATCGACGATCGCCGCCAGGGATGTACGAAGCACCTCGCGTGGGCCGATCTCTTCTCGCGGGTATGAGACCACCCAGGCAACGACTAGTTCACTCTTATACAGCACACCCCGTGAGTTTCCGAAGTCACTCGTTGCTGCTATTCGGATAGTGACCCTCCTTTGCTCCTGATTTTCTTGTTTTCGAAAACATTGCCGGTTTCTGTTCAGTGTCCATCTCACGATGACTTTGGCGTTTTACGGATTACGCGTTAGTACTGGGAGCGGATAGAAAATAGTTATACAATGTAAGTTTTATTCTACATCTACATCTACATCCGTACTCCGCAAGCCACCTGACGGTGTGTGGCGGAGGGTACCTTCAGTACCTCTATCAGTTCTCCCTTCTATTCCAGTCTCGTATTGTTCGTGGAAAGAAGGATTGTCGGTATGCCTCTGTGTGGGCTCTAATCTCTCTGATTTTATCCTCATGGTCTCTTCGCGAGATATACGTAGGAGGGAGCAATATACTGCTTGACTCTTCGGTGAAGGTATGTTCTCGAAACTTTGACAAAAGCCCGTACCGAGCTACTGAGCGTCTCTCCTGCAGAGTCTTCCACTGCAGTTTATCTATCATCTCCGTAACGCTTTCGCGATTACTAAGTGATCCTGTAACGAAGCGCGCTGCTCTCCGTTGGATCTTCTCTATGTCTTGTAT
Organism: Schistocerca cancellata; assembly: GCF_023864275.1. Taxonomy (NCBI): domain Eukaryota; kingdom Metazoa; phylum Arthropoda; class Insecta; order Orthoptera; family Acrididae; genus Schistocerca; species Schistocerca cancellata. The sequence continues at coordinate 808,186,502 of NC_064630.1, forward strand.
CAACCCTATCTGGTACGGATCCCACACTGCTGAGCAGTATTCAAGCAGTGGGCGAACAAGCGTACTGTAACCTACTTCCTTTGTTTTCGGATTGCATTTCCTTAGTATTCTTCCAATGAATCTCAGTCTGGCATCTGCTTTACCGACGATCAACATTATATGATCATTCCATTTTAAATCACTCCTAATGCGTACTCCCAGATAATTTATGGTATTAACTGCTTCCAGTTGCTGACCTGCTATTTTGTAGCTAAATGATAAAGGATCTATCTTTCTGTGTATTCGCAGCACATTACACTTGTCTACATTGAGATTCAATTGCCATTCCCTGCACCATGCGTCAATTCCTTGCAGATCCTCCTGCATTTCAGTACAATTTTCCATTGTTACAACCTCTCGATACACCACAGCATCATCTGCAAAAAGCCTCAGTGAACTTCCGATGTCATCCACCAGGTCATTTATGTATATTGTGAATAGCAACGGTCCTATGACACTCCCCTGCGGCAGAGCTGAAATCACTCTTACTTCGGAAGACTTCTCTCCATTGAGAATAACATGCTGCGTCCTGTTATGTAGGAACTCCTCAATCCAATCACACAATTGGTGTGATAGTCCATATGCTCTTACTTTGTTCATTAAGCGACTGTGGGGAACTGTATCGAACGCGTTGCGGAAGTCAAGAAACACGGCATCTACCTGTGAACCCGTGTCTATGGCCCTCTGAGTCTCGTGGACGAATAGCTCGAGCTGGGTTTCACATGACCGTCTTTTTCGAAACCCATGATGTATTTTGTACATTTCGTGAAACACGTAAGAAGTATTGCTTCATGTGAGCTTTTAATGGAAGTTTGGGGTATGCCTTGAAAGGTTTATACGCTAAATGAAAGGCTAGTAGATTACAGTTAGTTTGGTATGGTACCACTTAGTACATCTTTGAACGCTAATATAATAAAAGGTATCTAATTATTCCGAATGTTGACACTTCAGATATCTTCGCATGCTGAACACGTAAGCGATACACGGTCTCTAGTTACCAGAGGCTGCGTTATTAAGAAAAGCGCGAGCAAACTAGTAGGTATCAGTCGAGTAAAGTCTCAGACTTGTACAGTGTGCAGTAGTAGTTGTGGAGAGGGGCGTTCGATCGTGGCGGAACGAGCACCCTCCCACAGAAGCAGTATTTTCTTCAATTTGGAAAAGGTCGAGTCTCATAATTTGATAGCTACAAACATTAAAAGTTACTTACACCTGTCAGAAAAACTACGAGAAGTAAGGAAAGCTGCACCTAAATAATTTACTTGTCATGGTTATATATGGGACGACCTGTTTCAGCTGCGTTGACCTGTATTCTCTGCCACTTGCTGGCCAAGGTGAGGTTTGGAAAGCACCAAGACACGCGGTAGAAACTGTGGCTGTGTGCGGGCTGGCTTTATCTTGCTGAAATGTAGGCCCAGGATGGCTTGGCATGAACCACAACAAGCTGTGCCACAGAATATCGCCGCCGTATCGCTGTGCTGTCATGGTTCCGCGGATGACAACAAAACGAGTCCTGCTGTGAAAAGAAATGACACCCCAGACCATCACTCCTGATTGCCAGACCGAGAGGCGGGCTGTCAGCATCCCAAAGCTGTCCAGGGCGTCCCCAGACAGATCTTTGCCCAAGAATCTTATTGGCTGGGATAGAAACGTCTTCAGCGATTAGTCGCGCTTCCTTGTGAGCGCCAACGATCAACATAGACCTCACTCGAGACGCCCCAGACAGAGGTGGGAAACAAACCTGACTGTCGCAAGCCACACGGCCCCTTTGGTTGTCATCTGCGGCCACCCTTACGGCACAGCGGTACGTTGACGATATGCTACACCCCGTTTTCTTGCCCTTCATGGCAACCTAATCTGTCTTTCATTTCAGGAAGTTAATGCCCACCCGCATACGGCGAGAGTTTCTGGTACTTGTCTTCGTGCTTGCCAAACCATACCTTGGCCAGAAATATCGCCGCATCTCTCCGCAAGTGAGAAAGTTTGGAGCAATACGGGCAAGACCCTCCAACCAGATCGGGATTTTGACGATCAAACGCGCCAATTGGGAAGAATTTGACACGATATCCTTGAGGGGGGCATCCAACAACTGTTTCAGTTAATGCCAAAACGAACAACTGCTTGCATAACGGCCAGAGGTCGACAACACGGTATTAACCTGACCAATTTGTGAAGCTCTTTCTCTTGAATAAATTACCCAATTTTCCTCAAATTATAATCATTTGTTTGTCTGTACATGTACATCACACCTATCTGTATCCGTTCCATTCGGATAATTCCTTCGTGATGTGCCCTTTCTTTAGTATATTTAGGTACTGACTATTCTGGCTATTTTCATTTATGTTTCCCCTCATTTTACCTCCCCTATGTTACGATTCTTCACAGTTCTGTGTTGCACAAGTTGATAACTTGGTCATTACATTTGAACTTCCCTAAAATTTCTCCTATATGATATTCAGCGCAGTTGGAACTTGAGATTGCACGTAGAGATAACTTTTAGTTTTACACGTTTGTTAGCAGAACATTAACAAGACAAGTATTTTTGTAAGCAATTTCTCTACATTGGCACCATTTGCAGCCATTTGTGAGCAATATGCACTTTCTATTCATTTTTGCCCAATCTTGTCATATACACATATCAAACAAGTTTTGCATCAGCCCGGTTCCCAGAACTTCTGAAGATAGATGTTGAAAGTGGCTATTGTATCACAGTCTCTTAGACTGCTCAGAGATGTCACTAAACCCGCCCAAAGACGTAAACAACCATGCATGAGTAGCGCCTATTAGACGAAGGCGGTCCGACAGCCGATCAGTTCCAGTCATTCCACCAGGAAGGAGGTACACATCTCGTGTTGTCTGCAGTTCAAGCATGCCCAGACGGTCAATACCGCGGATCAATCGCGTCCACATTGTTACTTTGAGCCAGGAAGGGCTCTCAACAAGGGAAGTGTCCAGGCGTCCCTGAGTGAACCAAATCGATATTGAGTGGAGGAGACACAGAGAGACAGGAACTGTCGATGACATGCCTCGCTCTGGCCGCCCTGGGTTACTACTGCAGTGGATGACCACTGCCTACGGATTATGGCTCCGAGGAACCCAGGCACCATGTTGAATAATACTTTTCGTGCAGCGACAGGACGTCGTGTTACGACTCAAACTGCGCGCAATAGGCTGCATGAAGCGCAACTTCACTCCGGCGTCCATGGCGAGGTCCATCTTTGCAACCACGACACCATGCAGCGCGGTACAGATGGGCCGAACAACATGCCGAATGGACAGCTCAGCATTGGCATCACGTCTCTTTCACCGAAGTGTGTCGCATATGCCTTCAACCAGACAATCGTCGGAGTCGTGTTTGCAGGCCACCCGGTCAGGCTGAACTCCTTGGACACTCTGTCCAGCGAGCGCAGCAAGGTGGAGGTTCCCTGCTGTTTTGGTGTGACATTATACGGGGCCGAAGAACGCTGCTGGCTGATGCTCATGGAAGGCACCGTAACGGCTGTACATACGTGAAAGCCATCCTCCGACCGATACTGAAACCATATCGGCAGCATATTGGCGAGCCATTCTTCTTCATGGACGACAATTCGAGCCCCCATCGTGCACATCTTGTGAAGGACTTCCCTCAGGATAACGACATCGACTAGAGTGGCCAGAATGTTCTCCAGACATGAACCCTATTGAACATGCCTGGGATAAACTGAAAAGGGCTGTTGATGGACGACGTGGCCCAACCACTGTGAGGGATCTACGCCGATCGCCGTTGAGGAGTGGGACAATCTGTACCAACAGTACCTTCATGAACTTGTGGACAGTATGCCGTGACGAATACAGACATGCATCAATGCTTCTGGGTGTTAGAGGTACCAGTGTGTACAGCAATCTGAACCACCATCTCTGAAGGTCTCGCTGTATCGTGGTACAACATGCAATGTGTGGTTTTCATGAGCGGAAATTATGTTGATCTCTGTTCCAATTTTCTGTACAGGTTCCGTAACTCTCGGAACCGAGGTGATGCAAAACTTTTTTTGATGTGTGTATGTTCAAATGGTTCAAATGGCTCTGAGCACTATGGGACTTAACATCTGAGGTCATCAGTCCCCTAGAACTTAGAACTACTTAAACCTAACTAACCTAAGGACATCACACACATCCATGCCCGAAGCAGGATTCGAACCTGCGACCGTAGCAGTCGCGCGGTTCCGGACTGAAGCGCCTAGAACCGTTCGGCCACCGCGGCCGGCGATGTGTGTATGTCCGGAGCAGAAGTTTCCCCTATCCTTCTATGAAAATGAGGAATTCTCGCGGAATTAGCGAAGTTCGTTATATGGCTCTATTAAAAAAAAGGTGAAATGAGATCTCGATTTACAGAGAGAACACGACAGGTCTTCTTGTACCCCGCCCCGCCCCCTCTTTCACTGACAATGCCATTCCTCTAACAAACATCAGACTTCTACGACTTCCAGATTGAGGAACTATACTAGGCCGCAGTGTAGCAACACAATTTACCTTTATTTTCGCTTAGTTTGTGAGCTACGAATCTTCAGCAAGTCTTCACTAGCGCGCAGATTTTTTGCGCTAAGTGAAGGTGTTTCGGTGTGTTTATCGGTGCGGTTTCGCCTTACTAAGCTGCGGCTGTGTTGCGTTGTAACTGTTGTGCTGTATTGCATTTTTTGCCGTGTTGGAGGCAAGAATATTGAGCATTTGTCGTAAAACTGTGGTATGAGAAAAAAGAGTGTTTAACATTTACTTTCTGAATTAATATTTCACCATTATCTGTTACTGTAGGTTAGCAAAAATTATAAAAAACCGGACCTTTAGATTTTAGTATTGACAAAATTACACGACTACATATTTTACTGCAGTGCTGTTTCTGCAGTACAGGTTATCTTAACAAATTAACCATGTTATCGTGCTTTTAGAGTAGGTGAATTAATAATCCGGCTTGACCCAGTAAACTTTACAGGAAATTAACATCCAACATAATTTACAATTTGCCTGATTTGGCGCTTCAGTTGAAACCATTATCTTCAGAAAATTTAATTAGTAACAAGTATTAGCTGTAGCAACTAATTACAAGAAAATCATGATTTTCTGTCAAGACCTTACTTACTTACCTACTTACTTACTCCTGTGCTCTACAGCCCTTAAAGGACCTTGGCCTGCATCACAATATCCTGCCATTCTATCTGGTCCATGGCTTTCCGTCTCTATCCTCTGGTACCCAGCTGTTTCATGTCTTCTTCAATTCCGTCAAGCCATCTCTTTCTGGGACGTCCCTTCCGTCGTCTGACTCCAGCCTTGCCTTCAAAAATATTCTTACATGTTCTGTCTTTCTCCATTCTGAACAAGTCTCCTGCCCGTCGCAGTCTTCTTATTTTTATGGTAGTGACAATGTCAAGTTCTTCAAAAAGTTGCTCTAATTCTTCACTCTTACGGATGCTCCAACCTTCTTGATCGTATATCGGGCCGTATATTTTATGCAGGACCTTTCTATCCTAAATGCTGAGAATCCTTTCCTCAGTCATGGTCCACATCTCGGCACAATGCATAACAACTGGTCTTATAATTGTTTTTTAAGTGAGGATTTTAGATTTTCACGATAGAAGTGAGCTCCTAAGCATGAGTATTGCGGCGAAGTAGCATCTGTTGCCTGCTGCTATTTTGGTTTTCACCTCGCTGATCGTGTCATTTGTCTCTGTGATAATCGATCCGAGGTACTGGAAATCTCTCACGCTTTTAAACTCCTTGTCGGCTATCCTGAAGTTCGGTAGGTTTCGCTGGTTGGTCATTTCCATATATTTGGTCTTTTCGACGTTGGCTACCAGACCAAGTTCCCTTGTACCTCCATCCAGTTGTCGATAGGCTTCAGCCAGCGCAGCAGAGTTTCGTGCGAGTAATGCCACATCGTCTGCGTAGGCTTGGTACTACAGTGAACGATTAAAAATGGTTTCTCCCCTCTACCTGACTTATGACCTTCTAGGCAGAGGCTGAATAGCAATGAGGAGATATTTTCACCCTGTCTCAGCCCCTCTTCATTTCCACTTCTCTGGAGATTTCGCCCCGTATTTTTACTTTACAATTGGTTTCACTGAGGTCGTCATAGTAAGTTAAACGAGCTTCTTAAGTATTCCAGCCCCTTCCATCACATTCTGCAATGCCACTCTTGATATGCTATCAGACTATCGTTTAAAATCGATATAAAGCTAGTGTATGTTAATTTGATGTTGATAACATTTTTCATTCAGTATGCCTAATGTGAATATTAAGTCAGTTGTTGACTTATTTCTTCTAAAGCCACTCTCATAGTCTCCAGTTCTCTCTTCCACTTAGGAAATAAGCCTTCTAGTTAGGATCTTTGAGAATACTTTATATGTAGTATTTAGCAGGGAGATTTCTCGGTAATTTTCGCAGTTTAATTTATCTCCTTTTTTATGTATGGGGCACATAATAGCAGTTTTCCACTCCATTTGCATGCTCTCCTCGTGCCAGTTGCTCAGTACTACTTTATGTATTGTTTTTGCAGTGCTTACCCACCGTACTCGAGCTAATCTTCTCTAGGTGCTCTATTGTTTTTTACTGTCTTAATGGCTTGTATCACTTCCTCCAGTGAGGGTTCTGTTGTTAAGACGTCTCGTCAATAATAAGTTATTTCCACCAGTCCTTCTTGTTCTGATACTTCTAGTTATGGTTTCAGTAACTCTTGGAAGTATTCGGAGGATCTGTCAAGTATTTTATTACTCTCATCTAGCAAATACCTGGCTTGAAATCCAGCCTTTTCTTCTTTAATCTCTAGGTACGTTTCACGTACTTGCATCTCTTCTCCTAGCTGTTCAGTTTCTTCCAATTTTTTCTTTCCTAGAGCTCGTTTCATCTGTCTACATCTACATCTATATCCATACTCGGCAAGCCACCTGACGGTGTGTGGCGGAGGGTACCTTCAGTACCTCAATCGGTTCTCCCTTCTATTCCAGTCTCGTATTGTTCGTGGAAAGAAGGATTGTCGGTATGCCTCTATGTGGGCTCTAATCTCTCTGATTTTATCCTCATGGTCTCTTCGCGAGATATACGTAGGAGGGAGCAATATTCTGCTTGACTCTTCGGTGAAGGTATGTTCTCGAAACTTCTGCAAACCGCTCTTCTCCACACGGCGCTTCTCATTATATTCAATTAGATTTGCTCTAGTTCTTCTCTGAAATAATTTCATTCGTGCTATGTAACGCTCCTCAGTTCGTCTCATACATCCGTCATCAAACCAAGCCACCTTCCTTTGAGCCCGTACGTAACCCAAAACCTCCCCAGCTGCGCCGAGGATTGCAGTCTTACATCGTTTCCATATTATTTCTTTGTGTTCGTTTGATGCGTCGCTATCGTTTTTGATCCCCTCTTCTATTTTCTTCTGATGTGCTCTCAGTATTTCTTTTAAGTTCAGTTTCTTAATGTCAAAACCCTTCTCTTTGTGGCCTTTTTGTTTATTCAATAGTGAGATCCTTTGCCTGCACTTAATTCTCACCAGATGATACCAAGTTCTACCGATATCATTTATTTACTGAACAACCTGTGTCCGCCCATGGCTCCTCCACCATATACTAACGGAAAGGACATATAAAGAGCATTACAAGATTTAACTGTCAAAATCATGTTAACTGATGTACATGTTAACGAAAAACCACACTAATAAAATATCACATATTCTCATAAAAGCATTTACAACATCATACTAGGCAATATAAAATCAGTGACATCAGATAATAAAATCCATGAATTCGTGACTGCTCATAAAATCACGCCACACAGAATAAAGTAACCAACAACGAGCGAAAAATATCATAAAAACATAGGTATGTTGCATTTATCCAAAGTTGCCTGTGGCAAAATAGTAGTTTAAATTATATTGTCCAAATCCTTAAATTACATTGTCCGAACCCGCGTCCGGCCGTCGTGATTTCCCTAAATCGCTTCAGGCAAATACCGGGAAGGTCCCTTTGTAAGGGAACGGCCAACTTCCTTCCAGATCCTTGCCGATGGGACCGATGACGTCGCTGTTTGGTCTCCTCCCGCAAACCAACCACCCAAATCCAAATTACATTGTCAACCATAAAGCAAGTCAGACAGTTCACTCCATCATGCTGTGTCTACAGTCGGCGTTAATGGTACGAACGGAGGCATTCTGCATACTGCCGACTGCACAGCTGCTCCCTGTTTATCAGTTGAACCAAAGGTGATCAGGCGATCTGCATACTACGATAGTTTCAGTACTACGATTCTAACGACTCGCATCTCATCATTATACAAGGTGGTCCATTTACACTGACCGGGCCAAATATCTCACGAAATAAGCATCAAACGAAAAAACTACAAAGAACAAAACTCGTCTAGCTTGAAGGGGGAAACCAGATGGCGCTACGGTTGGCCCGCTAGAGGGCGCTGCCATGGGCCAAACGGATATGAACTGCGTTATTAAAAATAGGAACCCCCATTTTTATTACATATTCGTGTAGTACGTAAAGAAATATGAATGTTTTCGTTGGACCACTTTTTTCGCTTTGTGATAGATGGCGCTGTAATAGTCACAAACGTATAAGCACGTGGTATCGCGTAACATTCCGCCAGTGCTGACGGTATTTGCTTCGTGAGACATTACCCGTGTTAAAATGGACCGTTTACCAATTGCGGCAAAGGTCGATATCGTGTTGATGTATGGCTATTGTGACCAGAATGCGCAACGCTCGTGAGCTATGTATGCTGCTCGACATCCTGGACGACATCATCCAAGTGTCAGGACTGTTCGCCGGATAGTTACGTTATTTAAGGAAACAGGAACCGTTCATCCACATGTGAAACGTCAACCACGACCTGCAACAAATGATGATGTCCAATAGGTGTTTTAGCTGCTGTCGCGGCTAATCCGCACATCAGTAGCAGACGAATTCCGCGAGAATCGGGAATCGCAAAAACGTCGGTGTTGAGAATGCTACATCAACATCGATTGCACCCGTACCATATTTCTGAGCACCAGGAATTGTATGGCGACGACTTTGAACGTCGTGTACAGTTCTGCCACTGGGCACAAGAGAAATTACCGGACGATGACAGATTTTTTGCGCGCGTTCTATTTAGCGATGAAGCGTCATTCGCTAACAGCGGTAACGTAAACCGGCATAATATGCACTATTGGGAAACTGAAAATCCACGATGGCTGCGACAAGTGGAACATCAGCGACCTTGGCGGGTTAATGTGTGGTGTCTCATTGTGGGAGGAAGGATAATTGGTCCCCATTTTATCGATGGCAATCTAAATGGTGCAATGTATGATGATTTCCTACGTAATGTTCTACCGATGTTACTACAAATTCTTTCACTGCATGACAGAATGGCGATGTACTTCCAACATGATGGATGTCCGGTACATAGGTCGCGTGCGGTTGAAGCGGTACTGAATAGCATATTTCATGACAGGTGGATTGGTCGTCGAAGCATCATACCATGGCCCGCACTTTCACCGGATCTGACGTTCCTGGATTTCTTCCTCAGGGGAAAGTTGAAGGATATTTGCTATCGTGATCCACCGACAACGCCAGACAACACGCGTCAGCGCATTGTCAATGCATGTGCGAACATTACAGAAGACGAACTACTCGCTGTTGAGTGGAATGTCGTTACACGTATTGCCAAATGCATTGAGGTTTACGGACATCATTTTGAGCATTTATTGCATTAATGTGGTATTTACAAGTAATCACGCTGTAACAGCATGCGTTCTCAGAAATGATAAGTTCACAAAGGTACATGTATCACATTGCAAAAACCGAAATAAAACGTTCAAATGTATCTACGTTCTGTATTTTACCAACTCTTCGTCTAAAATTGTGAGCCATATGTTTGTGACTATTACAGCGTCATCTATTACCTACGGCAGCGCCATCTAGCGGGCCAACCATAGGGTCATCTGGTTTCCCCCTACAAGCTAAACAAGTTTCGTTGTTTGTAGTTTTTTCGTTTGACGCTTATTTCGTGAGATACGTATGTGGCCGGGTGGCGATCAATGGACCACCCTGCATGTGTTATGTGTCAAATGGTGCAATGAGTAAATGAAACGATCATAACACTTTAGCAGTCTATACGTTGCGTCCAGTTGCAAGTTGCATGTGATCCAAGAACATTTGCTGTAAATCCTGATGTCATTCAACTACAAAGCACAACAACATTAAAGGTTCACTTTTTAGAAACCGAGAAACTGACTCCCATTGGGAAGAATAAGTTTGTAATTTAGCTCAAAGGCGCCTACAACTTTCTTATGTAAGGGTGCTAGAGCTTGGCGCCCTGCGACGTCGCCCTCTCGTGCTCGGCCACGCTTCACACATGCGGAAAAGGAGCTCGTGTGAGGCCACATTGTTACCAAACTTCAGCACCATTCGGCGCATCACCAACACGCACGATGTCAAGGCCATCGCACCTCTTCTTACTCCTCCTTTTGACGCCTCTACGACGCAGATTAGAACTACGACGCCCAGTGTTGAAGTCACGCGGTTTTCTTACGTGTGACGGAGCAAAACGTTTCAGACACACAGCCGCCCAGAATCGAGGAGAAAATGCCTCAGGGAGTGGACAAAGGTCGTCGATGAGGCAACCTCTTCCCTTCACAGGCCGATTGCCACAAATCTGCGGTCGGAAACGACAGTTCGCAGTGGGATGAGCAACATGGCGACCCTCTCGATAAATTTGGCCACTGGTGCCTCCACCTGGGCGTTTCAACCCTACGCAAACGAAATTTCGGAGTCGCAGCCACACTGAACGCGATCTCACCCCTTTGCAATGTAGCGTGATACCAACTTTTGCTGTGGCATACATGGTGCAACCACTAGGGACCGTTCAAAATTATTTGACGAAATTTGAACGTGATCCGAAGTAGTAAAGTGTTTTAATACTTTTCCATCGCTACTTTTTTCGGTCTCTCCTGCTGCGTGTTGTCGAGAGGGCTCAGCACATGCGTGAATAAAATGACAAAGTGTTTCTTAAAACTGCCCAGTTTGACAACATCCTCAGCGCCACCCTTACACCTTTGTGAAAATGTAGCTGTCAGAAACTTCGATACCAATTCATTCTCACTACTGCTCGAACGCCTGAAGGTAGGCAAACACCTGATGGTTGAAACACTCCCTATTGAGCCCACCGTTATTGACTTGTGGGTTATGGCCTAACAGTTCAAAATAGTTTGACCGTGTGCCAGTGATAAAGGCCGATCGGTTAATATTTGCACCGGAATTGTTTTATATCAAATCCAACGAAGCTAATTAGGATGTCCAGTAGCAATAATCGGTACATACTTTGTTGTTAATGTTCTATATCTTTTGTCTAAACAGCACGAGTGAGGCAGTTACTCCCTTCGTCTCACAAAGTAAGAATGGTTAACTCATCACAGGTCACAAACAAGGTGCATTCAAGTTCTAAGGCCTCCGATTTTTTTACTAATTAACTACTCACCCGAAATCGATGAAACTGGCGTTACTTCTCGACGTAATCGCCCTGCAGACGTACACATTTTTCACAACGCTGACGCCATGATTCTTTAGGAGTCTGTTTTGACCACTGGAAAATCGCTGAGGCAATAGCAGCATGACTGGTGAATGTGCGGCCATAGAGAGTGTCTTTCATTGTTGGAAAAAACCAAAAGTCACTAGGAGCCAGGCCAGGTGAGTAGGGAGCATGAGGAATCACTTCAAAGTTATTATCACGAAGAAACTGTTGCGTAACGTTAGCTCGATGTGCGGGTGCGTTGTCTTGGTGAAACAGCACACGCGCAGCCCTTCCCGGACGTTTTTGTTGCAGTGCAGGAAGGAATTTGTTCTTCAAAACATTTTCGTAGGATGCACCTGTTACCGTAGTGTCCTTTGGAACGCAATGGGTAAGGATTACGCCCTCGCTGTCCCAGAACATGGACACCATCATGTTTTCAGCACTGGCGGTTATTTTTGGTGACGGTGAATCTGTGTGCTTCCATTGAGCTGACTGGCACTTTGTTTCTGGATTGAAAAATGGCATCCACGTCTCATCCATTGTCCCAACCGACGAAAAAAAAGTCCCATTCATGCTGTCGTTGCGCATCAACATTGCTTGGCAACTTGCCACAGGGGCAGCCATGTGGTCGTCCGTCAGCATTTGTGGCACCCACCTGGATGACACTTTTCGCATTTTCAGGTCGTCATGCAGGATTGTGTGTCAGACCGGCTTGTGCGAGTCCGAGGTTGTTTCGGTTTGTTGTCACACGATGTTCTGCCTTCATTAAACTGTCGCACCCACGAACGCACTTTCGACACATCCAAACTCCATCACAACATGTCTTCTTCAACTGTCGATGAATTTCAATTGGTTTCACACCACGCAAAAGAACACATTGACACCGGTGTGTCAGGCCCACCATACTTGCTCCGGACACTGCGAGAGGGCTGTACAAGCAATGATCACACGCACGGCACAGCGGACACACCAGGAACCGCGGTGTTGGCCGTCGAATGGTGCTAGCTGCGCAGCATTTGTGCACCGCCGCCGTCCGTGTCAGCCAGTTTGCCGTGGCAAACACTGGTAGCATGCCGCGACAGCGTGGACGTGAACCGTATGTGCAGTTGACGGTCGTTGAGCGAGGGCGTATAGTGGGCATGCGGGAGGCCGGGTGGACGTACCGCCGAATTGCTCAACACGTGGGGCGTGAGGTCTCCACAGTACATCGATGTTGTCGCCAATGGTCGGCGGAAGGTGCACGTGCCCGTCGACCTGGGACCGGACCGCAGCGACGCACGGATGCACGCCAAGACCGTAGGATCCTACGCAGTGCCGTAGGGTACCGCACCGCCACTTCCCAGCAAATTAGGGACACTGTTGCTCCTGGGGTATCGGCGAGGACCATTCGCAACCGTCTCCATGAAGCTGGGCTACGGTCCCGCACACCGTTAGGCCGTCTTCCGCTCACGCCCCAACATCGTGCAGCCCGCCTCCAGTGGTGTCGCGACAGGCGTGAATGGTGGGACGAATGGAGACGTGTCGTCTTCAGCGAAGAGAGTCGCTTCTGCCTTGGTGCCAATGATGGTCGTATGCGTGTTTGGCGCCGTGCAGGTGAGCGCCACAATCAGAACTGCATACGACCGAGGCACACAGGGCCAACACCCGGCATCATGGTGTGGGGAGCGATCTCCTACACTGGCCGTACACCACTGGTGATCGTCGAGGGGACACTGAATAGTGCACGGTACATCCAAACCGTCATCGAACCCATCGTTCTACCATTCTTAGACCGGCAAGGGAACTTGCTGTTCCAACAGGACAATGCACGTCCGCATGTATCCCGTGCCACCCAACGTGCTCTAGAAGGTGTAAGTCAACTACCCTGGCCAGCAAGATCTCCGGATCTGTCCCCCATTGAGCATGTTTGGGACTGGATGAAGCGTCGTCTCACGCGGTCTGCACGTCCAGCACGAACGCTGGTCCAACTGAGGCGCCAGGTGGAAATGGCATGGCAAGCCGTTCCATAGGACTACATCCAGCATCTCTACGATCGTCTCCATGGGAGAATAGCAGCCTGCATTGCTGCGAAAGGTGGATATACACTGTACTAGTACCGACATTGTGCATGCTCTGTTGCCTGTGTCTATGTGCCTGTGGTTCTGTCAGTGTGATCATGTGATGTATCTGACCCCAGGAATGTGTCAATAAAGTTTCCCCTTCCTGGGACAATGAATTCACGGTGTTCTTATTTCAATTTCCAGGAGTGTATATGCTGACAATGTGGGCAAAAACGCAGAAAAATTTTATTGAATGTGATAATTTCCGCTGAAGCCCACGTTTACACGTAGTAAGTTAGTTTGACACTTGTTCTGACGGTATTATCACAGTGTTTCTCTCTACCATGTATACGAGGCTCGAAACGTAAATCAGTGCGTTCGATTCTCTGGCAAGTCGAAGAATGCTGTGAGAGTATAACTACACTAAACTGAAAATTATACCGCGTGAAGGAACTTTTTAATTTTAATACAACACTCTCGAATTCCATATTCCGATCACTGCTGTGTGATTTTATTTAATTTTATTTTTTAATTTTTTTTATTTCTCTTTTCGGCGATAATAGCTTCGCCACACTTGTGAAACCATGATCTCATTTTTCTTACGTCAGCACTGTTCTACCATATGTTAATCTAAATATGCATTAAGCTACAACAACAGACATAATTTGGAAATGCGTTAAGACACACTGGATCGTTAGGATATAAACCTCATGATACGGGAAAGAAGCTTTAACTCACAACGCAACCTCTACAACTAGATATGCAAATAATACTTTCGTAATACGTCTTGAAGATATAAAAGCACGTAAATTTTTAGGTCTATCGCGTGAAAAAGTTATTATCTGCTATGACAGATTCATTGCCATTCTTGCATCTGGATATAAATTATTTAGTAGTACTTGAAACACCTGAAAAAAGAGTGGACACACATTTACTTCAAGAAAGCGAAACATTGTTTTTCCAACAACTCCAGACTTGAAAAGCACATTTCCGCTTTATATTGTAAAACAAAGAAACGGCACAACAGTTGCTGGCGAAACACTCTTTCATTACGTACACGACCGTTTTCGGATCACTTGAAGTTACATCATTTGGACTATCAAGCTTTCTTAAAACAACTTGAGCATTCTATCTGATGGTCTTATAACATAATATTTTCATGATTACAGTGTACACAACTTGATGGAACTTTTAAGTATAACGAAACCGCTCGTGTATGCAATAAAAGATTGTTGATCCAATAACTGTTGTAAGGTTGCTGCATTTTCCAAAAAGGAATTCTAAAGTTGGGGTTGCACCACAAGAAGAACTCTTTGTGTGATTCCTCTTTATTCATGAAAGTGTTTCAAAACTAGCTTTCTGTCACAACGTAAGTTCAGAGTTCCTTCGAGCGACTTTATCCATGTTGGTAAATACTACTTAGTGAATATTAAATTTGAAAAGAAACTTCCATATCCGATGCGCAGTCACTATAAATCTACTGTCACTAAGGGAGCAAAATGCACCATGCGGTCTGTGATGCTGCAGCGGTGCTCAGTGAGCGCGCTCTGCAGCCAACAAGACGCAACAGCTGCCTCGCTACGCTGAGAACCCCTGCAAGTTAGGCAGCCGCAACACCTCTGCAGTGCGGCGCGGTTGCAGGACACGGCGCGCACGGCGGACAGAAATCCCGACGTAATGAAATGTCCACTCCCTTGCGCTTCGTTTCCTGCGACTTCGGGCAAACCCTGCCGCTCGAAGACACAACAGGACTCCGGTGTGAACAACCGAAAACCCTTATTACTATGTAGTAGTTAATTAGCAGTAACGCACTTACCTAAAAGGCTCGAAACCATACCACCTTCGGAAGATGAAATACATAGTCTTCTTAAAAAAGAATAGCTAACTCTTACACTTATCAAATGTTACTAATTAACTTCCAGATAACCTTGGCGGCTACCTTTTTGATGTCATGGGGCTAGGACAAAGAGTTGCAACTCCGCAAGACATTAAAAAACTGAGAGATTTATGATTTATCGGTTCGACCTTTGTGACTTCTTTCGCGCCATTCTTTTGAGAACTTTTACATATCAAAATTAGCTACACTTTTTATCTTTGTATTAATATGCATGTGGATGTGAGTGACTATGATAGGAATAATTGCGATTTTGATTTACTGTACTTAGAGTCACAGGGAACAAAGAATGCGCCTTCGTGCATTGTATCTTGAAGTTCAATGCTAAACAACGAGACAACAGAGCTTCCAGGTAATACAGTGTTTTTACGTTAAAACCACAACTGCTATACGGACGACATGACAAATCGATCGTCTGCGTCATCGCCGTCATCATTCGCAGTAAGGCAGCTAAAAAGCTGGCTGCAAATATTAACATTTGAAAGACTATCGTAACGACATTGGTTGTCTTTAGACTTTGGTTAACTTCACTAAGCTGACATTTGATCAAAGAGACCAGATGTCTCCTTCCATGCAATACTTCTTTCTAAACTTTCGTGCATTAGTTCCACAAAACAATCTAAAAACGTCAGCAGTTCCTCTATGTTTTGTGCATCTCTTATAATTTATTTCTGTCCCGTAACATAATTAACAGTCGGTCTAAAATACGTCGGGTCGCCTGCTGGTTGGTGTAGCAAAATAATCCGGTTCACATTATCCGACAGTAACTTCCTGCATATATGTCTGTGAGCAATAATAGCCGTTTATAATGGGATACATCTCTTCCCATCTCAACGTCGCCCCATGAGAAATACAGCACAATCTTTCCTGTTACGGAGCGAGTATTATTGATATACAGGGTGTCTCACTCAAACCTTCCTGATTTCAAAGACCCAGGAAAAACACACACACACACACACACACACACACACACACACAGTAGACACGACAGTAAAAAATGCACCACATTGTAGAGCACCTCAAAGAATTAATTTATTTATCATCTATACACCTCTACATGTGAACCATTTGTAGCACGAAGAATATCGAGTCTATATTCAATTTCTTGCCAAGTTCAAAATAACGTTTCTTCTGTAATTGTTGCAATCGCATTAGTGATACGATGTCGCAATGTAAGAATATCGTCAACTTTGGTCGAACACACGCGGTCCTTCACGAATCGCCACATGAAGAAATCAAGCAGCGTAATGACGGGTGAACGTGGTGGCCAGCCAGTGGGTTCTCCGCATCCGATCCAACTATTGGGAAATTTCCTATCCAGGAACTTGCGAACTGCCTTTGACCAACGTGGCGGAGCTCCATCTTGTTGAAAAATGATGTTGTGTTGCAAGTCTTGTGTCGGAGGGTACACAAACTACTGCAACATGTCAAGATACACTCACCCATTCGCTGTTTGTTCCGCAAAGAAGAACGGTCCAACAATCCTGAAGTGCATTAGCCCGCACAAGGCGTTTAGTTTAGGGCTATCACGAACATGTTCAATGACAACGTGCGGATTTTACGAACCCCAAATCCGAACATTATGCCCTTTAGCCCGTCCTGATAGATTAAAGGTTGCCTCGTCTGAGAATAAACATCTTTACAAGAAGCTGGTATCCATATCAAAATGCTGCAGCATATCTACAGCAAATTATTGTCGGCGTTATTTGTCGTTCGGCGTCAAATGTTGCAGAATTTGCACTCTATAAGCACACATACGAAGACGCTGGTGACCTACACGATGCAACGTTGATCGAGGTACATCAGGTTGCCTAGATGCTGAACGAATTGACTTACGTGGGCTTCTGAGAAACATTTGTCTAATGTTCTCCATTGTCTCTTCTGAAACTCTGTAATGTACACCGTCAGAATGTTTCAGAACAATTCCTGTTGCCAGAAACTTCCTATACCATTCCTTTATTGTTTTCACATCAGGTGGATCACATTCGTACCCAAGACGATAATTTCGTTTTGCAGTAATCGGCGATTTTGTTTCTGTAAACCACACTACTGCTTGCGCGCGCTGCTGTGGAGTCAATTTTCACTCCATGCGACCAAGCTGCACTCTGGCGACGATACTTGGCACTTTGACGCGGGAATATAAATTCTTTGAGATGCTCTACAATGTGGTGCATTTTTCACTGTCGTATCTACTGTGATTTGTCTCTCCTGGGTCCTTGAAATCAGGGAGGTTTGAGTGGGACACCTTGTACACTGTCGGAAAAAAAATCGCAGCGCTAAAAGCAATATAGAGTAATAAAATTTCGGGAATATGTTTGTCTGGGTAAATATTTAAGTGATTGTCACTGCAAGATCACAGGTGCTTGTAAGCGCGGGATAATACACTGCAAATGTGAAATTATGGTACATTAACAACGGGTATAACCGCCAGAATGTTGAATGCAAGCATGCAAACGTGCATGCATTGCGCTGTACAGACGTCGGGTATTAGTTTGTAGGATGGAGCTCCAAACTTGTTGCGCTTGGGCGGTCAATAAAGGGACGGATAAAGCTGGTTATAGATGACTCTGGGTTGTCGTCTGATGACGTCTCACATGTGTTCGACTGGAGACAGACTGGAGACAGTTCCTTCTCTAAATCCTCGCACAAACGAAAAAATGGTTGACATCGAAATAAGTGTCCAAGGAATAGAAAAGCAACTGGAATCACTCAACAGAGGAAAGTCCACTGGACCTGACGGGATACCAATTCGATTCTACACAGAGTACGCGAAAGAACTTGCCCCCTTTCTAACAGCCGTGTACCGCAAGTCTCTAGAGGAACGGAAGGTTCCAAATGATTGGAAAAGAGCACAGGTAGTCCCAGTCTTCAAGAAGGGTCGTCGAGCAGATGTTCAAAACTATAGACCTATATCTCTGACGTCGATCTGTTGTAGAATTTTAGAACATGTTTTTTGCTCGAGTATCATGTCGTTTTTGGAAACTCAGAATCTGCTATGTAGGAATCAACATGGATTCCGGAAACAGCGATCGTGTGAAACCCAACTCGCTTTATTTGTTCATGAGACCTAGAAAATATTAGATACAGGCTCCCAGGTAGATGCTATTTTTCTTGACTTCCGGAAGGCGTTCGATACAGTTCCGCACTGTCGCCTGATAAACAAAGTAAGAGCCTACGGAATATCAGACCAGCTGTGTGGCTGGATTGAAGAGTTTTTAGCAAACAGAACACAGCATGTTGTTATCAACGGAGAGACGTCTACAGACGTTAAAGTAACCTCTGGCGTGCCACAGGGGAGTGTTATGGGACCATTGCTTTTCACAATGTATATAAATGATCTAGTAGATAGTGTCGGAAGTTCCATGCGGCTTTTCGCGGATGATGCTGTAGTATACAGAGAAGTTGCAGCATTAGAAAATTGTAGCGAAATGCAGGAAGATCTGCAGCGGATAGGCACTTGGTGCAGGGAGTGGCAACTGACCCTTAACATAGACAAATGTAATGTATTGCGAATACATAGAAAGAAGGATCCTTTATTGTATGATTATATGATAGCGGAACAAACACTGGTATCGGTTACTTCTGTAAAATATCTGGGAGTATGTGTACGGAACGATTTGAAGTGGAATGATCATATAAAATTAATTGTTGGTAAGGCGGGTACCAGGTTGAGATTCATTGGGAGAGTCCTTAGAAAATGTAGTCCATCAACAAAGGAGGTGGCTTACAAAACACTCGTTCGACCTGTACTTGAGTATTGCTCATCAGTGTGGGATCCGCACCAGATCGGGTTGACGGAGGAGATAGAGAAGATCCAAAGAAGAGCGGCGCGTTTCGTCACAGGGTTATTTGGTAACCGTGATAGCGTTACGGAGATGTTTAACAAACTCAAGTGGCAGACTTTGCAAGAGAGGCGCTCTGCATCGCGGTGTAGCTTGCTCGCCAGGTTTCGAGAGGGTGCGTTTCTGGATGAGGTATCGAATATATTGCTTCCCCCTACTTATACCTCCCGAGGAGATCACGAATGTAAAATTAGAGAGATTAGAGCGCGCACAGAGGCTTTCAGACAGTCGTTCTTCCCGCGAACCATACGCGACTGGAACACGAAAGGGAGGTAATGACAGTGGCACGTAAAGTGCCCTCCGCCACACACCGTTGGGTGGCTTGCGGAGTATAAATGTAGATGTAGATGTAGATGTAGATGTAGATGTAGATGATCGAGCAGGCCAAGGCTGGGTTACAACAGCGGTATGTGGGCGAGCTTTTGCTGTTGGAAATCACCCCCTGCAATGCTGTTTTTGAATAGCAGCACAACAGATCGAATCATCAGACTGACGTACAATTTTGCAGCCAGGGTGCGTGGGATAACCGCGGGACTGCTCCTGCTGTCATAGGAAATCGCATCCCACGTGTGGGTCCAGTGTATCCAGCACGCAGACAGGTTGGTTTCATGTCCCCAACTGGTCTGCTCCTAACCAACACACAGCCATCACTGCAGCCGAGGCAGGACCACCTTTCATTAGAAAACACAACAGACCTCCAGCCTGCCTTCTAATGTGACCTCCCTTGACACAACCGATGTCGTAAATGGCAGTGGAGTGGGGTCAGTGGATTGCACGCTACAGTGCATTTGGCTCGGATCTGCCCTTGAAGTAACCGATTTGTAAAAGTTCGTTGTGCCACTGTGGTGCCAACTGCCATTCACATTACTGCTGCAGATGCAGTACGATGCGCCAGAGCCATACATGATGGTCTTCCCTCTCGGTAGTGTCTCGTGGCCGTCTGGAGCCTGATTTTCCTGCGACTGTACATTCGCATGACCACTGCTGCCAGCACTCACGTATAGTGGCTAAATATTCAGCTTTTCGTAGCTGTATTACACGACCTAGTTCAAACTCAGTGATAATGGCGTCTTTGTTGTCTTAAAGGCGTTCTTGACTAACATCAACCTACCACGTCCGATCTCAAATTAACTAATGCTCTCGACCGTTACGGCGTCTATTCAAGGCGAACCTGATTTGCATCTCCATAGTCGTGCTACAAGGACCAATCTTATGCGACTGGCGAGAAATTTTAATAGACACCACCTTTCAGATGTAGAAACATACCTACCAAATTCCGTTTATGTCGAAACTCGTTCTTGGTGTAGCGAGTTTTTGTCATTAATGAATATTCGTGCACTCCCACAGGGGTGTTCCAAAGTGTACTGTGGCACAACGCTTCAGTAATAGACATCACAGATGCATGTGATACTACGCTACTGGCCATTAAAATTGATACACCAAGAAGAAATGCAGATCATAAACGGGTATTCATTGGAAAAATATATTATACTAGAACTGACATGAGATTACATTTTCACGCAATTTGGGTGCATAGACCCTGAGAAATCAGTACCCAGAACAACCACTTCTGGCCGTAATAACGGCGTTGATACGCCTGGGCATTGAGTCAAACAGAGCTTTGATGGCGTGTACAGGTACAGCTGCCAATGCAGCTTCAACACCATACCACAGTTCATCAAGAGTAGTGACTGGCGTATTGTGACGAGCCAGTTGCTCGGCTACCACTGACCAGACGTTTCCAATTGGTGATAGATCTGGAGAATGTGCTGGCCAGGGCAGCAGTCGAACATTTTCTGTATCCAGAAAGGCCCGTACAGGACCTGCAACCTGCTTTCGTGCATAATCCTGCTGAAATGTAGGGTTTCGCAGGGATCGAATGAAGGGTAAAGCCACGGGTCGTAACACATCTGAAATATAACGTCCACTGTTCAAAGTGCCGTGAATGCGAACAAGAGGTGACGGAGACGTGTGACCAATGGCACCCCATACCATCACGCCGGGTGATACGCCAGTATGGCGATGACGAATACAGGCTTCCAGTGTGCGTTCACCGCGATGTCGCCGAACACGGATGCGACCATCATGATGTTCTAAACAGAACCTGGATTCATCCAAAAAAATGACGTTTTGCCATTCGTGCACCCAGGTTCGTCGTTGAGTATACCGTCGCAGGCGCTCCTGTCTGTGATGCAGCGTCAAGGGTAACCGCAGCCATGGTCTCCGAGCTGATATTGCATGCTGCTGCAAACGCCGTCGAACTGTTCGTGCAGATGGTTGTTGTCTTGCAAACGTCCCCATCTGTTGACTCGGGGATCGGGACGTGGTTGCACGATCCGTTGCCTGTCATCTCGACTGCTAGTGATATGAGCCGTTGGGATCCATCACGGCGTTCCATATTACCCTCCTGAACCCACCGATTCCGTATTATGCTAACAATTGGATCTCGACCAATGCTAGTAGCAATGTCACGGTACGATAAACCGCAGTCGCGATAGGCTAGAATCGACCTTTATCAAAGTGGGAAACGTGATGGTACGCATTTCTCCTCCTTGCACAAAGCATCACAACAACGTTTCACCAGACAACGCCGGTCAACTGCTGTTTGTGAATGAGAAATCGGTTGGAAACTTTCCTCATGTCAGCACGTTGTACGTGTCGCCCCCGGCGCGAACCTTGTGTGAGTGCTCTGAAAAGCTAATCATTTGCATATGACAGCATCTTCTTCCTGTCGGTTAAATGTCGCATCTGTAGCACGTCATCTTCGTGGTGTAGCAATTTTAATGGCCAGAAGTGTAGCTATACGGGCGCCAGGTTCACTGCGCGCCTGTAACTAGGAAAACGCTCATCTAACTCTTGCATTGTTGCTGGATAGAACTTGAAGATGTTATCATCACTTGACATGAGTTCACTAGACTTTTTCATCAGGGGTTAACTGAAAGATGAAGTCTAAGTACAAGTTGACAAGTTCCGCCGACCGAAGACGGTCGAAAACATCTCATTGTTACAGCATGTGGAACCATATCGAAGCTCTCTATCACTTCAGTCTATCTAGAAGATTTTACACCAGTGACACTGCAAAAGCTTATTGCAGTAGACATTGAGCATTTCGAGCACCTGACAACAAAAATGTAATCTTAAGGTAGTGTTTATCACCTTTTTATAGCTGTTGCTGATGTAATTTTGAACTGTAAGTGTACGCTTATCGGCCAGAACATTATGAACCTACCTAGTAGCCGGTATGTCCACCACTGGCACGGATTACAGAGTGACATGGAAGCAGTGAGGCCTTGGTAGGCCGCCGGAGGGAGCTGGCACCACATGTTCACGTACAGGTCACCTGATTCCCGTACATTCCCGGGAGGTGGGCGATGAATTCTGACGCCGCGACCAATCACACCCCAGGTGCGTTCGGTTAGGTTCAGATCTGGTGAGACGGGGAGGGGGGGGGCGGGGGCAGCACATCAACCGAAACTCGCCATTGTGTTCTTCGAACTCCATCACACTCCTGGCCTTGTGACATGGTGCGTTATCTCGTTGAAAACTTCCACTGCTGTCGAGGAACATGATCGTCTTGAAAGAGTATACTTAGTCTGCAACCAGGCCGTCACGGTGCCTTGCACCAGCTCCACTGGACCCGTGGATGCCCACGTCAATGTTCCCCAGAGCACAATGGAGCCACCGTACTGGAGTCAAGGAGCTGTTCCCCTGGAAGACGACGAATTCGCGCCCTCCGATCGGCATGATAAAGAAGGTATCGGGATTCATCGGACCAGGCAACGCTCTGCCACTGCGCCAACGTCCAGTGCCAATCGTCATCTGCCCATTTCAGGCGTAGTTGCCGATGTCGTGGGGTTAACGCTGGAACATAAGCTGCGGAGGCCCGTCGTTAGGAGTTTTCGCTGCACCGTGTGCTCAGACACACTGGTACTCTGCCCAACATTAAAGTCTGATGTTAGTCTCGACAAAGTTCGCCGCCTGTCCTCTTTTATCATCTGCCCAGCCTACGACGTCCAACATCCATGCTGAGGGATGGCGTCCCAACCCCACGACGTCTGGACGTGGTTTCACCTCGGCTTCGCCACCTGTTGGAAGGCGTCCTCCACAGCACTCCTCGAATCCTGTGGAGCACCACACTCTGCCCTCGGTCAGACTCAGATAGACGCACGCTTTCCGCAATCTGCACATGGACAGCACGCTCACTAATACTAAATGCACCGCGCGTATGTCTGACTAGCAGTCATTCTTGGCCAGGTGACGCTGGC
Source organism: Schistocerca cancellata (assembly GCF_023864275.1). Classification (NCBI taxonomy): domain Eukaryota; kingdom Metazoa; phylum Arthropoda; class Insecta; order Orthoptera; family Acrididae; genus Schistocerca; species Schistocerca cancellata. The sequence goes on from NC_064630.1 coordinate 808,210,095, forward strand.
ATCGCCTGGTCGGGTTTACATCGATAGTAGGTCTGTGGTCAGAATGTTGTGGCTGATCAGTGTATATCTTGACATTAATCTCATGATGCGAAGTTATTGTTTAACAACATTTATATAATGCCCTGTTTTCCAAATCCATTCGATTTTGGACGTGAACGTTACTTTCAAAGTTCTGGCACAAACAAGAGCGGATACGTTGCAACAGTTAACTGGTGAATTGAATTGGCTCTGAGCGCTATGGGACTTAACTTGTGAGGTCATCGGTCCCCTAGAACTTAGAACTACTTAAACCTAACTAACCTAAGGACATCACACACATCCATGCCCGAGGCAGGATTCGAACCTGCAACCGTAGCTCGTCGCGCGGTTCCAGACAATAGTCCCTAGAACCGTTCGGCCACTCCGGCCGGCTTAACTGGTGAACCGTACTTAGACACCACGTCCTTTGCCTTCCGGTTGATGTGTCAGTCCAACTACTTGTAGGCAAGTGTGGTTAGTATCAGTTCTAAATTAAACTTTCCTCCACTATTCCGTCTTTGTAAACTGGAGCCCCCACGAGCGTGACGCGGCGGTACAATACAGCAACACATACTTCCACATAAGACAGCTACCAGTTTCATGTTCAAAACAGATAAATCCCAAGTTCTAAATGTTGTAATTTATCCGAACGTACTACTCCGATTTTGAAGGGAGAAACGCCGTTCAATTTGTCTCATTTAGAACTACGGCAACAAGAGTAGAAATTACTATAATTCTATTTGGAAAAGTGAAACTGATACATGTATCTCTCTCATTACTATAGTTATGGAAAGAGACTGTTTATCGCTTATTGAGGGCTTCCTCATAATTAATTTTCTTGAGAACAGGATCACAATACCTCAAACGGTTCCACAAGAAACTGAAGAACTTAGTTTAAACTCCCGGCGTAATTCATAACTCAACGTCATGCACAGCCGGCCGCGGTGGTCTAGCGGTTCTAGGCACTCAGTCTGGAACCGCGTGACTGCTACGGTCGCAGGTTCGAATCCTGCCTCGGGCACGGGTGTGACTGATGTCCTTAGGTTAGTTAGGTTTAAGTAGTTCTAAGTTCTAGGGGACTGATGACCACAGATGTTAAGTCCCATAGTGCTCAGAGCCATTTGAACCATTTTCAACGTCATGGACATTGCTGGTCACTAAAATTGCGACAGCATGAAGGCACCGTGCAACAAAGCTCTGGCAGAAACAAGAGCAGGACTGTTACGGTAAATTAACTGGTGGCTCATCCCGGGATGCCGAGCCTTTGCCTTCCAGTTGGTGTGTCGGTCATGTGAAATTAGGAGAAGTGTAAAACACGCTTGGATATACAAATGATTATGATTTCATTGTAACCACACGAATTAAGTGGAAGTAACGCCATCCAGAAAGTAAGTTCCGATAGGTCGCGAAATGGAAACCACAATGAAAATTCGATCAAGCCTTCCACATTTGTGTTGGGCGGTGTCTCTAGTATACCTGATGCTCGCGTCACGTTGAACTTTGCAGCTCTGAAGGCACAGTGTGCACGGAAAGATTCTTAGAAAATAATATCGCTCGCTATATATCGGAGCCTGCCGAGATATTTAGCCTGATTTTATGCAACCTCACATAATGTAATTTTCGGGCATTTCCTTCTTCTTGAAAATCTCGACATAACACTGCAGGGACAATGAAGACCCTCCTGCCAATGTTTTCGATGGCAAGTGTTAGGACAGCCATCAGACAGCCCAGACGTGGCTCCCTCTGATTTTCATCTCTGCTCACACGAACCGCTGGCGAAGGAGACAACATTTTGGCACAGACAACAAGCTTCAGACCAGCGTAGAGAATTGGCGGTATGTACAGGTGGCTGCCTTCTATGGCGAGGGTATTGGAAGGTGGTACAACGCTACGACAGTGGAGCGGCGACTACTCACAAATGTAGGTAACTGCTGCAAATAAAACATTTCTGATTTTCACTGTTGTTTCCATTTCACGACCGATCGGAACTTTCTTTTTGGACGACCCCCGTATCTTCTGCATGTAAGGTGAGATTACGAAAACATTACAGAAAAAGCACCTGAGACGACTGTTTGATAATTTTTTCATAATTCGGGGTCACAGTCATAATATATTTCTTTAAAGCCAGTACCGCCATTAGACTGTTGTTTATTTTCAGTGTTAGATTTACACTTCGCATAGAGTGCCTAAGATGGCATCTTAGGCACCTGTATAACACTTAAAACACTTGATAATGGCACTTTGAAGCCGAAATTATGACTGTGTAAGTGTAAATCTAACACTGAAAATAAACAAAAGTCTAATGGTGGTACCGACTTTAAAGAAATGAGACGATTGTGTTATACCTCTGGTATCAGGGACAATCGCCTGCTGGGTCATCTCGGAATTCTACAGTGACAAAATCTTTACTTATCGAGACAGCTGTTCATCGTTTCGCGATGTTAAACCTCGTGGAGGTCGTGGTCCTACACCTGTTACGAGAATAAATGATCGATGGGTTCATCAGAAATGGAAACTTGTGCTAAGGACTATGGGACCAAACTGCTGAGGTCATCGGTCCCTAAGCTTACGCAATACTTAAGGACAACACACACACCCATGCCTGAGAAGGACTCGAACTTCCGACGGGGGTGGTGGTGGGGGAGGAGCGGGGGAGGGGGGGAGCCCCCCCCCCGGGCCGTGGCAACACGCCTCATATGGCGCGGCTGGGTTCATCAGGGCCACACTTAACGCCATGCAAGAGCTTAATACCGCACGCGGCTAGAGCCAGAGACGTCAGTTGTACTCTTTACTTATCTGTGAAGGATTTTACAACTATCTCACATACTTTGAGATGGGCCCATTCGCAGCAAGACGACATGTATCTACTCTAGAGATGGGCAAAACTGTTCTTTTCAGAGATCGGATCAGAACTGTTCACTCCCTGAAATGAACTAGCTCTTTTTCATGACTCACCACTCATTCACAATAGAAAATAAATGGAAGGCACATTGCCCTTTAAGCTTGGTTTCTTCCAGTACTATACCTGTATTTTGATCTTATTTGATCCTGTTTTGAAGTAACACAGATAACGAGTAAGAATTTTGTATTGTTTATTGAAATTTCCACGATATGACAAAGTTTTTGATTATTGACTTTTTTGCACTATCGTGGTTTTTTGGGTGATCGGAAAATGTTGTAACTTGAGATTTACATTAACAATATATTTGGCTATAATGTATTAAAATTTCATTAACCTCGTACAAATACATCGCAAGCCATATATTTTTAAAGTGAACGTTTCCTTCCGAAGACGCCTAAAATCGCAAAATCCGTACCAGAATAAGAAAAAAAAATATAAATTTGACTGTAAGACTAAAGTGCTGCATATAGCCTTACGCAGAATAAAACAAGGAAAATATTGGTGTATCACATTTTGCGATACGTTTATCGGTTCGCTCGTAATTAAAGCGTAAATTAGAGTGTCCATAATAAAAATCCTATAGTAAGAGGAGTCGTCAGGAACCTAATCTGATCAGTTTAAACAAATAAAAATAAAATAAAAACAAATGATGTATACATAACATAATAGTGTAATATACATAGCGGTATTACTACAAAGAACAATATCCAGTAGAGACGAACTCCGATGCAGAAGCGCTGAGTCGAGCAGGTCGAGCCGCGAGCTGTATTACTGCATGAGCTAAGATCGCAGAGAGCAGAGTGAGACCTGAGTTGCTTTGCTCAACGCTCTGGCTAGAGTCGAGAACGGTGGGGTGAGCGTTGAGCAGGCGAGTTCCGAGGGTGGGGGGAGTGGTGAACGGCCACCAGTCACCCGCTCTGAGACAAATCGTCCGTTCTCTTGCGAGCAGGTTGTTGCAAGTAGTTCTTATGTTCTCCGCTAGGAGGCTCTCTGTCCTGTTGCTCGCATCAACTGCCCAGAGGGCAGGACGTGCGACTGAAATGATCGCCGACAGAGTGCGATGCTAAGTTAAGCTGCGCCAGACACTGCATGTGGCAGAAGACGCACAGAGACGGCACGGCGTATGTGAAACACAAAATCCAATGGGGCACTGCACAATGCAGGCAGCCAAGGTAGAAGCAGGACAGAGGCCGGCGCCGGCTGTGTTGTGTGGCGTGCACTGTGCTCTGACCAGCAGAGGCGCCGCTGATATGCTCCGTCTCTCTCTCTCTTCTCTCTCTCTCTCTCTCTCTTCTCTCTCTCTCTCTCTCTCTCTCTCTCTCTCTGCCATGGGAAACGTTTGGAGCTACCGTTCTTTTTTTCTGAATCACTGATTGTTCACTCCTTTGAAAGATTCAACTCTATCAATCAGTTCAGGAGCGGATCCCCTATCTCTAATCTACTCCTGGAGCACCACAGGTTGTCACCATGGCAACCACTCTCGCAGCTTTCCCAGACGAGGCAGCAGATAGAGGTGAACCCAGACACAGCACTGGCCATGAAAGTAGAATTACCTCGCCTTTTCAGGCGAGGATCAGTAATATGTGCAGCATTACAATAGACGTGATCACTGCGTAGAAGCCTCAAGGGGAACGAAAGATGCCAGTTCTCATTCACCATCGCCATACAGGCCCACTGTGGCGTTATGGCGTGGGGTGTCATTGGCTACACAAAGCAACCAGCCTGGTTCGCATAGCCGTAATATCAACAGCGTGCATAACATTTTTTATGGGTTAACACCGGTGGTTGTTGTCTGTCTTTGAGGTCTTCGTGACGTTATCTTTCAACAAAATAAAACAAGACCACATATTGACTGTGCTATCCTAGCCCACCTCAATACACAGTGTGTTCAAGTGTTGCTTAGACCAATACGTTCTCTAAATTTCTCAGCCTCTTAAAAGATTTGTTCATGGGGCTGCTATCAGCAGACTCCGGCACATCACCATTAGTCAGCGTCTATAACTGATGCAAGTAGCTTCGAATGATGTAGCCGCATCTATCATCCAAGTCCACTTTGTCTCTATTCCCAGCCAGGGAAAATTCATTGACGATACGGGAGGTGGCAGCTGTATGTACTAAATTTAACATCCCGCATACCCCCAAATTAGGTACAAATTTAACCGTGTACTAGGAATAAATTTGTTATTTGAGTTCGTTTCTGGTGTTGAAATTTTTAATTGCCATCAACACATACAATCTTTAAAAGTTAGTAACTAAACAAAATAGTATAATTATTTCCCCCTGTTATCTGTCTCGTAAAGAACAGTGTATCATTTATTTACAGCAATATCTGAAGATTCTTGCTGGAGGTCTTTCAACTGTAATTATCAGAAATGTGCTGATTGGAAGCAGAAACTCACGCGCAAATACTTGTGCTTCTCACGACACTAATAAATATCTGTAGCTAAGAATGAAACTCTTTCATTTAGATGATAATTTTATCCACTCTTATTCAGTAATACAAATCTAATAATTTATGCTCATCACAGTTAATATATTTGTTTCCATGCAGTTATAATGTCCAAACATTTAATGCTGCTCTGTAACTGACATAGAGTGTATTGTAAAGAGTGTGCAGCTTCTCTACTTTTACGTCTACAATTTTTCAGGAACCTAGTATAGTGAAAGTAAGAAGTTACTCTTACTCTAAAACCGATTTTACTTGAAAATGACGTCTACGAATCATAAAAGGAAATTAACTTTCACGATTTTGTTCCTGCAGAAAGATACACATTTTTTTTCTATTTTAGCATGAAGATAATTAGCTCGTGGCTTGAACTGAACGGTCAGGTGAATTCATTCACCTTTTACTCAGTTTTAATTGTAAATTCATAAGGTGTAAAAAACACAGACAAATTTGAAACTGTCTTCTGTTTTCGGCGTTAATTCTCACAATCCTGCTAGGTAACAAAAATGCCTGAATAAATACACGGTGCAACTCAATTAAAAGATCATTTTTTCGGAACCCCGTAATTATTTCCCATTGCGACGTATAAATTTCAAATTTGACTCAAAGGTGTGCAAAAGCGTGGCGCCCTGCGACGTCAACATGCACTATCAAAAGTATCTGGGAACCATGCTGAAAATGACATAAAAGTTCATGGCGCCCTTCATCGGTAATGCTGGAATTCATTGTGGTGTTGACCCACCCTTAGCCTTTATGACACCTTCCAATCCCGCAGGCATACGTTCAATCAAGGTTTCTTGTGGAATGGCAGCCTACTCTTCACGGAGTGCTGCACTGAGGAGAGTATGGATGTCAGTCGGTGAGGCCTGGCACGAAGTCGGCTTCCAAAACATCCCAAAGGTGTTCTATAGGATTCAGGTCAGGACTCTGTGCACGCCAGCCCATTACAGAGATGTTATTGTCGTTTATCCACTCCACCACGGGCCGTGCATTATGAACAGGTGCTCGATCGTGTTGAAAGGTGCAATCGTCATCCTCGAATTGCTCTTCAACAGTGGGAAGCAGGGAGGTGCTTAACCTATCAATGTAGGCCTGTGCTGTGATAGTGCCACGCAAAGCAACAAGGGGTGCAAGCCGCTTCCATGTAAAACACGACTACACCATAACACCACTGCCACCGAATTTTAATGTTGGCACTACATACGCTGGCAGATGTTCACTGGGCGTTCGCCATACCCACACCCTACCATCGGATCGCCACATTGTGTTCTGTGATTTCTCACTCCGCACAACGTTTAGGAATTCCTGTGTGATGTTCTGGATAGATGTCTGCCTATTAGACATTACGATCGTCGTCAACTGTCGGCGGTCCCTAACAGTCAACACACGAGGTCGACCTGTACGCTTTTGTGCTGTACGTATCCCTTCACGTTTCCACTTCACTATCACATCGGAAACAGTGGCCCTAGGGATGTTTAGAAGTGTGAAAATCTCGAGTATAGACGTATGACACAAGTGATATCCAATCACCTGAACACGTTCGAAGTCCGTGAGTTCCGCAGAGCGCTCCATTCTGCTCTCTCACGATGTCTAAAAACTACTAATGTCGCTGATATGGAATACCTGGCAGTAGGTGGCACTAAAATGCACCTAATATGAAAAACGTATTTTTGGGGGTGTCCGGATACTTTTGATCACATAATGTAGGACTCGGCGACGCTTCAGTCGACACAGTCGAAAAGAAGCCAGACTTCAGAAGTTCATGTCAGGTGTAAAGTGGGTTAGTGATGTTTCATTTGCATCAAATGTCACCAAAATTCTGTCCAGTTCCATCGTGAACGAGTTACATGGTGGGAAGTTCGTCGCGTCCCCGCTTACCCACATTGCGCTCCTTCCTCTGACACCTATGCAATGGTGGTTAGAACCGCGACGCCCAGTGTTGAAATCACGCGATTTTCATGTGTGTGGCCGAGTAAAACGTTTTAGAGATACTGCCAGTTATAATCGACACTAAAAGCCCTCACAAAGTGGCATAAAGGGCATCAATGAAACCACCCCATCCCTTCAGGCATTGATTCCCACACATTTTGCGATCTGAAAAGACAGTTCGCAGTGCGATGAGGAACAGGACGATATTCTTGACAACCTTTGACACTCCTGACACCCCGATGATGCTTCTACCCTTCTCTAAGGTTATTGTGAGCTATCAACCCCACTGAACCTAATCTCACCCCTTTGGAGCACAGCGCGGCCACAGTTTTTGCGCTGATGTACAGAGATGGCACATGAGGCCATTCAAATCCATTCAGCGAATTTTGAATTCAGCGAATTTTGAACGCAATCCGAAGGAGTAAACCGTAATTGGAACACTTGCAGTCGTAGATTTTATTTTATTTTATTATATGGCTACCAGTTTCGGTGGCTCATAACACCATCTTCAGGCCTTAAGTGATGCTGAGCGCACGAACTCATCATGTACTCGATCCCATCAGTGGCCACTATCTATGGACTGGGTACCAGATAGATGATGGTTGCAGACACAAAATCGCTGTTACATTATTCTGTGGAAGTCACTTCATAGATGGTTGCCACCCAACATCAGCTAAGGCCTGAATATTGTTTACGGACTCACCAAAACTGGTTGCCATATAATAAAATAACATCAAAACTACGGCAGGACGCGTTTCAAAAAATGGTTCAAATGGCTCTGAGCACTATGGGACTTAACTTCTGAGGTCATCAGTCCCCTAGAACTTAGAACTACTTAAACCTAACTAACCTATGGACATCACACACATCCATGCCTGAGGCAGGATTCGAACCCGCGACCGTAGCGGTCGCACGATTCCAGACCGCAGCGCCTAGAAACGCTCGGCCACTCCGGGCCGCCGGACGTGTTTCATTTTATTAAATAAGTGAACAGCCAAAGTCCCGTGGACCATCGATCACTAGGACGGACATACAAAAACTTGAAGCAGTAAATGGCGCTTATGCTTCTTCAGCCCTCCTGTTCGTGCGACCACCTGTGGCGTGATATGAAGTGGTGCGACATTGACACATGCGTTAATTAAACGGCAAAAGGTCCGCTAAGGTAACTGCCCACCACTGCAGTCTGGCAGTAACGCCAGAGCCACTTGCTCACATTTGCTGAACACTTTAAAAATGTGCCTGCACAGAGAAAACCCATGAGAGAGTCCTGGATGCCACCTAGTAGGCATGCCACAACAGAGAGGTGTCGAATGGTTGTCTGACTGCAGGGGCATAGTACTCTTGTCAGGTGTTTTCTCTGTACGAGTACATTTTTAAATTGCTCAGTAAATGTGAGCATGTGGTACTGAAGGTGTTGCCGAACTGGGGGCTCTTTGACGGACCCTTTGTCGTTTTATTCATGCATGTGTCAGTGTCGCATGGCTCTGCCATCACGCTACAGCAGGGCGCAAAAAGTAAGGGCTGAAAAGCATAAATACACTTTGCTGCTTTGGATCTCTTTCATATTTTGTCGAATGGTTCCACACTCTACAACAGAGCAAAAGTCGCAGTCCAAAGAGGTTATGATCGCGTTCAGTAGGGTTGCTAGCCCAAGACTCTTTACAGAAGAGTTGAAACATCTGTGTCAAAGGTTGTCAGGAGTGTCGCTTGCTGCTCATCGCACTGCGAGCTGTTGTTTTCGACCACAAAACGTGTGGGAATCAGCGCTGGAAGGGAAGGGGTGCTTTCACTGACGCCCTGTAGGCAGATTCTGTGTGGCGGTGTTTCTGAGACGTTCTCCTCGGCTACACATAAGAAAACAGCGTGATGTCAATGCTGAATGCCGCTGTTGCGGTCTAAATCGCAGGGTGTCAAAAGAAGGACTAAAATGTGGGTGAGACATTCCCATCGTCTGAAGTGTCCACTATGGCGTTGGGCAGAACTGTGGTGAAATTTGGTTCCAATGCAACTCACATGAACTTCTGAGCTCTGGCATTTTTTGCGCCTGTGTCATCTTGTTGTTTCAAGCGTCAACGAGCCCTAGGCTGAGGTCGCAGGGCGCCAGGCATTTGAACTATTACAGAGAAAGATTGTCGGCAGCTTTGAGCCAAATATCAAACTTACAGGTCGCAATGGGAAACAATTACATGGTCTCGAAAAAGTGATCCTTTAATTCCGCTTCGCAGTGCAATTTAGCACAATTCATAAAAGTAAACCTTCAGTAAGTGATCTACAATTGAAAATTAAAAAAGTATTTAAAAATTAATTGATACAGTAGATAAGGCAAAACATGTAAGAACAGTGAACCGTCATTAGGGCGATTCACAAACAACAACTTAAGTACACATTTTACTCCAGAAACGTTATCGTGGAAGTAGGGGTCAGGAGGTGCTGGGGAAAAAACACACATTGATAAGGTTATCTTTTATTTTAACAGGCTTTAAGTCCGGCACTTTTTTAAAAAAAATGTTCAAAACAATTTCATATAGCTTGACAATTTTCATTATGAAAATAAGATCACCAGGTATAAGACAACAGTTAAAAAACTCTTTTTAAAAACAGCTCTATGTAAAGGACATTGCAAGGTTTGAAGCTAACAATAAGAAGGTTTTAAACTTGTTATATCAATAAGGGAACAATTCCAAAAAAACTTTAAGTAGCTAGCTTGTACTAAGCAAAAATAGTTGTCTCTCGCCAGTTACATAACTGATATTTGTTACAAGATAAATGTTAATAAGCTAGCACACAAACCTTCACATTAAAGGCAGTTCACAAAAAAAAAATTTCCTCAGCTCGGTGAGGGAGTGACACATGTAAAGGGGCCCAATCACAATAGTTATTGATGGTCTACAGGGCCACAGCAGATCAGCCCCAAAACTTCCATTACAAGCCACCACCTCCCCGAGTTACCCAAAACCAGAAGATGTAGCAAGGGCGGTGCCTGCACGGACTCCGAACCACAGAGAGCCGCGACACTGACCCTAAATCACCCAATCGAGGTGTGAAAAAAACGGCCCAGAAGCAATTTCCACATTCCCGCAGACAGGCAAACGAAAACTGTGCTGGGAAGCCCCCAACAAAACCACTGGTGACGAAACTCATACACTTCACTAGAACTTGAAAAACCCCCTTATATACAGGGTGATTCAAAAAGAATACCACAACTTTAAAAATGTGTATTTAATGAAAGAAACATAATATAACCTTCTGTTGTGCATCATTACAAAGAGTATTTAAAAAGGTTGTTTTTCACTCAAAAACAAGTTCAGAGTTGTTCAATATGGCCCCCTCCAGACACTCGAGCAATATCAACCCGATACTCCAACTCGTTCCACACTCTCTGTACCATATCAGGCGTAACAGTTTGGATAGCTGCTGTTATTTCTCGTTTCAAATCATCAATGGTGGCTGGGAGAGGTGGCCGAAACACCATATCCTTAACATGCCCCATAAGAAAAAAATCGCAGGGGGTAAGATCAGGGCTTCTTGGAGGCCAGCGATGAAGTGCTATGTCATGGGCTGCCTGGCGGCCGATCCATCGCCTCGGGTAGTTGACGTTCAGGTAGTTACGGACAGATAAGTGCCAATGTGGTGGCGCTCCATCCTGCTGAAATATGAATTGTTGTACTTCTTGTTCGAGCTGAGGAAACAGCCAATTCTCTAACATCTCCAGATACTGTAGTCCAGTTACAGTAGCACCTTCAAAGAAAAAGGGACCAAAAACTTTATTGGCTGAAATGGCACAGAAAACGTTCACCTTAGGCGAGTCACGTTCATACTGAGTTGTTTCCCGCGGATTCTCAGTGCCCCATATACAGACATTGTGACGGTTGACTTTCCCGTTTGTGTGGAAAGTTGCTTCATCACTAAACACAATCTTTGAAACGAAAGATTCATCTGTTTCCATTTGAGCAAGGATAAAATCACAGAAATCGATTCTTTTAATCTTATCAGCTGCAGACAGTGCTTGAACCAATTTCAGACGATAAGGTTTCATAACTAACATTTTTCGTAGGACTCTCCATACAGTTGATTGTGGAATTTGCAGCTCTCTGCTAGCTCTGCGAGTCGATTTTCCTGGGCTGCGAACAAATGCTTGCTGGATGCGTGCTAAATTTTCATCACTCGTTCTCGGCCGTCCAGAACTTTTCCCTTTGCACAAACACCCATTCTCTGTAAACTGTTTATACCAACGTTTAATACACCACCTACCAGGAGGTTTAACACCTTACTTCGTTCGAAACGCACGCTGAACAACTGTCGTCGATTCACTTTTGCCGTACTTAATAACACAAAAAGCTTTCTGTTGAGCTGTCGCCATCTTAGCATCAACTGACGCTGACGCCTAGTCAACAGCGCCTCAAGCGAACAAATGTACAACTAAATGAAACTTTATAGCTCCCTTAATTCGCCGACAGATAGTGCTTAGCTCTGCCTTTTGTCGTTGCAGAGTTTTAAATTCCTAAAGTTGTGGTATTCTTTTTGAATCACCCTGTATAACTCTGTTACCTAAAAACAGTACTCGAATTCTCACACTCCACCACAGCGCCGGGAACACGTTGTACTTCCAAATGCTCGTCAGTGCCAACCGCTGCCCGTGGTTTCAACGGCCGATAAGAAGACACACTATCCCACTCGCTGATCTCCTGCACCACGGCTTCTAAGCTTCACAAGCCACGTACATGCGGGTAAGGCAGACTTACCCACAGACAGCCAAGAGGTTGGGCAAAGCACGTGGCGAGCAGCTGACGACAACCAACAACAGGGCCCCGCTCGCGCCACCACCTCTCTCAGTCACCGACCAGTACGTACTCCTAGATCGTCACGCGACCGTACACGTGCTGCACCTCCTGCCAGAGGGCGGTAGCGATCCAAACAGCGCGCCAAACCGAAAGCGCCACCGCAAACACTTGACGCCAAGCGAAAGCACTCCGACTGGCGCGCTTTTCGAGGAGCCGGACACAACTACAGGTCAAACTGACCAGTGTGGAAGGAAAGAAATAGAAAGCCAGTAAGGAAATAATGCCTCCTTTCCTTTCTTGAAATAGTGATAAAATATACAATAACCTATAACGATACTTTCTCTCTGCAGCAGAGGGTGTGAACGCTCTTATTTCGACTAAATGCTAATTTGACGCTTGACCTTGGAATCCGGACACTGTTGTTGTTGTTGTGGTCTTCAGTCCTGAGACTGGTTTGATGCAGCTCTTCATGCTACTCTATCCTGTGCAAGCTTCTTCATCTCCCAATACCTACTGCAACCTACATCCTTCTGAATCTGCTTAGTGTATTCATCTCTTGGTCTCCCCCTACGATATTTACCCTCCACGCTGCCCTCCAATACTAAATTGGTGGTCCCTTGAGGCCTCAGAACATGTCCTACCAACCGATCCCTTCTTCTGGTCAAGTTGTGCCACAAACTTCTCTTCTCCCCAATCCTATTCAATACTTCCTCATTAGTTATGTGATCTACCCATCTAATCTTCAGCATTCTTCTGTAGCACCATATTTCGAAAGCTTCTATTCTATTCTTGTCCAAACTATTTACCGTCCATGTTTCACTTCCATACATGGCTACACTCCATACAAATACTTTCAGAAATGACTTTCTGACACTTAAATCTATACTCCATGTTAACAAATTTCTCTTCTTCAGAAACGCTTTCCTTGCCATTGCCAGTCTACATTTTATATCCTCTCTGCTTCGACCATCATCAGTTATTTCGCTCCCCAAATAGCAAAACTCCTTTACTACTGTAAGTGTCTCATTTCCTAATCTAATACCCTCAACATCACCCGACTTAATTCGACTACATTCCATTATCCTCGTTTTGCTTTTGTTGATGTTCATCTTATATCCTCCCTTCAAGACACCGTCCATTCCGTTCAACTGCTCTTCCAAGTCCTTTGCTGTCTCTGACAGAATTACAATGTCATCGGCGAACCTCAACGTTTTTATTTCTTCTCCATGGATTTTAATACCTACTACAAAATTCTTTTGTTTCCTTTGCTGCTTGCTCAATATACAGATTGAATAGCATCGGGGAGAGGCTACAACCCTGTCTTACTCCCTTCCCAACCACTGCTTCCCTTTCATGTCCCTCGACTCTTATAACTGCCATCTGGTTTCTGTACAAATTGTAAATAGCCTTTCGCTCCCTGTATTTTACCCCTGCCACCATTAGAATTTGAAAGAGAGTATTCCAGTCAACATTGTCAAAAGCTTTCTCTAAGTCTACAAATGCTAGAAACGTAGGTTTGTCTTTCCTTAATCTTTCTTCTAAGATAAGTCATAGGGTCAGTATTGCCTCACGTGTTCCAGTATTTCTACGGAATCCAAACTGATCATCCCCGAGGTCGGCTTCTACTATTTTTTCAATTCGTCTCTAAAGAATTCGCGTTAGTATTTTGCAGCTGTGGCTTATTAAACTGATTCTGCGGTAATTTTCACATCTGTCAACACCTGCTTTCTTTGGGATTGGAATTATTATATTCTTCTTGAAGTCTGCGGGTATTTCGCCTGTTTCATACATCTTGCTCACCAGATGATAGAGTTTTGTCAGGACTGGGTCTCCCAAGGCCCCGGACACTGTAGCTGACCTTATTGTGTGGTTAAAACGGCACACCGTCATCGTACGCACATTCGCATATGCGGACGTTCGAATAAGTCTGGGAAGGCAAAACCTTCGGGGAGCAATTGCCAGACAGAATTTTTAATCGGCAGCGGAATGTGCGCTGTTACGCAAATTCCTGCCAGATTAAAACTGTGTGCCTGACCGGGATTCGGACCTAGGACATCGCCTCTTACCGGCTGCGCTATCCATGCCCTGCTAAGGACACGCCGTCATTGCTTTACTTCTGCCAGAACCTCACTCCTTCCTTCCAAACTTCGCCATGTTTCATAAAAGAGCACCCTCCACTGTGGGTTGACGACTAAATCTGGAAACAATCGCCTACGCTGTGGCTGAGCCATTGCTCTGCAACATCCTTTCTTCCTGGAGTCCCACCCGGCGAAATATGCTGGAGAGCTTGTGCTTGGTTTGGAAGGTAGGAGACGAATTACTGGCGGGAGCAAAGCTGTGACGGCGGGTCGTGTGTCGTGCTTGGACAATGTTTGTCCGTCGATACGGTGCTCAAATGGTTCAAATGGCTGTAAGCACTATGGGACTTAACATCTGAGGTCATCAGTCCCCTAGACTTAGAACTACACTACTGGCCATTAAAACTGCTACGCCAAGAAGAAATGCAGATGATAAACGGGTGTGCATTGGACAAATATATTATACTAGAACTGACATGTCATTACATTTTCACGCAATTTGGGTGCATAGATCCTGAGAAATCAGCACCCACAACAACCAACTCTGGCCGTAATAGCGGCCTTGATATGCCTGGGTATTGAGTCAAACAGAGCTTGGATGGCGTGTACAGGAACAACTGCCAATGCAGCTTCAACACGATACCATAGTTCATCAAGAGTAATGACTGGCGTATTGTGACGAGCCAGTTGTTCGGCCACCATTGACCAGACGTTTCCAATTGGTGAGATATCTGGAGAATGTGCTGCAAGGATAGCAATCGAACATTTTCTGTATCCAGAAAGGCCCGTACAAGACCTGCAACATGCGGTCGTGCATTATCCTGCTGAAATGTAAGGTTTTGCAGGGATCGAATGAAGGATAGAGCCACGGGTCGTAACACATCTGAAATGTAACGTCCACTGTACAAGGGGCCGTCAGTGCGAACAAGAGGTGACCGAGACGTGTAACCAAAGACAACCCATACCATCACGCCGGGTGATACGCCAGTAGGGCAATGACGAATACACGCTTCCAATGTGCGTTCACCGCGATGTCGCCAAACACGGATGGGACCATCATGATGCTGTAAAAAGAACCTGGATTCATCCAAAAAAATGACGTTTTGCTATTCGTGCACCCAGGTTCATCGTTGAGTACACCATCGCAGGCGCTCCTGTCTGTGATGCAGCGTCAAGGGTAACCGCAGCCACGGTCTCCGAGCTGATAGTCGATGCTGCTGCAAACGTCGTCGAACTATTCGTGCAGATGGTTGTTGTCTTGCAAACGTCCCCATCTGTTGACTCAGGGATCGAGACGTGGCTGCACGATCCATCACAGCCATGCCGATAAGATGCCTGTGATCTCGACTGCTAGTGATACGAGGCCGTTGGGATCCATCACGGCGTTCCGTACTACCCTCCTGAATCCACCGATTCCGTATTATGCTAACAGTCATTGGATCTCGACCAACGCGAGCAGCAATGTCATGGTACGATAAACCGCAGTCGCGATAGGCTACAATCCGACCTTTATAGAAGTCGTGATGGTACACGTTTCTCGTCCTTACACGAGGCATCACAACAACGTTTCACGAGGCAACGCCGGTCAACTGCTGTTTGTGTATGAGAAATCGGTTGGAAAATTTCCTCATGTCAGCACGTTGTAGGTGTCAGCACCGGCGCCAACCTTGGGTGAATGCTCTGAAAAGCTAATCATTTGGATATCACAGCATCTTCTTCCTGTCGATTAAATTTCGCGTCTGTAGCACGTGATCTTCGTGGTGTAGCAATTTTAATCGCCAGTAGTGTATTTAAGCCTAACTAACCTGAGGATATCACACGCATCCATGCCCGAGGCAGGATTCGAACCTGCGACCGTAGCAGCAGCGCGGTTCCGGACTGAGGTGCCTAGGACCGCTCGGCCACAACGGCCGGCTGACACGGTGCTGTAACAGATTTGGGCGACACTAAAACGGCAATGTTTTGAGCACATCCACAGCTACTGCTACCAATGTGCGATGACTTCTGCGATCATGCAGACCGTGCGTGTGGCTATAGTGAATCGTGGGTTTTGTTTTTAAATCATGTGCCGGTGACTAAGAACATGGTTGTTCAGGAGTTGATGCTTGATGGGCACATCGTGATTTTACCCTAATCAGTAATGAAGTAGTTCAAGCCCCAAATAATAGTACGTCGCCAGTTGGTTTGTCATCTTTCCAAGGCGTTTGATAGTGTAGATAATATAGCCTCTTAGAAAAACTCAAGTTTTATAGAAGTGTTGGTGGTATTAACAAGTGGTTTCAACTGTACTTAACAAACAGAGTGCAAGGTATTGTGTGATTAATTCTGACACTGTCGGAAACGTAGCAAATTTTAGTGACTGGGGAGAAAAAAATGACAAAGGGCTTACCACAGGGTTCCGTTTGAGGTCCATTCCTATTCCCTATATATATAAATGATCCTCCACTTAACATTTAACATGCAAGATTGGTAATTTTTGCAGACGGTATTAGTCGTATAATAAACCCCATTAGATAGGAAGCAGCAGAAGTGTTCGTAAATGATATTTTACAAATAATGATTAAGTGGATCACTGAAAATGGACTCTCCCTAAATTTTGAAGAAAAAGACTACATTCAGCTCTGCATCACAAATAATCATACCAGCAATTAATGTAGCACATGAGCAGGAGTCAGTAATTAGGGTAGAATGCCCCAAGTTTTTGGGTGTACATATTGATGAAAATTTGAACTGGAAGAAGCATATTACTGAGCTTCTCAAACAATGTAGTTCAGCTTCGTTTGCTCTTCGTATAATTATTAATCTTAGAAACAAAAGTATCAACATATTTTGCATATTTCCTCTCAGTAATGTCGTACGAAATCACTTAGAAAGAAAGTAGTGATTGCATAAAAGCGAGCAGTAGTGTTCACCCATAGGACGTAATGTAGGTACTTCTTCAAGGAGCTAGGCATTTTAACCGTGCCATCACAATACATATTTTCTCTAATAAAATTCGTCGTAAATAATCCACCACAATTTGAGAAAACCAGTGGTATACGTACCTACAACACTACATGGAAAAATTATCTTCATTACCCACTGTTACACCTGAAACTTCCTGGCAGATCTCATTCTGGAAATATCCCCCAGGCTGTGGCTAAGCCATGTCTCCACATTATCCTTTCTTTCAGGAGTGCTAGTTCTGCAAGGTTCGCAGGAGAGCATCTGTAAAGTTTGGAAGGTAGGAGACGAGATACTGGCAGAAGTAAAGCTGTGAGTATCGGGCGTGAGTCGTGCTTCGGTAGCTCGGTTGGTAGAGCACTTGCCCGCGAAAGGCAAAGGTCCCGAGTTCGAGTCTCGGTCGGGCACACAGTTTTAATCTGCCAGGAAGTTTCATATCAGCACACACTCCGCTGCAGAGTGAAAATCTCATTCTGGCACT
This sequence comes from Schistocerca cancellata, assembly GCF_023864275.1. Lineage (NCBI taxonomy): Eukaryota > Metazoa > Arthropoda > Insecta > Orthoptera > Acrididae > Schistocerca > Schistocerca cancellata. The sequence goes on from NC_064630.1 coordinate 808,227,673, forward strand.
GTTACACCTGTCAGTGGCTCAGACGGGAGTTGAACATGTGGCAATAAAAATATTTGATCATTTGCCCCAAAACATAAAATGTCCGATAGTTAGTGAAGCAAGTTTTAAATCCCACTTAAAATCATTTCTTCTGGACAACTCCCTGTATTCCATTTACGAATTTCTGTTTGGAAATGGTAGCCATTTAAAAAGTGTGCTTGCATGAGAAGGACTAAAAGTAATTGGCTCTGAGCACTATGGGACTTAACTGCTGTGGCCATCAGTCCCCTAGAACTTAGAACTACTTAAATCTAACTAACCTAAGGACATCACACACGTCCATGCCCGAGGCAGGATTCGAGCCTGCGACCGTTGCGGTCGCGCGGTTCCAGACTGTAGCGTCACTCCGGCCGGAGTAAAAATATATCCTGTAAACCAATTCGTTCCACTTGATTTTGACAAAATAATCGTACAGATGGTTTCTGAAACACGTAATTGACTAACTAACTAATTGAGTCAAACAAGATGATAGCGGCCGCTACTTTTTCACTTGTATCGCAAGAAATAAACGTCTCAATTTAATACATTTTTATATTGGTAATTAGTTGAGCTTAACTGGACCATAGGTCAATTAGCAGTTAATGGGAGACTGTTGTCTACATTTACTGGGACTACTGTAGCACTAGAAAAAACACTACAAAACTGCATTTACTAATCTGACCTACATTTCATTAAAGTAAAGAAGACAAAAATAAATGACGCTGTATTCTGAGAGAAAGCCATATACTCTTGTATGGGTACATCCTGTGCTGATACGAATACTTTGATTCGTCACCAGAGACCTGGGTGTGTGATAGTGAGACAATATTAGGTATCTATAGATATCTTCTTTTAAAACTGTCGATCTGTCGATGATTTTAGCGGGGGAGTGAGGGGGGTACGAAGAGCAGCATAGTGCATATGGCTTACGGTCGCCTGTTCGAAGGATGTTGTACAATGGTCGTAAATAAGAGGAGGCGATTAAGTCAGGGACATTGTCAGTCTCGGGCCTCGTGCAAAATCGATCATTGTAGAGAACTTTACACGGATAAATTCTTGAGTCGTTCTCCTGGGACGAACCAGTGCAGAAGGCTCCGTGAAAGTGACCACCGAAGAAAGGCCGCGGGTTTTAGAGGTGTAACAAGAGCACTCTCTAGGCGTACAGTTTGAGGCGATACATGTCGTTTAGCCGTCTCCATGGAGACTGAGTCTCTGCTTCTGAGATCAATGCCACCACAACAACCCATATTTCAACAGGAAAGTAAACAATGCATTGTTCCTCCGTTTCTTCCCACACTGTATTTCTGAGCATTTTGATAGTTACAGCTAGTGCATTGAAAAGCATTAATATTATATGAAGTTTATAATCAGAATTTGTGTGCGTGTAAACTCTCCTGCATACCCAGGCAATTAAACAGGTTCTGTGTTGCTAACATGCCATCACCACTCATTTCACAGTTTTGGAACCAATCCACGGTCAAAATATTACTGCAAGTAGGATCGAACCTAGTCCTTTGACGCAGAGAACTTCTGTTTCAATTAATTTCTGCCGTTATCCTTTCAGAGGACTCGGCGAATTACATTAAACTGGGACCAAAATTTCATTCAATTATTTCAGCTATCCACATAGGCACATCCTGTGGCATGAGTTATTATTTGATATCAACCAGAGGTCGGCAGACGGGTGCCACCGCGCTCTAAATATCATAAATATGGTACCGGAGGAAAGAGACCAGATGGCAAGCGTTTTTTTGTTGTCCAGACCTGTCACTTCTATACTTCCACTACACAAAAAGAAAGGAAAAAGATCAGAGTTCAGTATCCCGTAGTAGAGGAGATCATTAGAGACAAAACACACCTCTTCCTGCGCTGGGGTTGTGACACACACTTCCGAAGGAATCAGCCTGGTATTTGCCTAAAGGGGAGACGTTCATGAAAAACATACACTATTCACAAGTTTGAGGATACAGCAATGAAATTTTGTAACATGCTTTACATGAAATTAACACATTTACTGTTAAGTTCCTTGTATTATACATCTTTAACTTTTTTATGAAATCTAAAAATTTCGTTTCCAAAAAATAATGTATGTACGTTTCTCTCAAGAACTTTTCAACAGATTTCTAGTAAATTTTCTCAGTATAATCTCTTTGCATAATCTATGCTCTTCTCATGAAGATTTTTGAACGTGGAGGACAGGAGAATTTTAATAATTTTTAATTGTAATTCAAGTGTAAGATAAAATTACTGGAAAATTTCAAGCACTTTGCCCCATATCTCAGCTTACACTCAGAATTTCAAAATTTACTCTCGTGACAAGTTTATTGTGTTTATAGAAATAAGTGTGCAAAATTTCGTAAGTCAAACCTTCTTACATTCTGAAAAGAAGGTGCATAATCACATAAAACATAAATTAAGGAAATGAATTTTGAACTTCAACCTAACTTCTTTCTTACGCCACCTGTTCAGAACGTGCCAGATTTGTACTTGGGGTCCTCCTTCCCTTCAAGGCTTCACTTTTGGTTCCTTGTTCTCTGCCTTCTTTCCTTTACCAAGTCTTCAGCTGACTTTCCAGCTGCAGAGAGGGGCTGTAGATCCATTTATTTCGTCGACGGGACGTTAAACACTAACCACCACCACCTCCATTTATTTCAAGATGTCTTCGGTCAAATTTCTTATCTTAGAGTCCATTCTCTCTAATACATTCATTCTCTCTATATCCCTGTAACTAAATACAAGAACTGCATCATAAGTTGAAGTTATACCAGCTGCAGCAGACGAAACTGTGGTTTTATCACATCGTTTCCATAAGAATTAGGGGACTCATTTAGATTCTTGGTTTTGCCATGAACACACTTTTTTGAAATTTAGGATCGGTCAGAAACCTGTAAGAGTGCTTGACAACAACAGGATACAAATTGGAACCCCCTCCTTGTGAATGAATGGTTTTTAACCGCTGCGCCTGTTGATATTTACATCATCTACTGTGGCACAGAGCCGGCCGAAGTGGCCGTGCGGTTAAAGGCGCTGCAGTCTGGAACCGCAAGACCGCTACGGTCGCAGGTTCGAATCCTGCCTCGGGCATGGATGTTTGTGATGTCCTTAGGTTAGTTAGGTTTAACTAGTTCTAAGTTCTAGGGGACTAATGACCTCAGCAGTTGAGTCCCATAGTGCTCAGAGCCATTTGAACCATTTGAGCCTGTGGCACAGATAATAAGGGGATGTTCATTTGTTGACACCATGCGGATATATGTAACGCATACTGCACTTTTCATGTCGTTTACACTGTATAGGTTCTGTGTGATAGCCTCGCAAAATAGGGGATGGTCGGGTAGTATCGGACAGTTAAGTTTTTTTCAAATTTTGAATACATTAATGGCTTGATATGAAAACGATAACCACTATAATGTGCTGTCGTAAGTCATAAAACAACTATCCTAGAATTTACTCTTAGGAAGGATAATTACTATATTATCTATTGGCTTCTAAAATTTATTTGAATTTTAACTTAGGAGAAAGGTTAGAGTGTTGTATCGGGTAGGATGTAAATTAAAGAAAATAAGCAAATATTTCTCACAAAACACTTGTTTACTGGTATTAATACATGACAAATGGTAAACCTTTATTGAATTGAGTGATTTTAATAATTTTTGGTTTTCAAATAGTCATTAAATGACAAAAATTATAAATCTGCCATTTTACCCACTTAACAATTAATTTTACTACATCTTGAACACAACTTTTATTTTTTATTTAAGAAACAGCTACCGTATTCACAGTACAGCGTTCAAGGCCTGAGCGTTTTCGTGGGCCCATCTGTTACACAGTCGACACTGGATCCAGTCCTCTTCAAAAATTTCCTCACAAATAATGCAGTGAGTCACGCCATCACTTCTAGTGTTTTCATCGTCAAATTTTAGTTTTTTCTTAGCATTTTCGCTGGATTTTTCCATTTCTGTTGTAGAACTATCCTTCCTTTTACACCATCCAGTGTTTCTGTTGGTCGAAAGTTTGGTTCTAGCTAGGCCCACAGGCTTTCTTGAGGTTTGTTCTTTTTTTATTTTCTTCCTTCAATTTACGTTTTTCTTTCCTAAGTTTCCACTTAGCTTCAGCAGCTATTTTCTCTCTTCCTGTTCTTCGTCATTTACTTCCAGTTGTTTTTTGTGTGGAGTTGAGGTCAAAATTTCACTTTTCTCTCCACGATTCTGCCTTGATACAAAGCTACTAGAAGAATAACAGGGGAGAGGGGAAATTATATCTAAAATTTCTTGAGACTGAGATGTCTTAGGGGACTCAATTGGAGGATCATGATTACAGGACTCTGGCAATGCAGACGAGGGGCTAGGACTCACGTACTGGTGGGCGGGCGAGGCGGCTGGAGAAGATAGGTTTATGGCAGATGAGGAGCCTCGTAAAACATGGCAGCAGACGAGAAGCCTGGTAAAGACATGGCAGAAGATGGGCATGGTAAAGGTATGGCAGGCGAGGGGGCTGGCAGATGAGGGGCCTGGTGAAGACATGGCAGCAGATGAGGAGCCTGGTAAAGACATAGCAGAAGATGGGCATGGTAAAGGTATGGCAGGCGAGGGGGCTGGCAGATGAGGGGCCTGGTGAAGACATGGCAGCAGATGAGGAGCCTGGTAAAGACATGGCAGAAGATGGGCATGGTAAAGGTATGGCAGGCGAGGGGGCTGCAGATGAGGGGCCTGGTGAAGACATAGCAGCAGATGAGGAGCCTGGTAAAGACATAGCAGAAGATGGGCATGGTAAAGGTATGGCAGGCGAGGGTGCAGGCAGATGAGGGGCCTGGTGAAGACATGGCAGCAGATGAGGAGCCTGGTAAAGAAATGGCAGAAGATGGGCATGGTAAAGGTATGGCAGGCGAGGGGGCTGGCAGATGAGGGGCCTGGTGATGACAGGGCAGCAGACGAGGAGCCTGGTAAAGACATGGCAGAAGATGGGCATGGTAAAGGTATGGCAGGCGAGGGGGCTGGCAGATGAGGGGCCTGGTGAAGACATGGCAGCAGATGAGGTGCCTGGTAAAGACATAGCAGAAGATGGGCATGGTAAAGGTATGGCAGGCGAGGGGGCTGGCAGGTGAGGGGCCTGGTGAAGACATGGCAGCAGATGAGGAGCCTGGTAAAGACATGGCAGAAGATGGGCATGGTAAAGGTATGGCAGGCGAGGGGGCTGGCAGATGAGGGGCCTGGTGAAGACATGGCAGCAGACGAGGAGCCTGGTAAAGACATGGCAGAAGATGGGCATGGTAAAGGTATGGCAGGCGAGGGGGCTGGCAGATGAGGGGCCTGGTGAAGACATGGCAGCAGACGAGGAGCCTGGTAAAGACATAGCAGATGGACATGGTAAACACGTGGCAGAGGAAGAGCCAGATCTAGAACTGGTAGATGAGATACCAGTTGATTCACTGTTTTTGTTTAGTGTATGAGCGTAATACAAGTCACTGAAAATATTCCGAAACAGGGGAGAAATGCCTGAGCATTCAAAGCCAACTCCATCCTGCACATCATTGAGAAAGCTGAGCTCACTAAACCTGCTATGTCCTTCAAGGTTATTTTAATGTTAGGATATTGTTGCACCCAGTATGAACATGCCTCATGATAAGCATTTTGGAAAGGTTTCATAACAGTTTGGTCGAGTGGCTGTAGTTAGTTGGAAGTGTGTGGAGTTAGGTTTAACATGTGAATGTGGTGTTTCTTTGCAAACGTTATGACATCCAAGTGGATGTGGCTTGAGTGGCCATCCACAATTAGTAATGCAGGGGTTTTCTCTGTTGGATTCACACGTCCTACAACCAAAACAAGCCACTTGAGGAATCCATCCTTAGTGATCCATCCACTTGGTTCGGCATCAAAAACACTTCCTAGTGGGGCATTTTTATTTAGATCATTGTCCATTCGAACACAGGGGAAGACGAAGAGCGGTTTGATAAACACATACCCTGCAGCATTAATTGAGAGAAGAATCGTGACATTCATGCCTCTCTCACCTGAGGTCAATTTTCCAGCTTGCTTTTTACCTTTATACTGACATTACTTTCAGTCTGTTGGTATGAACAGACGTTAGACCAGTTTCGTTGGCGTTAAAAATCTTGGAGGGGCTCAACTTATACTTGTCCGTTAACTCAGAAAGTTTGTCAAAAATTCGGTCAACTTGTTCTTTGCTGAAGCCAGCTGCTCTCTGTAAACTTGTTGATTCCACTGTCCTCAACCGCAGGCTTGGATGTCTTTTTGCAAAGTCATAGTAGAAGTCTTTTCCTACCTTCAATTTTTCTTTATTGAACCTATGTTTTATTTTCATTTTCTCAGCAAATTGATAAGCAAGATTCAAAAACTCTTCCTTGCTTAGTGGCATTAGTTGACTCTCTAGAGTTTTAATGTGAACACAGAGTACTTGCTCCTGCTCTTCATTGAAAGTTGTAACAAAAACGTTTGAGTTTCCCAGTTTCGGTTTCAGTTTTACCTCCTTCCCCTACAAAAAGTTCTTATGCCGGTCGCCAAGTGTACTCTTTGGGACTGAAAAACGCTCACTTGCTTCTCGAATCGTCATTTCCTTTAAACGAACTTTTTCTACAGCCGTCTTCATATTTTCTTCTCTCCAAGTATGCCTCACTTTCCCCAAATCGCCTGTAAAACGAAACAAATCTTTCAAAATTTACTTTTTGTTGGCTGTGATTGTTGTCTGATATAACCCTCAGTGTTTATGTCCGATAGAACCCAACTGCCATGAGAAAACAATTCGGCTGTCACATGTTTACTAATACGTCTAAACAGATTTACTGCCTAAAACATATAGTACAATACCCCTTATTGCTACCAGTGACCTTATAATAGAATTACGCTTGCTTTCAAGCCGAGTATAGCACTCCAAAGTTATCTTCGCGCACAAAAAAAAGACTCACAAAACAGAAAATGCGCCGTAGCTTCCATACACAAAGTCAGCGCCGTACGAGATGGCGTAACCTCCCCTCTGTCTTTACAGCCACGACTGTGGTGACCTTGACTAGTGCTGCTACATGTGGCAAAAATCAGAAGCACAACTTGTCCAATATAACCCGCCGTCAGATGATACCCGACCTTCCCCCACACTTCAAGAGTTGTGACAGCACAAAGAAAAACAAAATTTGCTCCTTAATAAACAAAGCCGCTGGTTTGTTATTGTTCAAACGGTAAGGAACAGAGTCACATGTGATCTATAAAACCAAAGAATATATATCACAGTCTTTTAGACATACTCTTTGTGTTTGGAGCTTAGGGGCGCTCATAGCCTAGGTTATCAGCGCCGTAAATCCCTTGCAAGTTTGCCTGAAAGTAATCCACAGAGTTGTTATTCACCGAGCTATTACTGAAGTGTTGCTTCAGAAAGTGGGCATCGCGGGATGGTCGCGTCACACATTTATTTTTCACTTCAGAATCGGTTTCATCAGTGAAACTTTGGGAATTATTGTCCATGAGTTCTACTAATAAATAAAAGAATAAATTGAAAACTGCCGTTTTCGGTCAATTTCATGAAGGTCCCTTTTAAATGATTCAGGGAAACCGTGGAAAACCTAGAGGAGAGTGGCGGAACGCGGAATCGAACCCCCATCCTCCGGAATGCGAGTCCAGTGTTTGAAGTGCTGCGCCACCCCACTCGATATTTCATCCATTATTCTTAGCTTTAAGCTGTAAAATGTACACGAGGCACAGTCGGGCTTGAAATGGATCCGGTTCCCGAAAATCGAGTTCCCGAAGCAGGCTCGTGACGTGCCAGAGAAAGCTGTGAGATGCCGGACGAGGTGGGTCTAATGGCTGCAACATTAGGAGGGCCGGCAAGACAGAGAAAGCGAAAGTCGGCCTCTGGCGCCGGGACGCCGCACAGGGAAACGTGACAGGTGCCGGTCGGCCGCTGGACGGAAAGGACCGGAAGAGCTGCGCTGGAGTTTGCAAAACTCTCGTAACCTGGACACCTGTTCTTGTCTGCAAACGACAGTACCACTTGTGTATGTGCTCAGCCCACTGCAGGCCGAGGAAGTTCACGCGAAGTTACTGGAGGTCCGTTCTGCAACATGACACGTTCAACAGCTCAGAAGAATTTAATGGAAACAGCTATACCCACTACATGTAGGGACACTTTAAAAGTATCGTCAGGCTTACTTTTTGGTATCGAGTACTTTCTTTGACAGTTCACTTGAAATACCTTTGTTTACGCGAGTCGACTTACTTCTTTGTTTTGTATGTTATTTCGCCACTTGTTCAATCACGTCATTGAGTACCTTACGTCTCCAGCGACATCAGTGCCCTCGGAGTGTTTATTTTGTAATCCAGGCACCACGTTGCCACAGCCACGAAACAGATTATCAGTGAAACGACCGTATAAAATATTGTTCTTTTTTTTAGGGTGGAACAATGAAAATTATAGATAAGGTTAATCAGTCTCGTAGTTGCACGTAGTTACAAGTGGGAATCGGATTACAGGCAGAAAGTTCAATTTGCCAAGATGACGAGGTTAAATTTATTTTGTTTTTAGTACTATTAATCTGTTTTTGTTGATAATATATTCTGTAATTTCTTATTTTAAGTTCCTAATTTTTAACAGTTGCATCTGTAATGTTGCTGGACTTAACTTTTATGTTGTTTTCTGTATAAAACTTTTGAAAATAGATGGATCTTAGATAGATTTTAAAAAGCAGATATGGAGAAATTGGTGCCAGTAGAATCCCACCATACCTAGGTAATGATACCTTAGAGCATTGATATTTTTCTTCCGATATTCTTGTTAGTATGATACTCTTCGTTAGATAATGTTTGCATAATGTATGACGATAAACGACAAGGTTTGGTTTTTCTTATTCTGATTTGTGCTCGCCATTTTAATAGATATTACATGTTTAACTGCTTATAAAACGCTTACCAAATTTGCTGATTGTCAGGGTGCACGTGTATGTGTGTCTGCGCTTGCATGCATGCGTGTTACTGCCGCTTCGTCTCTAAAACTAAGGACGATCAATGTTGTTTTCTTCCTTCTTAGGTGCTGAAGAGGAATCAACTGTTTTTTAGAGGATGTCATTGCTGTGGCCGCCCACTTCATACATCATAGCGCCTATTGCATCGGCAACCCACTTCACGTCCAACCAAAACGGGGTGCCTGCATCACAGGCCGTATATTCACCAGGAAAACCTACGTCATCTGTGTTCTCAACACAAATATTTACCAGCGGCCACAACACAACACCAGGTATCCACCAATAGCCGCCAGGGACCGCTACCCATTTGCGGAGCCTGCAGAACAGTTTCGCCAGAGGTCGCAGCTGACCCAGCAACTGCTTTGATCAGCCAGGCACGTGATCGCAAACAGTTCCTGCAGATACCTCCGCCAATGCGTTTTATAAGGCGCAGTTCGACACACCGCTTGAAAGGATACAGAGTTGCAGCCACGACCAGACACCTCTTCTAGCTGGATGATCTCTTGTAGATGGACTTGATGTGGACGACGAACCTCTTGATATTGTGGAATTGTTTATTGTGTTCACTCCCCGTGAAGAGTCAGGTCTTTTCGATTATTATTGTTTGTTATTTTGTATTTATGGAGATCTGCAGTTGGGATCGAGTCGGTTGTTCTTTTCGAGACTGTATTATTGTTTCTGTTGTGACTGACAATTCGTAATTCTTCACAAACACAACTTTTATTTATGTAAGTTCACAAGGTTGATGACTGAACAACAAACGATAGGTAACAATAACGATGCCAGTAAAAGTCACGTAAGTGAGGCAAACAAAAGTTCACTTCTAAATTTCCACAAAGGTTCGTGGTAACACACACACAGTAGTAAGAGTCCAATTCAGAGACGAAGACGTAATCTTCAGCCGTCAAAGTACGCGAGGTCAGCATCCGGAGTGAAGTGAACTTCGGGGTTGGTTCTAGCCGCTAAACAGCTGTCTCCAACCAGTTAGGTTTTGGCGTGGTAATACTTCCTGCAGGTCGTGACTCAAGCACCCCCCCCCCCCCCCCCTGCAGGAAGTAGTGCTCAGAATGTCTGTTTCCATTATCTTGTATGTAAATAACTGGTGTTTACCATGGTGCTTTTGGTACGCCTTGGACATAGACAACCTGGTCCTCTGTGGTGTAATATGGGTTGCCAGCCCTCAGGGGCTACCTTGGCTCCGAATAAACAGTTTCGTTTTGGTGAGTCCAATAAATTGTTTTCGGACTTGTGTTTTCTGCATTTCTATTCTGCTAATATTCAGTCAATATATATATATATATATATATATATATATATATATATATATATATATATATATATATATGTATGTACAAAATAACAACAATCTAGACACTCAGCATAAGGAGGTGATAACGACAGACACACACATCATGTATTTGTCGAAGTTTTGGCATATGCTGAAACAGTTTACACAGTACTACACTTGATAATGGACACAAGGCCAAAATTGTAATAGTGGATTTTATGAATAAATATTTTTACGGTCAAAGGCAACCATATATAAAATTTTACATGACTGTGTACCTCAGCGATGAGAAGTCAATCAGTTGATGCACGTATCTGTACCGCTAAGGTAGTCCACCTTGAAACTTTCCCCGGTTACTTAGAAACAGAAAAATTTCGTAATCCTTCTGGGCTAAACAGTCAGTTGCGTCGCTATGACATTCGGCTGTTTCAATAGAAGGCTGATTTCCATTTCAATCGGCGTTAAATGGCTTCTCCCACTTATTCTGCTGGCCCCAGTCACCAGCAAAACTTCTCGTGGTTGATCACCGTTCGCTGAACTGTTAATTTACCACCGTCAAAGACTTTACCGTGCTTCACCAATCTCGATATTTTCAACGTAATAAATTTAAATTATTCCTTGATCTCTTCCACCTCTACGGACAATTTTGAAATAACCATACTGAATCGAAGTTTGTCAGCTTGCGATCTATCCTCATTGTCTTAGGGAGAAAAAAGAATGAAGAAATGTTACGTTAGAGATTACACAAGTGAGATTCGTGTATTTCGCATTTTTAGGTAACTGGACTACGCCCAATTAAGTCCGGCTCTTAACATACCGACTACAAAATAAATTCGTTTTCGGTTAAAACAGTGTTCTGTTAGAGCTATGTTTCATTTTCCTTCTAGCTGAAGCTCTGATGTACTTGACTTGTATTTTTGCACCTAACGATGTACTCTGGCTATAACATTGCTGTCAACCTTAATTTTCGCAGCATTTCTCACACATTATCTCTTATCATTGCTGTTTTGTCGAACTTCCTCAAAGAACACAAGATTTATAAGAGAGAGACTTTCACGCATCTCTAATCCCCAGACTCATGGTGGAGCTCAAGAGAGGATTGCTTTTCGAAAATCTGCTAAGCTATAGACCGGTTTTGCCACGCTTCTAAAACATAATTCATAAACTACCCATTAGAAAGTGGTGAATTGTATAGAAATGTATAATTATTGGAAGATGTCTCCAAAACAAAATTCATCTTCATTGACGAACAATTGCTAATGAATTGCAGTCCTCTGCAATAAAGAAAAGAAACTGTGGCTGGTTGCTGTCCCAACACCAGCAACATATGTCATCAAGAAAAGAAACAATTCAGTCTAAAGAAATACATGAAACAGCGGCAAAAAGGCGACTCCAAACTTTGTATTAGGAGATGCGGTATATGGAAGGAACCGGACCGTGATTAAATAATCACTCATCAGATTCAGGAAAATCTCCGAAGTGTACAAATTCAAATATTATTGAACCGGTGGAGACAAATTTCGAAACCTCACAAACAAGTAATTGCACAACTGTATAGAGTGTACAGGCTCCACTTGCAACAAATATCACTTGCAACAAATACAGTGAAATATTTGTGTCACCAGACATAAAACTACGAAACTGTAAAAGTCATGAGGGAAGTGCTTTATGCATCTGAAGTATGATAACTGGTGACAGGTCACAAATGAAAAACATCGATAAAAAAGAAAGAAAAAGTCTGGCGAAACTCGTACAACCAAAACGTGAAAACAGAATGTGTATAACAACAAATGAAAGTGCATCTACATCTACATGAATACTCTGCAATTCACATTTAAGTGCTTGGCAGAGGGTTCATCAAACCACAATCATACTATCTCCCTACCATTCCACACCCGAAAAGCGCGCGGGAAAAACGAACACCTAAACATTTCTGTTCGAAATCTGATTTCTCTTATTTTATTTTGATGATCATTCCTACCTATGTAGGTTGGGTTCAACAAAATATTTTCGCATTCGGAAGAGAAAGTTGGTGACTGAAATTTCGTAAATAGATCTCGCCGCGACGGAAAACGTCTTTGCTTTAATGACTTCCATCGCAACTCGCGTATCATATCTGCCACGCTCTCTCCAACATTACGTGATAATACAAAACGAGCTGCCCGTTTTTGCACCCTTTCGATGTCCTCCGTCAATCCCACCTGGTAAGGATCCCACACCGCGCAACAATATTCTAACAGAGGACGAACGAGTGTAGTGTAAGCTGTCTCTTTAGTGGACTCGTTGCATCTTCTAAATGTCCTGCCAATGAAACGCAACCTTTGGCTCGCCTTCCCCGCAATATTATCTATGTGGTCTTTCCAACTGAGGTTGTTCGTAATTTTTACACCCAGGTACTTAGTTGAATTGACAACCTTGAGAATTGTACTATTTATCGAGTAATCGAATTCCAATGGATTTCTTTTGGAACTCATGTGGATCTCCTGACACTTTTCGTTATTTATCGTCAACTACCACCTGCCACACCATACAGCAATCTTTTCTAAATCGCTTTGCAACTGATCTGGTCTTCGGATGACCTTACCAGACGGTAAATTACAGCATCATCTGCGAACAACCTAAGAGAACTGCTCAGATTGTCACCCAGGTCAGTTATATAGATCTGGAACAGCAGAGGTCCCAGGACGCTTCCCTGGGGAACACCTGATATTATTTCAGTTTTACTCGATGATTTGCCGTCTATTACTACGAACTGCGACCTTCCTGACAGACAATCACGAATCCAGTCGCACAACTGAGACGATACCCCGTAGGCCCGCAGCATGATTAGAAGTCGCTTGTGAGGAACGGTGTCAAAAGCTTTCCTGAAGTGTAGAAATACGGAATCAACTTGAGATCCCCTGTCGATAGCAGCCATTACTTCGTGCGAATAAAGAGCTAGCTGCGTTGCACAAGAACGATGTTTTCTGAAACCATGCTGATTACATATCAATAGATCGTTCCCTTCGAGGTGATTCATAATGTTTGAATACAGTATATGCTCCAAAACCCTACTGCAAATCGACATCAATGATATAGGTCTGTAGTTCGATGGATTACTCCTACTACCCTGCGACCTGCGCAATTTTCCAATCTGTAGGTACAGATCTATCGGTGAGCGAGCGGTTGTATATGATTGCTAAGTAGGGAGCTATTGTATCAGCGTAATCTGAAAGGAACCTAATCGGTATACAATCTGGACCTGAAGACTTGCTCGTATCAAGCGATTTGAGTTGCTTAGCAACCCCTAAGGTATCTACTTCTAAGAAACTCATGCTAGCAGCTGTTCGTGTTTCAAATTCTGGAATATACCATTCGTCTTCCCTGGTGAAGGAATTTCGGAAAACTGCGTTGAATAACTCCGCTTTAGCGGCACAGTGGTCGGTAACAGTACCATCGGCACTGCGCAGAGAAGGTATTGACTGTGTCTTGTCGCTTGTGTACTTTACATACGACCAGAATTTCTTCGGATTTTCTACCAAATTTCGAGACAATGTTTCGTTGTGGAACCTATTAAAGGCATCTCGCATTGAAGTCCGTGCCAAATTTCGCGCGTCTGTAAATTTTAGCCAATCTTCGGGATTTCGCGTTCTTCTGAACTTCGCAAGCTTTTTCCGTTGCCTCTGCAACAGCGTTCGTACCTGTTTCGTGTACCATGGGGGATCAGTTCCATCTCTTACCAATTTATGAGGTATGAATCTCTCAATTGCTGTTGCTACTTTAGCTTTGAATTTGAGCCACATCTCGTCTACATTTGCGTAGTCAGTTCGGAAGGAAAGGAGATTGTCTCTTAGGAAGGCTTCTAGTGACACTTTATCCGCTTTTTTAAATAAAATTATTTTGCGTTTGTTTCTGGTGGATTTGGAAGAAACGGTATTGAGCCTAGCTACAACGACCTTGTGATCACCAATCCCTGTATCAGTCATGATGCTATTAGCTATGGATTGTTTGTGATTAAGAGGTCAAGTGTGTTTTCGCAACCATTTACAATTCGCGTGGGTTCGTGGACTAACTGCTCGAAATAATTTTCGGAGAAAGCATTTAGGACAATCTCGGAAGATGTTTTCTGCCTACCACCGGTTTTGAACAGTTTTTTTGCCAACATATCAAGGGAAGGTTGAAGTCCCCATCAACTATAATCGTATGAGTGGGGTATTTATTTGTTACGAGACTCAAATTTTCTCTGAACTGTTCAGCAACTATATCATCGGAGTCTGGGGGTCGGTAGTAGGAGCCAATTATTAACTTAGTTCGGCTGTTAAGTATAACCTTCACCCATACCAATTCGCACGGAGTATCTACTTCGACTTCACTACAAGATAAACCACTACTGACAGACACAAACACTCCACCGCCAATTCTGCCTAATCAATCTTTCCTGAACGTCTGAGACTTCATAAAAATTTCTGCAGAACTTATTTCAGGCTTTAGTACCTATAACGATTTCAGCTTCTGTGCTTTCTATTAGCGCTTGAAGCTCAGGGACTTTGCCAGCACAACTACAACAATTTACAACTACAATTCCGACTGTTCCTTGATCCAAGCACGTCCTGTATTTGCCATGCACCCTTTGAGATTGCAGCTCACCCCGTACTTTCCCGAGGCCTTCTAACCTAAAAAACCCCCCAGTCCACGCCACACAGCCTCCGCTACCCGTGTAGCCGCCAGCTGAGTGTAGTGAACTCCTGACCTATTCAGCGGAACCCGAAATCCCACCACCCTATGGCGCAAGTCAAGGAATCTGCAGCCAACACGGTTGCAAAACCGTCTGAGCCTCTGATTCAACCCTCCACCCGGCTCTGCACCAAATGTCTGCAGTCGGTTTTGTCAACGATGCTGCAGATGGTGAGCTCTGCCTTCATCTCGTAAGCAAGACCGGCAGCCTTCACCAAATCAGATATCCGCTGGAATCCAGAGAGAATTTCCTCAGATCCAAAGCGATACATGTCATTAGTGCCGACATGTGTCACCACCTGCAGCTGGCTGCACCCTGTGCTCTTCATGGCATCCGGAAGGACCCGTTCCACATCAGGAATGACTCCACCCAGAATGCACACGGAGTGCACACTGGATCTCTTCCCCTCCTTAGCCGCCATATCCCTAAGGGGCCCCATTACGCGCCTAACTTTGGAGCTCCCAACTACCAATAAGCCCACCCTCTGCAATTGCGCGGACCTTGAATGCTCATCCTCTGAAACAGGGCAGGCAGCTGCATCTGGCTCAGCCAGAGACAGTACCTGAAACCTGTTTGTCGGAAGTACCGGGGAGGCTTTCTGATCGGCCTCCGGGGACGTCTTTCGCTGCCTGCCACACCTTGGAACGACCTCCCAATCAACCACAGGCGAGGGCTCAGCCCCACTGCGGGCAGCAACCGGGGCAACCACAGAGGCAGACAAATCTGGGGACAGACGGGACGAGGTTGACATCCCCGTGATACCCAAGTCCGGCTACCCCACAGTGGTGCTCATTGACAACATCCTCAAGCTGCACGACCGAAGTCAGTGCCGCCTGCAGCTGTGAGCGAAGGGATGCCAACTCAGCCCTCATCTGAACACAGCAATCACAGTCCCTGTCCATTCTAATCGATGTTGAACAACAGTTACTGAAACACGAGTCCGTGCCTAGATAAAGCAAGGGAAACACGCAAAGAATGTATGAACTAACCTGTAGAAATGCCTAACGACTGCGCTACAATCTGCCTGAATTTACGATTACAGTAACTAAAACTCGAAATTACACCTCCTATACGAAACTATGTAACAAATAAGTGAGCTAGGAGTATACGACTTGCTGCTGGCAGCTGCTTATCCAACGGCGGAAGGGAGCACAAATGTAACAAGTTAGAGAAAAAATTCACAGATGCAATCAGGAAAGGGGAATTATAAATTTATCGCCACTTACATAGAATGAATGACAATAGTCTCAAAAGACGGACTTAGCCGCATCGATGAAGGACAGTAACAACAGGTTAACAGAAACGCATGAAAATATGAAGGAACTGGTATAGCTAAGGAAATCATTCAGATAGAGCTTAGGCTCAAAACACACCTAACAACTTATTCACTGAGAAGCTTTCTCGAAGAATTACAAGATGGGCTGAAAAACGGAAGAAGAAACGCAGAGGTGTCGGGAGAAAAATAAGTAAAGGAACTACAGGTTGACTATAATTAAAATTAAACTTCCAAAACGCTGTAGAAATAACAACACTGGTCAGAATGATGTCAAATTGCAACGAAATATTATCGGAGAAGGAGGTAAACGTATGGCAGAAGGAAAAACAGTGTGAAAATTTATCTATATCTGGCGCTGTATGTGTCAGATTACATAAATGAAAACACCCGTCATGCATACGACTCATTGAAGATGGTATAAATACGCCGGGTGCACGGCTTTTCCTCCTTTCGCGTGTGCGATGTTCTCCATGACTGTCTCAATGCAGGATCGCGCTCTGCTTGTAAGGCTGTATTACAAGAATGATGACTGCGCACACGTCGCTCTGCAGAAGTTCCGGACACTGAAGGGTTTGAAAACCAGCGTTGGTCCGATTACTGCCGTGGGTCTGGAGAAAAAGATTTGGAAATTGGAAAAGACGGGTTCTTTTGGTGAGCAACCTGGTACAGGGAGGAAACGAATTGATTCGACTTCAGTGGAAGCAGTGGCCACAGCAGTGCAGGAGGAGACGAGTGGTGGTGTGCAAACGTGTAGTGCACGGAAAATTGCCTGAACATTGGACATACCCGTGAGCTATCCATCAAAATTACCCATGTGCACGAGTTGCTTCCTGTTGACCAGCTAGCAAGAGAGACCTTTGCTTTAGAATCTCTTGCTCGCATGGAAGTGAACAATCATTGGCTGTGGAAGATTTTGTGGACAGACGATGCCCACTTCCATCTGACAGGATGTGTCAATACACAGAATTGTCGAATATGGGCAACGGAAAATTCACAGGAAATTCAAGAAGTACCACTTCATCCTGAAAAGGGCACTGTGTGGTGCGGGTTTACGGCATCATTTATCATAGGGCAACATTTTTTCGAAGAGATAGGTGCTTCCTATCCTGTTACCGGTCACTGGTAGGTGCTAGGAGTGTCTTTTGCGCAACCTCGTAATTCCAGCTCTCCAACAGTGTCGATGTGTGGATAGGATCACTTTTATCCAAGGTGGCGCACCTTCGCACATCGCAAATCCAGTTAAGCAGCTTCCGAAGCGCCATTTCGATAATACTAGAAATATCATCCGCCATTTCCCTACAGCCTGGCCGTCCCGATCACCTGATTTTAATTTGTGTTCCTTCTGGCTGTAATGCTATCTGAATGAAAGATGTGTTCAGTGTCCTGATTGCAAACTTAGCTGCATTAGAGGCACGCATTGTGCAACACATTCTGAACGTGACCCCGGAAACACTTCGATCAGTTGTGGAATATGCTATTTCTCGATTTCAATTTGTTGCAGAAGATAGCATACTGAACATGTTTTACGCTAGTCACACGTAAATTAATGATCAGATTTTTTTGACTGATGATTTTTATGCGGTTTTTCGTCTCAGGACAATTAAAAATTGAGTTTTCCCATCCGATGTGATATGACCTTGTCGTGGTGGATGGGCTTACATGACTAATAGAGTCACACCGATAATTACCGGCGTCTCCGATGGCGCGCTCCTTCCTTGTGGGGGCCCTCTCTGAGGGCACTCCTGCCTTAGGTGATCGTCCACACCTCAGGTCTCACCTGCCGAGAAACGGACGGAGGACGGAGGGATCACCCATGCACATTGAGTAGTACAGTTTGTTTAACGCCAAACGTACACCTTGGGCATTGTTGTATGATTCATTTGTCATTTGAAGTCGACCACTATTAAATTGTGCTCGTAGCGCCATCTATTGCTACATTTATTTTTCTTCTGCCATAGGTTTTCCCCCTTCTCCGATAATAAATGGTTCAAATGGCTCTGAGCACTTTGCGACTTAGCTGCTGAGGTCATCAGTCGCCTAGAATTTAGAACTAATTAAACCTAACTAACCTAAGGACATCACACACATCCATGCCCGAGGCAGGATTCGAACCTGCAACCGTAGCGGTCGCTCGGCTCAAGAACCGCACGGCCACTCCGGCCGGCTCTCCGATAATATTCCGATGCAATTTGACGTCATTCTGAGCAGATGTGTTATTTCTGTAGCGGTTTAAAAGTTTAACTTAAATTATAATAGCCCTGTATATCGAGCTCTGTGCGCAAAGGAAAGGCTGCTTGAGTTACGTAAGCAACTGGCACGACTTCGGGGTAGCAATATGATGAACCGTCGGTAGCAACAGTGTGAGTTAGCATGCTTTGCACTGCTGCACTGCATATAAAAGACAGACACCTGGAATCAACCCGATCGCTAATCATACTTCACATATGAGCTTCACGAGCAAAAAAAAAAAAAAAAAAAAAAAAAAAAAAAAAAAAAAAAAAAAAAAAAAAACGAACTGACTTTCAAGGAGGAAAAACGAACAGAATTTCACGGGCAAAAGAAAAATGAGCAAAGTGTCGTGAAACGAGATTTATTCGCCGTTCTGTTTTATTGGCCCCAAAACTTTTTTAGGATTTCCCGTCCTTTTTCAAGTTTTTCTGCTTTTCCTATATAAGTCGAATCCAAGTACTCGGCTGTGTATACACATTCTGGGTTTATCACTGTTTTAAAGTTCTGTAATTTTGCTTGGGAGGAGATAGCTCTCTTATTGTACAAGTCTTTAGTCGACCGGAAGGCCATTTCCGTGTTTCTTGTCCTGAGTGTATCAGCCTCCACTTCACGATCGTTCTGCCCCCCCCCCCCCCTCCCTCCTCCCTCACTGTCCCCAGTCCTCCCCCACCCCTTCCCTTCCCCATCTCCCTCTAAAAAAATGGTTCAAATGGCTCTGAGCACTATGGGACTCAACTGCTGTGGTCATCAGTCCCCTAGAACTTAGAACTACTTAAACCTAACTAACCTAAGGTCATCACACACACCCATGCCCGAAGCAGGATTCGAACCTGCGACCGTAGCACCAGCGCGGCTACGGACTGGAGCGCCTAGAACCGCACAGGTACCACGGCCGGCCCATCTCCCTCTCTTGGGAGTATGTTTTGTGCCTACGTCCGGAGACAGACGCTTGTGACTGTAAGACGTGGAATACAAACGTCTCAAAAATGAGATCGACAGGAAATGCAAAATGGCTAAGCGGGGATGGCTAGAGGATAAATGTAGAGGCGTATCTCACCAGGGGTAAGATAGATACTGCCTACAGGAAAATTAAAGAGACCTTTGGAGAAAAGAGAATCACTTGCATGAATATCAAGAGCTCAGATGGAAACCCAGTTCTAAGCAAAGAAGGGAAAGGAGAAAGGTGGAAGGAGTATATAGAGGGTCTATACAAGGGCGACGTTCTTGAGGACAATATTATCGAATTGGAAGAGGATGTAGATGAAGATGAAATGGGAGATATGATACTGCGTGAAGATTTTGACAGAGCACTGAAAGACCTTAGTCGAAACAAGACCCCGGGAGTTGACAACATTCCATTAGAACTACTGACAGCCTTGGGAGAGCCAGTCCTGACAAAACTCTACCATCTGGTGAGCAAGATGTATGAGACAGGCGAAATACCCTCAGACTTCAAGAAGAATATAATGATTCCAATCCCAAAGAAAGCAGTATTGACAGATATGAAAATTACCGAACTATCAGTATAATAAGTCACGGCTGCAAAATACTAAAGCGAATTCTTTACATACGAATGGAAAAACTAGTAGAAGCCGACCTTGAGGAAGATCAGTTTGGATTCTGTAGAAATATTGGAACACGTGAGGCAATACTGACCCTACGGCTTATCTTAGAAGCTAGATTAAGGAAAGGCAAACCTACGTTTCTAGCATTTGTAGACTTAGAGAAAGCTTTTGACAATGTTGACTGGAATACTCTCTTTCAAATTCTGAAGGTGGCAGGGGTAAAATATAGGGAGCGAAAGGCTATTTACAATTTGTATAGAAACCAAAAGGCAGTTATAAGAGTTGAGGGGCATGAAAGGGAAGCAGTGGTTGGGAAGGGAGTAAGACAGGGTTGTAGCCTCTCCCCAATGTTATTCAATCTGTATATTGAGCAAGCAGTGAAGGAAACTAAAGAAAAATCGGAGTAGGTATTAAAATCCTTGGAGAAGAAATAAAAACTTTGAGGTTCGCCGATGACATTGTAATTCTGTCAGAGTCAGCAAAGGACTTGGAAGAGCAGTTGAACGGAATGGATAGTGTCTTGAAGGGAGGATATAAGATGAACGTCAACAAAAGCAAAACGAGGATAATGGAATGTAGTCGAATTAAGTCGGGTTATGTTGAGGGTGTTAGATTAGGAAATGAGACACTTAAAGTAGTAAAGGAGTTTTGCTATTTGGGGAGCAAAATAACTGATGATGGTCGAAGTAGAAAGGATATAAAATGTAGACTCGCAATGGCAAGGAAAGCGTTTCTGAAGAAGAGAAATTTGTTAATATCGAGTATAGATTTAAGTGTCAGGAAGTCGTTTCTGAAAGTATTTGTATGGAGTGTAGCCATGTATGTAAGTGAAACATGGACGATAAATAGTTTAGACAAGAAAAGAATAGAAGCTTTCGAAATGTGGTGCTACAGAAGAATGCTGAAGATTAGATGGGTAGATCACATGACTAATGAGGAGGTGTTGAATAGGATTGGGGAGAAGAGAAGTTTGTGGCACAACTTGACAAGAAGAAGGGATCGGTTGGTAGGACATGTTCTGAGGCATCAAGGGATTACCAATTTAGTATTGGAGGGCAGCGTGGAGGATAAAAATCGTAGAAGGAGACCAAGAGATGAATACTCCAAGCAGATTCAGAAGGATGTAGGTTGCAGTAGGTACTGGGAGATGAAGAAGCTTGCACAGGATAGAGTAGCATGGAGAGCTGCATCAAACCAGTCTCAGGACTGATGACCACAACAACAACAACATCAACATTTGATGACCATCAATTTCCTAGCATCGACGATCAGGTCACTCATGTTACGGAAGTTATTCTTACAGCCGCGGAACGCTCAGTACCTCGTACCTCTCCTTTGCCCCAACGCCTCCCGGTTCCTTGGTGGAACGAAACGTGCCGTGACGCAATACGCGAGCGGAGACGTTTTCCGGCACCATCCTACGTTGGCCAACTGTATCCGGTATAAGCTGTTACGTGCGCTATGCCGTAACATCATCCGCGATAGCAAGAAGGCAAGCTGGGACTTCTTTATCAGCTCCTCTAACACCTTCACTGCCTCATCTGTAGTTTAGAGTAGAATTCGACGGTTATCCGCCACGTTTAGTTTCTCCCCGATCTCTGGGCCTACTGTCACACAAGTTACCTTAGTGAACCCCGTCGAAATTTCTAACTCACTGAGTGAAAACTCTGCTCATATTTCGAGCTCTTCAAATTACCTGCCAGCCTTTCTCCCAAAGAAACGAGCAGCAGCAGTGCGACCTCTTGCTTTTTCCTCTCAAAATCGCGAAATCTATAAATAGTCGATTGTAACATCGAAACTAAAATATTTTATAAAGTGATTCCTTGCCATTAATGTTATCTCGAAATATGACATACTACGTATAAATTTATATGGAAGTTTACAGAAAAGTAACTGAGATAATATTGACCTGTCCAAAATTCGAAAAATAATACTGGTATCGACAACTACTGTTGAGGAAATGTGATATTAAAGGAGGATGTCCCGTTACAATAGGATGCATACTCCGTTAAACCCGATTCAGGACTCAGTGTCTTTCGATGTGGTGTTTAATCGACCATCGGAGTTTCTAATTTAATCTTTGGATCAATGATTTAATGTGCAGCTGGGATATGGTAGTCATCCCTCCGCATGCCTATCTTGCTAGTTGTCGTTAGCAGTTAACGTTGTTTTTCATAGAATGTTGATGCTAAGCTTTGCAATTCCTTAATATAGTAAATAATCAGTTTATGTTTCATTTACATTTTTACTCGAAGAAGAACGCAGTTCCCTTCAATTCACTGATTTATTCCTTTGATTGAACGTTAGTTATACAGGGTGTTACAAAAAGTACCGGCCAAACTTTCAGGAAACATTCCTCACACACAAATAAAGAAAAAATGTTGTGTGGAAATGTGTCCAGAAACGCTTGATTTCCATGTTAGAGCTCATTTTAGTTTCGTCAGTATGTACTGTACTCCCTCGATTCACCGCCAGTTGGCTCAATTGAAGGAAGGTAATGTTGACTTCGGTGCTTGTGTTGACATGCGACTCATTGCTCTACAGTACTAGCATCAAGCACATCAGTACGTAGCATCAACAGGTTAGTGTTCATCACGAACGTGGTTTTGCAGTCAGTGCAGTGTTTACATATGCGGAGTTGGCAGATGCCCAATTGATGTATGGATTAGCACGGGGCAATAGCCGTGGCGTATCGAGACAGATTTCCAGAACGAAGGTGTCCCGACAGGAAGACGTTCGAAGCAATTGATCGGCGTCTTAGGGAGCACGGAACATTCCAGCCTATGACTCACGACTGGGGAAGACCTAGAACGACGAGGACACCTGCAATGGATGGGGCAATTCTTCGTGCAGTTTACGATAACCCTAATGTGAGCGTCAGAGAAGTTGCTGCTGTACAAGGTAACGTTGTCCACGTCGCTGTATGGAGAGTGCTACGGGAGAACCAGTTGTTTCCGTACCATGTACAGCGTGTGCAGGCACTATCAACAGCTGATTGGCCTCCACGAGTACACTTCTGCGAATGGTTCATCCAACAATGTGTCAATCCTCATTTCAGTGCAAATGTTCTCTTTACGGATGAGGCTTCATTCCAACGTGATCAAATTGTAAATATTCACAATCAACATGTGTGGGCTGACGAAAATCCGCACGCAATTGTGCAATCACGTCATCAACACAGATTTTCTGTCAACGTTTGGACAGGTATTGTTGGTGATGTCTTGATTGGGCCCCATGTTCTTCCACCTACGCTCAATGGAGCACGTTATCATGATTTCATACGGGATACTCTACCTCTGCTGCTAGAACATGTGCCTTTAGAAGTACGACACAACATGTGGTTCATGCACGATGGAGCTCCTGCACATTTCAGTCGAAGTGTTCGTACGCTTCTCAACAACAGATTCGGTGACCGATGGATTGGTAGAGGCGGACCAATTCCATGGCCTCCACGCTCTCCTGACCTCAACCCTCTTGGCTTTCATTTATGGGGGTATTTGAAAGCTCTTGTCTACGCTACCCCGGTACCAAATGTAGAGACTCTTCGTGCTCGTATTGTGGACGGCTGTGATACAATACGCCATTCTCCAGGGCTGCATCAGCGCATCAGGGATTCCATGCGACGGAGGGTGGATGCATGTATCCTCGCTAACGGAGGCCATTTTGAACATTTCCTGTAACAAAGTGTTTGAAGTCACGCTGGTACGTTCTGTTGCTGTGTGTTTCCATTCCATGATTAATGTGATTTGAAGAGAAGTAATAAAATGAGCTCTAACATGGAAAGTAAGCGTTTCCGGACACATGTCCACATAACATGTTTTCTTTCTTTGTGTGTGAGGAATGTTTCCTGAAAGTTTTTCCGTACCTTTTTGTAACACCCTGTATAGGATGAGTCACTAACTATTGCCACCAAGAACAAATCCGAAATTATGATAGGAGCTGAAAAGTTTGTGGGACAAAAGTTGCATGGGACAACGGGGGCCATAATATGACGTTGGTTTTTTGTTGCTAGGTGGGGTCGCTTCAGAGATATGAAAGTCAACTTGGTTTTTCTAAAATGGGGTGCTATAGTTGGGTACTTATTTTCTGATAGCGGCTATCGAAACGAATCCAATGATGTGTAACAGCAAGGTCTTTGAAGTTCTACGAAGGTCACAAAGGTGGCATGAACGTCCATTTACAGAACGTCTTCCAAGTCATCCATTGGTATCAATGCAGTGCTGCAATCTTCTTATCATGGATTGAGTAGTATTCCTTATCACATCGGCACTTATCGAAGCACATGCTGTGACAATTCTCTCTCGCATATCTTCAGGTGTAGTTGGAACCTCTTTATAAACAATGTCTTTTACGAATCCCCATAAGAAAAAATCCAGAGGCGTCAAGACTGGCGGACGAGACGGTCATACCGTATCTCCTTCGCGTCTATGCAGCTCATTTCTAGCCATCAGCGAAAAATGTGCCGGACACCCATCGTGTTGATACCACGTTCTGTTCGTTGTTCCTAAAGGTATTTCTTACAATAATAGACCTAATGTTTCTCGCAGTAATGTGGCCGACTTTCTACCATTAAGATTTTCTTCGATGAAATAGGGGCCTATAATTCTGTCCTCCAAAATCCCACATCATACATTCACCGACGACGGTTTTTGGTCTGCAACTTGCCGCAGCGAACATGGATTTTCAGTTGCCCAATAATGCATTTAAGAAAATTAACGTTTCAATGGCTCGTTAATGTAGCCTCGTCAGTAAATAAAATCAAATTAATAAATGTGTTATCCCTGTGAATCTGAAGTCGAGCCCATCGGCAGAATAAAAAAAAAAAAAAAGATCAAATGGCTCTAAGCACTATTGGACTTAACATCTGAGGTCATCAGTCCCCTGGACTTAGAACTACTTAAAACTAACTAAACTAACTAACCTAAGGACATCACACAAATCCATTCCCGAGGCAGGATTCGAACCTGCGACCGTAGCAGCAGCGCGGTTACGGACTGAAGTCGACAGAATTCGGTGTGACGCATACAATCCGTACCAGTTAGTTCTTGGTTGAGACTGATATGGTAAGGATGATATTAATGACGGTGCAGAACACGAACAATACTACTCTGGCTCATGCTAGATTCCGTTGCGATTTGACACGAACTAACACAAGGATCTCGAACCGCAGCGGCCAGGGTACCAATTTCCGTTTCCTCGTTAGTAACTTTCGTTTGCCGGATATATTTCCGATGCGTTAAAGATCCAGTTGTTCTCAATTTATCATACACATATTTAAATGTACGACATGTAGTGTGAGTACGTTGAGGATATCTTTCAGCTTATAGGTCTCTAGGTCTCACTGAATTTCGTTGACATTCTCCGTAAATGAGAAGCATGTCGACTTGTTCTTCGAAGGAATACATCATTCACATTCGCTTTATTCGACGATACTAGTCTTACCGTTCCTATTAGTGTTGTATTACGAAACCGTCGAATGGTGTTTACATGTCAATGACAATTTAGTTGGATATCCGGCGAATATTTATTATTTGCACGATATACGTGAGATAATGGTCAGAGTATATGCTTCGATAAGTGCCGAAGTGATAAGGAATACTACTCAAACGATGATAAGAAGATTGCAGCACTGCATTGATACCAATGGTCATCACTTCGAACACCTTCTGTAAATGGACGTTCGTGCCTCCTTTTTGACCTTGGTTGACCTTCAGAGACCTTACTGTTACACATCATTGGATTCGTCTCGATGGCCGCTATCAGAAAATGAGTACCAAACTATAGCATCCAATTAAAAAAAAAAGTTGACCTTCATATCTCTGAAGCGACCCCACCTAGCAACAAACAACCAACGTCATATTATGGCCCCCGTTGTCCCATGCAACTTTTGTACCACAAACTTTCCAGCTCCTATCATAGTTTCGGATTTTTTCTTGGTGGCAATAGTTAGTAACTCACCCTGTATAGTAGGATTATTGCAGTTTCCCACCTTACGATTCTATGTTTGAGAATTTCAAGACAGCGATGTTGTTGCGTATTTTACAGTTAACATAGAGTCTTGAATGGGGAGTGTGACAGAGCCGGGATAGGTTCATTACTCCGATAGGTTCCACACATACCGCAGGATATTGCAAAAATGACTTTCTTTTTTTTAAGGTTTATTTAAAAACGAAGAATTGTACTACTGTTGCTCTGGCTAAGTGATATCTCTGTTCTTTTTTTTAAATTTGTTATTAGTAAAAAATTTTAAAAAATGTTACAACCGAGACCAAACAAATACCGAAAAATACCGGTTATTCAGAACGAAAATATCGGTATCGGATTTAAGCAGTCGGTTTTTCCCACCCCTAGCCCATATGGCAAGCGGCCTCCACCTGAATGTATCTTACATCATTTTTCAAAAATTTTTTAATGGCTTTAAGCCGATTCACAATGACGGCCAGCGCAACGTGTCTGGGCTGGTGCAGAAGTCCATTAGGCAGAAGACAGTAGCAAAAAACACAGTTTGGCCGGTGGCGCCCTCGGTGAGCGAGCTAGGCCGGCCTCTTACAGCGAAGAGGCGGGCAGAGGGCAGCCCGCGGCTACTCAATCAGCCGGGGTCGCCGCTCCCGAGTCGTCCGCGGCCACTTGCCTTGCCGTGTGTCCCGTCGATAGGGGCCGGCGGTGGCGCACTGCGACGGGGTCCCGCAGCGGAGGACTCCACTGTGGCCGCTGCTACTGTCTGGGTACTGTGCTGGCATGTGCCAAAGGAGCTGGTACCAGCTACCTAACGTCGTGTAGGGTCCCTGCAGCGCGCTGGAAGTAGTGCTGGAGGGAACATTCACACCATGAATCCTGCAGGGCTGTCCATAAATCCGTAGAGCACGCCGGGGTGATTGGTGAGGAGGGGGGGGGGGGGGAGGTGGAGATCTCTTCCAAGCAGCTCGTTGCAACATTTCCGAGATATGCTCAATAATGTTCATGTCTATGGAGTTTGGCGGCCAGAGGAAGTGTTTAAACTAACAAGTGTGTTCCTGGAGCCACTCTGTAGCAATTCTGGACGTGTGAGGTGTCGCATTGTCCTGCTCAAATTGACGGACATGAGTGCAGGTGATCAGACAGGATGCTTACATACGTGTCACCTGTCAGAGTCGTATCTAGATGTATCAGGGGTCCCATATCACTCCAACTGCACACGTCGCACTCCATTACAGACCCTCCACCAGCTTTAAAAGTCCCCTGCTGACATGCAGGGTCTATGGGTTCATGAGGTTATCTCCGTACCCGTTCATGTCTATCCGCTCGACACGATTTGAAACGGGACTCGTCCTACCAAACAACACGTTTCCGGTCATCAACAGTCCAATGTCGGTGTTGAAGCGCCCAGGCGAGGCGTAAAACTTTGTGTCATGCAGTCATCATGGGTATACGAGTGGTCCTTCGGCTCCGAAAAGCTATATCGATTATATTTCGTTGAATGGTTCGCACGCTGACACTTGATGGCCCAGCACTGAAATTTGGAGCAATTTACTTATGTCACGTTGAACGAGTCTCTTCGGTCGTCTTTGGTCCCATTCTTGCAGGATCTTTTTCCGGCCACAGCAATGTCGGAGCTTTAATGTTTTACTGGAGTCCTGATATTCACGGTATACTCGTGTTATGGTCGTACGTGAAGTTTCCCACTACATCGCTTCATCGAACATGCTGTATCCCACTGCTCGTTCGCCGACTATAATACCACGTTCAGACTCAATTAAACCTTAATAACCTGCCATTGTATCAATCTAACAATTGTCGACCACAGCGCCGTCTTCTGCCTGTTTACATATCTCTGTATTTAAATACGCATGCCAGTAGCAGTTTCTTTGCCACTCCAGTGTATTTTTCTAATAATAATAACAGCAAGTAACAACGGCAATAATAACGACAGTACGAAAATAGTGTATAGACAATTCCAGAAAATTGATTTCGATTAACCAAAAGTAATCAAGAGAAATAATAATAATAACAAAAATAATAATTAAAATACTATCTGTAACAGGAAGAACTCTAAAAGTCTGTGATAAAGACCAAATGCAATTTTGATAGAAAACAAGAATCTTTGAATTCAATGTTTAGCTTTTGCGAATTACCTTAGAATGTTATCCGGAGACATACCAATAGTAACAAGAAAAATCATCATTTTGAAAAGAATTGGAGAAAAATAAGATGTCTTCAAATAACTAATACAAAAACAGATGTCAATTATAAAATATGCTTCAAGTTTCATGAACGCAGACTACGAAAAGATAAAAAGAGTCTATACATTTAAATATGTGGGTGAGGAAATACACAAGAACGATGGTTTTTTTTCTATTATTTTTATGGTTTTAGGGCGCAAAACTGCTACGGTCATAAGCGCCAATTCTGTGGCTTAGGAGGTGCAAAAAACCGAATTTTAAATCAGCAGCAATGGGAGCGAAACTCAAGAAGGAGGGAAAGTAAAAACGGAAGGAAATCTTAGAAATTTGCTATTGAAGGGGGATTGTTGTCCCAGAAAAAGATCTTCAAATGACCCATGTCATCTCACTTACACTGATAAAATCTAGGAAGCGATCAGCTAAGTGCGTGTCATCTGCAAAAACGGAAGATGGAACAGGAAAGGGAGATAATGACAGTGGCACGTAAAGTGCCCTCCGCCACACACCGTTGGGTGGCTTGCGGAGTATAAATGTAGATGTAGATGTAGATGTAGATGTAGATGTAGACAGCTATAAAAGGGCGCGTAGCGGAGTAAAATAGGGGCACTCAAGTAAAAGGAGTCTCACCGTCCACGGTTGAGACCAGTGGGGACAAAGCGGGGAAGGATCGCCACTTAAAAGATGTCCGTGGCTAAAAAGACAGTGCCCAATCCGGAGTCTAGTTAAAATTAGCTCCTCTCGACGACGAGACCGAGAGGAAGAGGTTCAAGCACAGGGAAGAGGTTTTATGTCCCGTAATTTATTAATGGGTAAGTGCAGACCAATTTGTGGGCCATAAAGGAGCAACAAGACGACGTAAAGAGCTCTGTAGATCGGCAAAGGGAACCATGCGAACAGCAGGGCGAGGGAGAGGGAGGCCTTTGCCGCTACATCGACTTCCTCCGCGGATACCGACAAGCCCTGGCATTCATAGGAATGCCACGGGGAAGCCCCCCAAGTGGAGCACGTGGAGGAACGTGGAGGAAGAGAGTGAACTGGATAAAGAGCTTTGGGGTTGAGAATAGAGCTGAGCGGATTCGAGCATATAATATACTGTATCCGCTTATGGCGACGAATATATTGGACAGCCTGGAGAACTGCGTAAAGCTCCGCAGTAAAAACCGAACACTGGTTGGGAAGCCGAAATCTAATAAGAGTGTTGCCAACAATATAGGCGCTCCCGACACCAAATGCGGTCTTTGAGTCATCAGTGGAAATAAATGTGGCATCCTTCATTTGTGCGCATAGAGCAGCAAATGCCCGACTATAAACTATAGGAGGGTACTATCCTTGTGAATCTGGCAAAGGTCACGGGGAAGGCAGGTCCGGGGCCGAAGCCAAGGTGGCGCTGTACCCCCATTTGTCAAGAAAGTTTTAGGAAATTGGAAGGGAATGGAATGTAACAGTTGACAGAAGCTGACTCCCAGTGGTAGCAGAGAGAAAGAGCGGCCTTCATACCCTAAATCCAAGGAAGCGTCGAAAAAAAAGAGCATGGGTCGAATGAGCAGGCATGGAAGACAGATGACTAGCGTAACAGCTCAGAAGGGCAGCCCGCCGGTTGGACAGCGGAGGTTCAGCAGTCTCAGCATAAAGGCTCTCCATGGAGCTGGTGTAAAAAGTGCCGGTGTAAAAAGCTCCAGACGCTAAACGCAATCCAAGGTGGTGGACAGAGTCGAGACGCCAAAGAATAGATGGCCATGTAGAGGAGTAAACTATGCTTCCATAGTCCAATTTCGATCGCACTAAGGCGCAATATAGGAAGAGGAGGACCACTCGTTTCGCTCCCCAGGAGGTACTGAAACGTCCCCTTAGAAAAATTATAAATGACTGCTTAAACTGACACACAATATTTTTAGCGAAACGCAATCTGACTTTCAAATATCCCTACAAAAGAATGGCCCTGACTGACAATAACCTATACCTTTCCTGAATCACTTACCTCACAAAAATCTTCGTTACTCAAACTACTGCAATACAGCGAGTGCCACTACTGCCAGCTAAATGAAAGATTCAAACTACTGAAGGCACTAACTACTGATAGGCATAGTTAGAAAATGAAAGATTTTGACAGAGAACAAACAATGTATTTACCTTAATAGTGTTCAAAAGTCATAATATATATATATCACTTCACGATATCCAGTCTTACAAATTTACTGTCTCTGTCCAG
This sequence comes from Schistocerca cancellata, assembly GCF_023864275.1. Taxonomy (NCBI): domain Eukaryota; kingdom Metazoa; phylum Arthropoda; class Insecta; order Orthoptera; family Acrididae; genus Schistocerca; species Schistocerca cancellata. The sequence goes on from NC_064630.1 coordinate 808,258,093, forward strand.
ATCATCCGCTGTCAAAACTCTGCCATCTCACTCCCCACATCCACCACTGCTGGCGGCTCACCTCCAACTGCGCAACGCTACGCGCTGTTAACAGCCAGCTGCCCAACACTACAATAGCAAATAACAATGCAAACCAGCCACAGACTGCACACAGCACAGCCAGTGATTTTCATACAGAGCGCTACGTGGTGTTACCAATAAAAAAACCTAAACAGCCTATTTACATAGTGTGGTGTGCATACTGTAAGACCTTCGGTACACACAACATCAGATTATTTGACTTGTCGCTCTAACGAAGTAGCCGAGTGTCAGCAATATGTCTCGTGGTCTTATCATGGCATGTTTATCTTCTGCCGTTAGGTCAGACGATAGAAATGCCACTTGCACGCTTAGAGTAGCAGATTGACGGTGACCAACTTTAAACAGAACTTGATTAATTTTCACACACATTTATTAAAATAATAAAAATCATAAACTTTACTTAACTTGATTCTGGATGCTATTTACAATTGACAATCTGAATTCCTTTGGTCTTGGTATGTTAATCTTAGTCTCACATATCTCTGATACTTGACAAAGTGTCTATACATTTATCTTCATGGCTATGTACAGGAATATGATAATCTTATTAGGTGCAGACTGAAACTTGACTACAGACTAATGCAGACTGACTAATCGGAGGTCTGTACACTCGTTTTAATACTCCGGGCTTTCAGATATCACTGCGCAAGTGTGATCCACGAGGAGAAAAGGTTCTATGTTAGCTGCGATCTCATTGGCTGTGTTACATATTAATATGTGGATCGGCGGAAGCAGAATTTGGTCCATCTCTAAGACAGCGCCATCTCGTAGTGCAGAGACGGACGAGCGCTGCGCCTGCACTGTTGTGCTTAGCGGGGCGCGCTCTAGTGGGAAAGTTGTGTACGCGCTGACTACATTAAACTATGTACACAACACATAGCCCCCATGCTCCCCACAAAAAATTCTACAAATTGTTTTGGGCAATGGCCAATAATGATTTGATAAAATTTTTCATAATTACAATAACAAAGATACCAAATGCACACACTTATTGTTACAATGTTGGTCAAAAGCTAAAATTTTCTCGCAGTCCATAAAGACAGTCCTGATCATTCATCACAGTATTAATTACAATTTTATGCACAAAGTCTGAGCAGTAAAAGAAAATGCACACGGAAGTAGTGGATTTCCATGCAGTCTTGAAGAAGTACTATTGTCCTTCCAACAGAAAGATAATGCTGACTCTTGACATGCAGACAGGTAATTGGCCACAACAGAGCAAACCCACAGCAGAGTCAGTCGAAGTTTTGAAGAATATTGGTAGGTAGGTCATCACAGAGTAGACTCACTGTAGTCCTGGTAGAGATTATGGTATTGGTGGGCCACCAGAGGTGCAGACCCACTGCAGTCCTTGTAGAGATAATGGTATTGGTGGGCCATCAAAGGTGCAGACCTGCTGCAGTCCTTGTAGAGACGGCCAGCAGCCATCTGTTGCGACTGTGCAGGTGCACAATCACCATCGAAGAGTCTTGCGGACAATATAGCAAATCCATAAACCACCACTTGTGCACTCACAAAGTTTTTGGAACTGTCCTTAGAACCAGCAATGCTGTTAACCAGTTCCTTCCTGAATTATTAACACACGTGCAAACACTAACTGTTCCAACTTCTCACATATCGTGCATATATTATGACCAACAGAAACGTGTGCAGTGAAATGTAACTTAATTTGAAGAACTGGTGTCTATACTAATATAAATTTACAACATAAGAATATAATTACAAAGGTACAAAATACATCATTAAAGAACATACAATACAGATAACATTTGCAGTAATAGGGGCTTTACAAAAGAATAGAAATAAACATATACATCAGTGTTACAGGAATTATGACATAAGTAAATAAATAAAATAGTGAGAATAGTTTCGAAACATTAATTTCACACATGAGCATTAAAACAGAACAGAATAAATAGTGTCTAAACATCTTTACAAAGTAAATAACACATTCTTAGAAAATTCTACAATATAACTTATCAGATAAACATATAAAGACAGGAAAAACACAAATACACAAGGGTACAAAAACACATAGTGGAATAACACAAAAGGACAGGACAGGATTTGTTAGTAGTGTGACATTTGGTACTGCAGTCCAACCCAAAACTTCATTTCATAGATGTTTCCTCTTATTTCACTTTTTTTTATACCTTGTCAATGCATTTCTTCCAATTCATCACAACTCATTCTCTTATATAGCGTACCCCCTCTTAAGCTAACTTAAATCTACTGAGCTCAGATGCTAAACTAAGGGACGAGGCAATGTAGCAGCACATAACAGATTAACACAAACAGCAATAATAAAAAATGCAAATTGGCAAAGCAAGCAGCAGTATATCTAAATTAGCAAAGCAATTGCAATATTACAACTAATATAAGGCAATGTGCAGCAAACAAGAAAAATAAATCAGTAGTGAAACTGGCTTAACAGAGTAATACAAAGTGAAATTCAGTAGCACTATGCCTGGCAAACAGCAGCAGCAAATGCAGTAACTTACATCTAAACATGACAAAGCTCAAGCAGTAAAAATATCACAGTAAAGATGGCCATATCTAATACCTATGTCACATCTTAACACTAGAGTGATGCATCACGATAAGTTACTCTAGCTGACAAGTTACCAAATCATTAAAAAATTATTTATGCAATTCCTGTCAAGGGAAATGTCTATTTGTGTTCCCTTTTTTTGGGAAAGTAGATCATAAAATTATTGTTTAATGGATCTGTAGACAGAAAATATTTACATTAGTACATCTATTAAATTTTATATTAACCAATGCTGCAATGCAGCTAGAAACTAGATATTAAACGAAATAGGCAAATATATAAACGTCATTCAGTAACCATATGGCATCTCCTAAGGAAGTAAAAAAAATCTCTCAATTAGCAAGACAATAGACGTAAAATGTTTCTCATCATTTCATTAGGCATTTTAGTAAATATCATAAATTAAGAGTTCCACAGCGTAATCATATGTGTCCAAGTTTGAGCGTGTCGTATTTGCGATGTTTTCTACAAATAAATGTCAATAGTGATGACAATGGCCTCCTTTTTTCTCTACCAGTGCCTCTGAAAGGCATACACTAATGGCTTTTTTTTTCAGGTGACTGTCACTCGGATGGGCCTCCACAGCACATTACGTCAAGGTCATCTACCTTCTTTACTGAAATATTTATGGCAGCAGTTTCCACTTCAGAGACAGTCTCATTTAAAGTAAAACAATTCAATGGTTAGAAATTTACATTAGAAGTGTGTAGAAACAAAATATTATATATAACAGTGTCCAAAAAGTTTTGTCAGCATTGTGGTAACTAACATTCATGTATGTACACACATTTCATAACTCTTAAAGTACGATTCTTGGTTTCCAACATCCTGTTCATAAATCAGAGTTCCTAACCACTACTCCTTATTCCCTACCTTATTACACATGTACATATTCATATTCATCAACACGTCTTCAATATTTCATCATAATAAATACATAGCATAATCAGATTCCACATATAGCATCATCTCATTGATCATAAACATACCTCAAAAGCATAATACACATTGTCGTCGTAATAATAACATCATAACACCTCAGTCAAATCTCAAAAACGTCGTGGCTTTCTGCAATAATTTCAAAACCTAAAAAAATTCTCTGCTCATTTCAATATTGTCATCTACCTCAATCGTACTTTAAAATCGTGATCCCATACCAAACACATCATTCAAAGCTCTCATAGTATCACAATGGTTCCGAAAAACTATGAACAGTTCACACAGTACAGACAAAATACAGTTTCATAAGTGTGAAGTTATCCATCTGTGTAATTATGTAAACATATGTCACTGATGCAGTAAAAAAAAATGTTTGTCTCTCTCAGTTAAATGATCAGATAGCTGTGAATTTTATGTGTTAGAGAAATATGGTACCAATGTGTAAAGTTGTATAAGCAAATACCATTTTCGGTAGGGCTCCTTGTGCTTGCCAAACACATGGTACACAAAGTAAGTGTGTACCCCCCTGAGGATTAATGTAATTATATGTGGTGTCACCGCCAGACACCACACTTGCTAGGTGGTAGCCTTTAAATCAGCCGCGGTCCGCTAGTATATGACGGACCCGCGTGTCGCCACTGTCAGTGATTGCAGACCGAGCGTCACCACACAGCAGGTCTAGAGACACTTTCTAGCACTCACCCCAGTTGTACAGCCGATGTTGCTAGCAATGGTTCACTGACAAATTACGCTCTCATTGCCGAGACGATAGTTAGCATAGCCTTCAGCTACGTCATTTGCTACGACCTAGCAAGGCGCCATATTCAATTGCTATTCATCTTGTGATGCCTGTACCGTCAGACCGATGTACACCTATTATGGATTAAAGTTAAGTATTCCAGAAGATCCGTACTTTGTTACTACACTAAACTCCTATAACTGTTCCAAACGTCACGCCAGCCTCCGTGAGCTTAGACGCGTGCCTTTCGGCTACCGGTCATAGTGGATTGGCTGTCTGGCCAATCCACTACATTATACCCTCAGATGTTACAGATTACAGCAATGGAATGAAATGTATCACGAAAAACCTTTGTATCTTTGTAATTCAAAAATCCTTAAAAATAAATGTTTTAAGTACAAAATTAATCACTCAAATACATGTACTGTAGCGCTAATGTGTGCGTCTTGTTGTAAGGTAATTCTGTGGAAGTCAATGTACTTACCTCGTAATAAACAAAAGCGAAATGCTATGCATATAGATATCGTAGTTATTACGTACAGTACCGTATCAAGAAAGTACTATACTGTAACGTATTGTTGCGCTACGAAAAAGGCTGTCTCATTGAAGCTATACCACAAAAGTTACTACTAAAACAGGTTTTACTTTCCAGAAGAATTCAGAAAAACAAAACAGATACACCGCAAAAGCAACAATGTAAATTGTGTCACACATTAGTAGTGTCGTGATATAATCATGTACCTGTCAAATAAACTAACCACTGTGTCTCAGAAAGTACTTTAAATCCAGAAGGTATTTTCAAATATACCAAAATGTTGCATTAAAATCTCATTAGTAGTACCGGTATATGTTCTAAGTATGTGAGCATTATAGTCGTTACGTAATCCTGCAACTAACAAGCAAGAATGTACACACACAATAACAGTGTTCACTATCACAATGCAGTGGTAATTACTGTCTAAATATGATCCCTAGGTTCTAGACTGGATAGTTAGCTTCAAAATATTGTTGCATGTTAACAGTTTCTCAGTGTGACAAATTGTACCAGTAGCGTGAAGTGAAAAATTTTATGGCAAAGACTAAGTTAAAGAGCAGATTATCTTTCAATAAACGGTTACATGTGAAATGTGGTGCAATCCTTTACCCTTTCTAGTGCACAGAGTTTCAACTTCAAAGTAATTATCATGTTGTATACGTCGGTAAGGAATGCTAAAATTTTTTCTCAAGGTTAGCGTCTATGTTATTTTTCGCTGAGCCAGCCGGCACACGTGGCTGCCTGTGGTCCGAGTCATTGTCAGTCTCTTTGTTGTCGCGTGTCGTTATTGGGATTTGGAGGTCTAACTTCTACAAATTCGCCTTCTCGAGAGGGCCCTGCCCTGTTTGAATCCCGCCAGTTCTGATGTGATTCAGGTCTGTCGTTACGATTATATCATCTGTAGTCATGTCGGTAGATTCCATAATTTCTTTCTAGTCGGTCATGTGGTGGAGAATTTCTCCCTGAATCGTAACTGCGCGCTGAACTGTTGCGTCTGAAGTTATTCTGTCTCCCTTGATAATAATTGTTTTGGTTCCCATGTTGCCTGTTTCTATGGTTATCTCTGTCATATTCATTACTACAAAAGTGCGATCTTTCTCTGTAACTATTATTCTGCCAACGGTTGTCATACGGGTGGTGTCAGTTTTGGTCACGATTTGTGTTGTGAGAATAGCCTTGTCGTGTCCAGTTATTATTTCTTTCATCGCGGAATTGCGACGGATGTGACCTGAAATTGTTGTGTTCCTGTTTTCGCGTTCCGCGATTGTCAGTGTCAATTTCTAATTCTTGTAAGAGTCCCTGAAAAGCTTCAATGTCGTCTTTGCAACGTCCTGCCAAAATAATATGTCGTAAATGTTCAGGCAATTTGATTAAGCAAATGCAGATGACTTCTGAGGGGCTGTATGGGTTTCAAAGATACTGATTCTTATGTAACATGTCTTCGAAATATTTGACATGACTGGAAAATTCAGATTGTTCGAAATGTTTCATCATTATGATGCTATGTTTTACTCGGTCTTCTGTAGCATGAGACCAATATGCTGAGAGGAAGGCATGATAAAATTCTCCTTCACTGTAACAATCGTGAATAACTGATCGCATTCTTACAGCTGGTTCATTCTCTAAGTATCCACACATAAATTCTAACCTGTGCTCCAATGACCAGTTGGGAGGAAAACAATGAGAGAACTGAAGGAGCCATGCTTGTGGATGAATGTCGTTGCCAGAATTCTTAAATGTTTTGAATTTGCGTGTAGTAATGAACAGCTTATAGTCAAAATCATCATGTCGGCGAGTCGCATATCGGTCATTGCTACTTCGTTTCGACGGTTCCTTCTCAAAATTCAGTGCGCCTTGCCAATTTCTTTCATAATTTCCGAAGTGCCCTATGTTATTATTTTGTGGCTGTTCCGTATTTCTATGTCCCTCTTCCCGTATTGGAGCACGAGTGTCCTCTGAAATATGTAATTCTTGTATTACCTTCGTCAACTGATCTTGTACTGTGTATTGATTTGATTTTGATTTTGTTTGAATTTTCTAATTTGTTCATAGTCTTCTGTGTCAGTGAAGGCTACAGGTCTTGTGTCATTCAGATCATCATCTACCTTTGTAGATAAGTTAGTGAACTGATCCGAAAATTCGGCTACTTTCTCTGATAATGAACTGATTTCCTGAGTGTGTTTTTCTGAAGCAAGTTTCAAAGTGTCCATTTGTGTTGATATCGTATCTACTGTGTCCTTCAAGTTTTTCTGAGTTTTTGCAAGTTGCGTAACCGAATCGGTAGATGCAACTGAGTCAATTTTAGCTTGCAAGGTGTCGTGATTTTCATGAACAATAGTTTGCAGTTCTTTTATGGCTGCTTCGTGATTCTGTAATGCATTTTCATGACGCGAAAAAATAGGTTAAAAATTCTCACAAATTTGTATTTTTATGTCATTAAAGACTTTTTGACATTTCGATTCGATTTTAAGTAACTCAGCAGTTAAACCTTCACGTGTTTGTTGAAGTGTTTCTTTAATTTGTTTCTGATTTTGTTCCATTTGTTGCTGTGACGTTTTTGATTTTGTTCCATTGCTTCTAACTTTTGTAGCCTTTGTCCCATTTGTTGCATTAACTGTAATAACAATGCACTGGTGTCTGAAACATGTTCTTCAGTGCTATTCGGCAGTGCATTTGAACCGGCAATATTCGCATTTTGAAAAGTAGAAAATGTGTCTTGACTTATTTGAGAAAACGGTGAGGACGCAAAACCTGACTCTACAGTATTTGCAAGATTGTGTCCTGTCATTTCGGATTCAGAACGAGGAGGGTCTTGAGGTTGAGGGATCGCAGAGAGCGAGCCGAAAGATATGAAACGTGGGGGGACCAACTCAGTTTTCTGTCAAACAGAAGTCTCAGGAATTTGCCGACGTCCGCAAAAGGAAGGTCGACAGGGCCTAGATGTAGGGGAGGTGGAGAATGTATGACGCCAAAGATTTACGCATGCGGTCTTACTGCGAGAAAACCGCGAGCCGGTATCGACCCTCCACGGGTGGAGGCGATCGAGACTTCCTTGAAGATGTCGCTCAAGAAGGCTGGTGCGTTGAGAGCTGTAGTAGATGGTAAACTCGTAGACAAAGAGGGAGCGCGAGACATCGGGAAGAGACAATCCATAATTGGATTTATGGCTATGGCAAACAGCATAACACTTAGCACGGTGCCCTGGGGCATCCGTTTTCTTGGGAGAAAGTACAGGAGAGAGTAGTGTTCACCTGCACCTTAAATGTGCGCTCTGTCATAAATTCATGAATGGAAAGGGTTAACCGACCTCTAAAGCCCCAAGAGAACAGTGTGCGGAGGATACCTGTCCCCCAACAGGTATCGTATGTCCTCTCCAAGTCCAAAAATATAACTACCGTTTGTTTCCTGAGAACATAACAGAAGTGGAGAGACCAAAGAGATGGTCAACTGCAGGACGATGTTTTCGGAAACCGCACTGAGCAAGTGTTTAAAGGTTTCGGGACTCCAGCCACCAGCCCAAAAGGCAATTTACACTCCAAAACCTGACGTACACTACTCGTGAGAGAGATGGAGCGATAGCTTCCCGCTTCTTCTGGGAAACGTGACTGTTAGTCCAAATTCAATTACAAAGACGAAGGAAGTAACGCAGACTACGGTATGATAAATGCAGCAACGTTTGGACGTGGATGCCATGATGTACTGGGGAGGAAGAGCGAGAGGAAGAGAGTGAGTGTTGGAGTTGCCGCATAGAAAAAACTGTATTATAGATTTCGCGATTTTGAGAGGAAACGGCAAGAGGTCGCACTGCCGCTGCTCGTTTCTTTGGGAGAAAGGCTGGCAGGTAACTTGAAGAGCTCTAAATCTGACCAGAGTATTGACCCAGTGAGTTAGAAATTTCGACGGGGTTCACTAAGGTAACTTGGGAGACAGTAGGCCCAGAGATCGGGGAGAAACTAGACGTGCAGATGAGGCAGTGAAGGTGTTAAAGGAGCTGGTAAAGAAATCCCAGCTTGCCTTCTTGCTATCGCGAATGATGTTACGGCATAGCGCACGTAACTGCTTATACCGGATACAGTTGGCCAACGTAGGATGGTGGCGGAAAACGTGTCCGCTCGCGTATTGCGTCACGGCACGTCTCGTTCCACCAAGGAACCGGGAGGCGTTGGGGCAAAGGAGAGGTACGAGGTACTGGACGTTCCGCGGCTGTAAGAATAACTTCCGTAACATGAGTGACCTGATCGTCGATGCTAGGAAATTGATGGTCATCAAATGTTGCTAGAGAGGAGAAAAGTGTCCGATCGGCTTGGGAAAACTTCCAGCGTCTTGGGCAGGGAGTGGCAACTGACCCTTAACATAGACAAATGTATTGCGAATACATAGAAAGAAGGATCCTTTATTGTATGATTATATGACAGCGGAACAAACACTGGTATCAGTTCCTTCTGTAAAATATCTGGGAGTATGCGTGCGGAACGATTTAAAGTGGAATGATCGTATAAAATTAATTGTTGGTAGGGCGGGTGCCAGGTTGAGATTCATTGGGAGAGTGCTTAGCAAATGTAGTCCATCAACAAATGAGGTGGCTTACAAAACACTCGTTCGACCTATACTTGAGTATTGCTCATCAGTGTGCGATCTGTACCAGGTCCGGTTGACAGAGGAGATAGAGAAGATCCAAAGAAGAGCGGCGCGTTTCGTCACAGGGTTATTTGGTAAACGTGCTAGCGTTACGGAGATGTTTAGCAAACTCAAGTGGCAGACTCTGCAAGAGAGGCGCTCTGCATCGCGGTGTAGCTTGCTGTCCAGGTTTCGAGAGGGTGCGTTTTGGATGAGGTATCGAATATATTACTTCCCCCTACTTATACCTCCCGAGGATATCACGAATGTAAAATTAGAGAGATTCTAGCGCGCACGGAGGCTTTCCGGTAGTCGTTCTTCCCGCGAACCATACGCGACTGGAACAGGAAAGGGAGGTAATGACAGTGGCACGTAAAGTGCCCTCCGCCACACACCGTTGGGTGGCTTGCGAAGTATAAACGTAGATGTAGATGTAGATAAGTTCTAGTTCTGAACGTACAGTTAAATTTTTTTTTAGAAACATTTGAAATTACGAATTATTTGCACACTTAAAATTTCTTTTATTAATTACGAAATCCTGTACTGTTTACTATGTTTATTTCAGAATTCATTTATAAAATAATAATCGAGAATAATAATATAACGGAAATTAGTAGGAATTCATTTGTTAAGAAAAATTGTAAACCCTTTGGAGTAGTGTTATTTCCTCAGAATGTGAGAGTCGTAAGCTTGCCTATGATGAGATCGGATGTATTTTTGTATAACAGATGCGACAATGTAACTTCGTCTTTGTTAATGTGAAAAATCAAAATACTGTATGATACACTAAAATGTGAGAAAGTCAGTGCAAAATATACTTACTTAAAAAATTCTGCAACAACAATGTTCCATTTCATTTAGATTCAGCCATTGAGAACCTGATGTTGGATTTTCAGCTTCAAGAATCAGACCCCTATACAAGAACAACTGGAGCCATCTCAACATGACAAGCTAAGTAAACTTGAAAGTTTATTGTAATCTTCGCTTCTCTCAAGTCTTCATAAAAGACTTTGCTTATAGGTTGCTTGTACTGGGCATTGTTCAATGTGGACAATAGAAGGAAGGAGGGGGAGAGGGGAGATTATACTATCTAAATATTAACCACCATCGGGCGAGGCGTGTACTGCTGTATACTGTCTTCAGTCTGCTGTGACGTAAGTCGGAGGACCGTGCTCATAGCGGAGAATCAGAATCTCGCTTGTCAGGACTCGGACACGTCCATGCGCCTCGTCTCGAACCAACGACCCGTCTCCATCCACAGTCAAACCAAATCCCTTTTTCTTCGACCAGCTCCCAACAAGGCAGTTTGCCCCTATCTGTCTGCAAATACCAATCAGGAAAAATGTAACTCTTTTTCGCCAATAGAGTGTCAATGCCACGTTTAACAAATCCCGGGGTAGCCGTGCGGTCTGAGGCGCCTTGTCACGGTCTGCGCGGCTCTCCCCGCCGGAAGTTCGAATCTTCCCTCGGGCATGGCTGTGTGTGTTGTCCTTAGCGTAAGTTACTTTAAGTTACATTAAGTAGTGTGTAAGCTTAGGGACGGATGACCTCAGCAGTTTGGTCGCTTAAGATCTTACCACAAATTTCCAAATTTCCTAACAAATCCCGTAGCCGGAATATCGTCACTCACGGGCCAATCAGAGGACATCTTCCTCGCTACTTTGTCCTAAAAATTCCCGCCTGACCTCAGCCGGCGATGGGCGAATCAGAGCGTAGTTCAACACTTTTGGATTTCCAGAGGACAAACGACATTCCAAGAACTGTACTTTTCCGTCAAAAATTATGGTGTCCCACCAAGCAGTTAAAATTGTTTCCCTAGACCATCTCAAGAGGTGAATCGTGCCACAGGCCAGAAACCCAGACTTAGTGGAAAGCTTCCATCGGTGCCCACTTGACATGCGCAAAGCAGCACAAAGCTCTGAGTGCCCACGACACACCTGCCGCGTCCAGTATTCACAGACCGGAATTATTAGCCCCATTAGCGACGATCACTGAAATTATATAAAATACGTTTACCTGTAGCAAATCAACCTAATGAGACTGTAAGTAGATGCAACCAAGTGTCCTGCCTATCGCCAGTCATGACAAGGGAAGCAGACTGCTTGTAACCTTCCTTTTTCATTCACAAAAATGTCATTGGTTTGAAATATTTCGTTATTATGTAAAACGGGAAAAGCGATCAGTACTATTTTAATACTAATGCCTCCAGAAATGAGCAACAAACACGTGGCGTAAGAGTTAGTACAGGATTGCTGAGACAATTACGTCTCTGTTGCAGTGTGTCATGGTTTAAAGTATGCATATATGTGCAGTGTGCAAAACTTGCCCCACTTGATTACTTTTGAATACATTGTCGGAGTGAACAGTGATCAATGTGTAACAAATATTTACTATCAAAAACAGTCTTGATCACAATTTATTTACTACGGTGACCAGTTTCGACCACTACTATGGTCATCTTCAGACCAATGAGTAAGAACCTCCTTCTGGTGGTAAATCACTGTCACCGTAAATAATAAATAAATTGTGATCAAGACTGTTTTTGATAATATTTGCCCCACTTGGTCTGTATTGTAGTTCCTCGCTGGACATCCGCTGTACTGCAGACTGGCGCCAACCCTAATCTGGAAGTATTCTTACGAAGCAGCAATGAAGTACAATGCTTCATTTACTTTGAAATATTAGAGATTTGTCTACTACTTCAACGATAGAGTAAAAGAGGACGGAAACTATGGTAATAGTAATAAATTTTAAAAAACTGAACAACGACTAGTAATTTTTGAGTGTATTTCTAGTGGAGAAAAAGCGGTCTGGCTGAAAGAACTGTAAAAATCGACACTAAAAGTGTCGTCGGTGAAGACGTTTATTTGCATGGTAACCGATTTTGGTCAGGTTTTGACCGTCATCAGACCCTCAGACGATGATGGCAGGCGGTGGCGTTAATGGAGCGGCCACGAACGTCGCCTGCAGCAGTTCACGTCCGTAGAGTTGCAACACCCGCCCCATTCACCACCATCGCCTTCCATCATGATATGAGCGTCTGAAAAATTGACCGAAACCGATTTTCATCGAAATAAATGTTTTCGTGGTCGAGACTGTTTGTATCCATTTTTAAATTAACAGCAATTCATTCATGTTATACAATAAAAATAACAAGTAGCTATTGTGCTGTGCGTGCCTGCATAATATGGTTTTATATGCTTGTAGCTCTTGAAAACCGACAAATTTATACGAAAAATAGAGTCCTTTAAACCCCATTTTCCTCCCTTTAGCACTGATTATTTGTAATGACCAAATAGTTATGATCCCCGATTATAACACGATTTTTGAGCAGAGTTCCAAAAAGTTAGAATCGACAGGACAATACCGGTTGTTTCTTCTAGTATTCAGCCACGGCGCAGTTTACAAGCCAGAAGAACGTGATGGAGAATACATACTGCCCCCAACTCCTACAGTCGTGCAACATTACATCTGTATATAGGTACCAAAGTAATTTATTATCACTCACATACACGTGTTCCATGGATCAAATCAAGAAAGTGAACCCTTTAGGGATCTGTAGTGACTCAATGTATACATTAACATGAGACAAAGACACCACAAAAACTAAATGTGTGTGCTGTATTAACAATAATCTATCACTGTACTGCTTAATGCTTTTCAAACTTATGCCGTCCAAATTTAATAGAGTAAATTAGTAAGAACGCTGCTAATTTAGAAAAGCTGCTGTCTTCTCAGTTTTACTATATAACTGCTGTTTATCTGCTATTAGTATCTTATATTATTCCATTACCGTTGTATTTTTTAAGAAAATACTTTTACATCTATAAAAACTAACTCATGTTTCTAGCACATTATTACTTGTCGTACAGTTTATAAAAAACACTGGTACTTCCGATGCAGTGGCAAAAAGTTTGAATCCATGAACCCAAATAATTAGTAGAAAGTGTGGTTAATGAGGTATTTTTTTATGTTCCTTTGAATTTGTGCGCTTCCAAATTTCTTACTCTATGCTGGATGTGAGCTTGCTGAAGATTTTACTACCAGAGAACATAACGCCATTCTGCATCCTGAACAAGGACGCAAACTCTACATGAAAATTGTTTATGTGTCTTGTATTGTGACTGTGTACATGACGTATCACTTAGAACTAATTTTTGTTATCAGCAAACCGAGCGAGGCGGCGCAGTGGTTAGAACAACGGACGACGATTGAAACCCACGTTCAGCCATCCTGGGTTAGGATTTCCGTAATTTTCCTAGATCGAATCGGGCAAATGCCGGAATAGCTCCTTTGAAAGGGCACGGCAGATTTCCTTCCTCATGTTTCCCCAATCCGAGCTTCTGCTCCGTCTCTAATGACCTCGTTATAGACGGGACGTTAAACACGAATCTCCTGCTCCTCCTGTTACTAGCAACAAAAAACATTAAGGAGAAAATATATTGGGAATTTAAGAGGACGAAGTATCCGGAAAGACTGTTGCTGTGGTTGTCGTCAGTCTGAAGGCTGGTTTGATGCAGCTCTCCACGTTACTCTATCCTGTGCAAGCCTCTTCATCTCCGAATAACTACCGCAACCTACATACTTGCGAATCTGCTTACAGTATTCATCTCTTGGTCTCCCTCTAGGATTTTTACCCCTCACGCTTCCCTCCAGCACTAAATTGGTGATACCATGATGTCTCAGAATGTGACGTATCAACCGATCCCTTATTCTAATACGTTGTGTCACACATTATTTTTCTCTCCAGTCTGTTCAGTTCCTCCTCATTAGTTACATAATCTACCCACCTCACATTCAGCATTCTTCCGTGGCACCATATTTCAAAAGCTCTTCTCTTCTACTTCTCTAACCCGTTAGTCGTCCACGATTCACTTCCATACATGGCTACACTCCACACAAATACTTTCAAAAAAGTCTTCCTAATACTTGGATCTAAATTTAAAAATGTGTTTCATGTTGCCTAACGAGCTGCCATGCAGCATTCCAACCGGCCAGGAGGTCCTGTGATTGGTTGGGGCCGGCCTGAGAGGTGACTGCAATGCTACAGTGACTGACTAGCACAGAACTTGCAGCAGATAATTTGTTAACACCATCGTTATTTTATATCAATGTCTGACTGACGTAATACCTTTAGTTGCATCAGAGAAGAATAACTGATTGATCTTGTTGTGAAAAAACATAGATAAGCATTATGAGGCGCATTGAGCGTAATTATGGTTTCAGAAATTATTTGTAAGTTTAACTTATTCAGGTCTTGGTCTCCCTTTACGATCCCCTTCCTCCCCAACCCTCCTCCCCCTCTCCCCCCCCCCCCCCCCACACACACACGCCTCTGGCACTCTGACTTTGCCTTGGTGCTCTAACTGATGTTCTATCATGCGATCCCTTCTCTTTTTTTCCCCTAATTTGATTGAGAAAGTCTTCATTAATTATTCGATGTGCCCACTCAATCTTCAGCATTCTTCTCTACCACCACGTTTCAAAAAACTTCAGTTCTCTTGTTGTCTGAACTGCTAGTGCTCTATATTTTACTTCCACTCAATGCCACGCTCCAGACAAACATCTTCACAAGTGGCTTCCTAACTGTTAAACTTACATTCTTGTAAAGAGATTCCTCTTTTTCAAAAATAATTTTTTTTTTGCTATAGCCACGTTTTTTATGTTCTCTGCTACGTCCATCCTCGGTTATTTTACTTTACAAATAACTAAACTCATCTAACACTCCTAGTCTAATCTCTGCATCGAATGATCTAATTCGGCTACAGTTAATTACCATTGTTGTACTTCTGTCCACGTTCATCTTACAAACTCGTTTCAAGACGCCGACCATTCCACTGAATTGCTCTTCCATTCCTCCGCCCTATCTCAGAGAATTACAATGACATCGATCAACTCAAAAATTTTAATTTATTTATCCTGAACTTAGATCCCGTACCCAAATTTCTCTATGCATTTCCTTTACTGCTTCCTCAATGTACAGATTGAATAACATTGGGTACAAGCTAAAACTTTGCCGCACTGCTTTTTCAATCACAGCTTTCCTTCCATGTCCTTCTACTCTTGTAAGTGCAGTCTGGGTTATCGACAGGTGTTTTATAGTCGCTACATTCACGAGTGGTACAGGGAATGACGAAAATGGTGCGACATACCCTTCGCTACACAGCTCTGGATGATCTGCAGGGTGTGTATGTAGATGCAGACGTGAATATCAGTAAATTCAGAACCTGACACTCTTCGCAGAAGATGCTGTTACCCACGAAGAAGTACAGTCTGAATGAAGCCGCACAAATATTCAGTTAGACCTTGATAAGATTTCAAAGTGGTGCTAAGGTTGGCAAGTTGCTTTAACCGTAGCAGCACTAAGGCATAACATCCATTACCAAGCAAAGAAGTACCTTACGCCCGACCTAATAAAAAGTTAAAAACTAAACAAAATTCGGTAACTGCTGTTGAATTATATTAACAATATACTTTGTAAAGAGATACTGATGTGTAAGTTGAGTTCAGAACCCGAAAATACCTTTCAGCACACTGCCCACAACATAAATTCACTTCATGACCAGCACAAAAAAAATTTAAAAAATGCAAATTTCGTTCACTGTCGATGACTTTGCTTTCAAAACACTTTTTAAAAGGCCATTGTTCTGTAGGTCCCTGAACTTGGGAATACTCAATACGACATCCATTGACGGAAGTGACATCTACTCCTGAGACTTAAATCTTTGGGTTAAGTTTAAGTGGAAAATTTCAAAAATGTATAGAAACTGGTGGAAGAACCCCTTAAAAACAATAGATATTTTCAAAATTGTAAAATATAGATAGTAACTGACTGGATTACAACATTTTCGAAAGGCAGGCATAAGGCACCTTCTCGCCTCACCCCCCCCCCCTCCCCCTCCTCGGTTAGTACTGATAGACTTTAATGTTCAGAAATGTAAAACTGTGCACTTCACAAAACGAAAAAGAGCATACTATCCTATGAATATAATGTCACTGACATTTGGAACCGGTAAACTCATACAAATAGCTGGGTGTAATAACTAGCAGGGACATGAAATGGAATGGTCACGCATGCTCATTCGTGGATAAAGCTGGTAGGAGACTTCGGTTTATTGGTAGAATAATAGTGAAATGCAAACAGTCTACTAAGGAGGGAGCTTAAAAATTACTCATGCGAACCAGCCTAAAACATTGGTCAAGTGTGTCAGGTCCTTACCATATAAGACTTGCAGGGGATATTGAACATATATAGAGTAGGGCACCACGAATGATCACAGGTATATCTGATTTGGGGGAGAGTGTGACTGAGGTGATAAAAGAAGTAAACTGGTAGACTCTTCAAGATAGCCGGACACGGTCACGAGAAAGTCTACTAACAAAGTTTCTAGAACGGGCTTTAAAGAATGATTCAAGGAAAGTACTACAACCCCCCAACACATCGCACCCGTAGTTATCGTGAGGACAAGATTACACTACTGGACATCAAAACTGCTGCACCACGAACATGACGTGCTACAGACGCGAAATGTAACCGACAGGAAGAAGATGCTTTGATATGCAAATGATTAGCTTTTCAGAG